>NC_047661.1:63938950-64245512 GCF_011762505.2 Arvicanthis niloticus | reverse complement strand
GTCCAACCAAATCCTTCCTGGGGACTTTTATTAGCAAGAAGCAGAGAAAGTGACTCATTTCTACTTTGGTGGTGAAAACAGGAAGTTCTCTGGAGCTACTCGTAGCGACTCAATAGTCCTGTGAGAAAGCAGTCTCAGAGCACGAAGGGGAGGGGTTGCAATGTGCTCTCTGGTCTGCTGGTTCCTGCTGTACCTGCTTCCGCTAGTCCCTGGAAACTGCAACTTCCTGTCCTTCTCTAAGGTGGCTATATGAATGGAGGTTTTTTTTTCCCCCTCTGTACTAGTTTAAGTGAAAGAAAGAGTCTTAAGTAAACATACACATTACATATAAGGAGAAAAACTTAGGAGAAAGATTGAAGAGGCATTTTTTCTTTTTATCCACATGAAGTGTTGGAGGCTCTTGTCACCACTCTGTATATGGCCAAAAGTATAGATGTCACTGCTTCATTCCTCAAATGGCTCTTGAAGGAACCAGAACAGGGGTCTTGGTGCTGAGGGAACAGGGGTCACATCTGAGAGTCTGTTTCTCACTGTCTGTCTGGACCAAGGTTTCTCAAATAAACACGATGGATGGAGAAATCTGAAGCTAAGGTACTGGTTACCTAGCAACCATCTCACTCTCTGGCCAGGCTGACCCCTGTTCTCTGTACATCTGTGAACAATCCGAGCAGACTCTCGCTATCTTAGCCCTATGGGTGCCTCCTTCCTTACCTTTTCCTGCCTGCCTCTGCTTGACTCTTGTTCCTAGCCTGTTTGGACTTTCTCCTGTCCCTTCGGTTACAACAACCAACCTTAATTCTTTTTGTTTTGTTTTTAAGATTTTATTTTTACTTTTAATTATATGTGTATGTTTGTGTGTGAACATGGGTATGCGCATGCAGGTGCAGTGCTTGCAGAGGCCAGAAGATGGCGATAGAGTCCCTTGATCTGGTGTTACAGGTAGCTGTGAGGTGCATATGCAGGTGTTAGGAACCAAATTCCAGACCTCCACAAGAGCAGTAAATTCTCTTGTCTGCTGAGACATTCCCTTGGCCTACCAGGCCCTTTAAAAGAGATTTTTACCTAACCTTATTTGAATTGGTTGAGTTGGAGAACTTTCTAAGAACATTTATCCTAACCCTCCACCGTGTTCTCCTGTTCCTGCTCCAGTTCCACTTAAAACATTCCCCCTGGTGTCGATTCATTTGGCTGCCTCCCCAGATACATCCATCTCAGCGGCCTGAAGGCAGGGGATTGGACAGGATGAGGAGGAGGAAAGATGGAAGTTCATTTAGAATGGAATGGATAAGGGTAGCAGTGATCAGCTTTCAGCCATCATAACAAAGTATCTGGTGTAATCACCTAGTGCAAAGGAAAGGTTTATTTGGCCTATGGTTTAGAAGCTTTAATTCATGACTGGTTGCCAGCGCTGATTGAGGCCTGAATGACACAACACATCATGTTAGGAGCACATGGCAGAGTAACACAGCTCACCTCATGGTCAAACAGTGTTGGAATGTGGGTAGAGTCAGGGTCCACCATCCCCTTTGCAGGCCACACTCAATAATTCTAAATATCTCCCACTAGGCCATATCTCTTAAAAGTTCCACCACCACCCAGTCATACTTCCCTGGGATCCTACTCTCGGTGTCTGGGCCTTAACGTGCTGAGAGAGTGCGAATTTCTGTGTTTCCTTTACATACAAGCCCTTCTGTGCCATGGTTCGTGTCTCGTGCAGTTGGTGAAACTAGTTTTACCACACACAGCAGACTGTTATTAGACTAGGGAGCTAGGTCCAAACCAAATACAACCACAATGATGCTGGTCTCCTGGAAGGTCCAATAACCCTGACTGTTGGACATGTTTAGCTAATAGGCTTCCTACTGTCGCATGAAGACACACTAGTTTTGGCAGATGGTGTTTTGGATGCTTGCAGTGACGCCCACCCATCCCACCCCCAACACGTACATAGTTGTTCTTCTCACAACAGGACCTTAACATCCCTCTCATTGACAGGTAGGGGCTTATATGCTCTCCCCGTTGAGCCTGTGTAGGACTCTGCAGTTACCTCAATACAATATGACAGAGGCCATGCCACAAGCCTTTCCGAGACTCACGTTAAATGTCATGCATTTCTTCCCTGTTTTCTTGGGATACTCACTCTTGGAAACCAGCAACTACAATCTGAAGATACCCAGTAGGGCATGAAAATTCCCATGTGTCAGGAACCAAGGACATGGATGGGTTTGTATCCAACTGTCAGCCAGGTGAGAGAGTTACCCAAGAGTGCAGCCTGCAGCCCCCAGTGAGCCACCCAGCTGTGGAGAGAAGGGACCAGCCTCACTGAACTCCACAGCTGTGAGCAAAAGAACCCACCGTTACTTGTTACTCGGAGCTATCAGGTTTGGTGGTGGCTAGTTATGTAGCATCAGGTGGTTGAAACCCAAAGCTGACTGCACTTTCCACCTGGGATGGTGTGAATGCTAAGCGTATCTTGAGGCTTGGAAGCCAGGGTGAAGCCTAACTTGTTATGCTCTACACGAGCCCCATGCACAAGCCAGGCTTGGGGGCTCTAAAAGCCAAGCTGTGAAAGAGGTGCCATTTTATGTTATGTAAATTCTTGAAAATCCTCGCACTGAACACCTGTTCCTGAGACTATCTTGGCAGGCCTCTCCATGGCACCAATATCTTCCTTTCTTCTATTTTGGACAGAGGGAATTTTGGGTTTTCTCTGATCTCCTTACTCTTACTATCATCTAGGCTCAAGAAATGTGGTGTTGTTTGTTTGTTTGTTTGTTGTCTGTTTGGTATGTGTGTGTGCATGTGCAGGCTGCATGTGCATGCATGTATGGTGTATGTGTGTGGTGTATTTGCAGGCATGTGCCCAGGTGTGCAGGTTAGAGAAGGACACCAGGTATCTTGTTCTATCACTCACTACTTGATATCTTTGAAATGGTCTCAGAACCTGGAGCTAGGCCAGTGGCCAATAAACCCAGTAACCCTCCTGCCTGTATCCCGCATGAGCTGAGTTCCAGGTATACATACATGGCCATGGGTACTAGGAGCCAAACCCAAGCCCTCATGATTGAGCAGCAAGTGCTCTTCCCCATTCTCTCAGTCCCCGTGGACTAGGTTTGTGCTTATCACTCCTGCTGTAAACTGAGGCTTCTTGTACAGCAGGATTTAGCAGCAGTAGAAGTAATAGTAGCAGTCCTCGTTATCATATTTTTTTAAGATAGGATTTCTCTGTGTAGCACTGGCTCTCCTGGAATTTGCTGTGTTGACCAGGCTAGTCTCAAACTCAGAGATCCCAGTCCCTCTCCCTCCTGAGTGCTGGGATTAAAGGCATGCAACACCACCACCTGGCCTGGGCAGCATGATTTAAAACTTAACAGGCCTGGGGTTCTGCCTTCTCTCTCTGTTAACCTGCAACCTCTGGTATTTATTTCAAGCTGTGTCCTGTAAATGTTGATGACTACACTGACAGCCATTGTCCTGTCGTTAGCCTTTAGAAAACACAATATAGTGTTTAAAACTCCAGTGAGAAGCAGGTGCTTGAGCGTTGGGAGAGCCTGAGTTTACAAACGCATCACTATGACTAAATGAGCTGATTTAGGTTGCTGTGCTTAGCACCTCACAGCTGGGATTCTCATCTCATGACGCCTACTCTGGGAACAGAGCCCTTCACTGTTGGATGTAATCCACCAACGCAGCATCCTCCTGAGCACCTGTGGGCTGGCTGGCCAGTGATGAGGGTGGGGTTGCTTCACTGGATTGGGAGAAAGGCTCTCTAACAGCTGCTGACCTGCTTGGGAGGCTCACCCTTGGGCCAGTTCCCTTTGTCTCTTGTCACTAGAGCTACAGGCAGTCCTTTCAGCACATGTGGAACCCAGGGGACAAGTGTCCGACACTGGGGAAACTGAGGTACTTAGAAGGGTCTAGATTCTAGATAGTCACTAATCTTTCAGTTGTTAGAAATAGTTTGCTTGTCTACAGCCATACTACCCAGAACACGCCTGTTCTCGGAAGCTAAGCAGGGTCAGGCCTGGTTAGTACTTGGATGGGAGACTGCCTGGGAATACTGACTCTAAAAAAAGAAAAAAAGAAAGAAAGAGTTTGCTTATTTTAATATTTTATTTATGCATATGTATCTGTGCCTGAACATATGAGTGTGTACCACATGTTAGGGGGAAAAAAGGCATCGGATCCCCTAAAATTGAAATTTTATACAAGCAGCAGTAGGCCAACCAGTGCTCCAGCCCTGAGAAACAGGATATTTAACAAAACAATTTAACTTGTCTCTAGTATTATAGACTGAGCTTACTCTGCAACAAAATAAATTTTTGTCAGAACTATGACTGTCTTAGCCATTTCTCTTCACTGTGGAGCTGTCTGCTGTTTGGATCCAGCCTTCGGCAGGCTGATCTGATAGACTGCTCACTAGCTTCTGATGGAGATAGGAAGGAAATGCACGGTAGCACATTCTAGGGTCTGTTGGGGTAAGTGGCTGCCATAGCTAATGGAGCTTCTTTGGACTCCTCCTGCTCACCGTCAGTCATGCTCCGACTGGTCTTTGTGTATGCGTCCCATCAAGAGAGTCTTATCTCATCTGTGTAGTATGTCTCTGTCAACTCAGTCCCCTTTGGTTTACAAGGTCAGGGTGTGGAAGAAGAGGTTGGAATGAAAGCCACAAAGAAGAGTTAATCTTTAGAAAGAGAGAAGGTTTAATCTCTAGGATTCTTTTCATTTTTACCAACAATATTTTAAGTTACATTCCCATAAGCAATTAAATTTCCTTCATTCATATAAAAATGTTCTGAACAGAAGAATAAAGAGAAGAATAAAGTTATCTTACAGAGAGGTAGAAAGTTCAATTTGGGGACTCGATGGCTTTGGATAAAACAGATTGAATACTGGGGATTGGTATTTCATCATTTGTTTAAAGAGGTATGTGGATCAATTTCATTTTACAGTCACAGAAGTTACAAGAATTTTCCTTAGCAAGACACACACGAGCCCTTTACTCTCCGTAAGCCACGCCTTCTGTAAACACGTATCTTACCTTTAGCCACACATATCAGCCTGCATGCTGATATTTATCAGTGACGTAGACGCAATGGCCTGACAAACATCCCTTCTCTTCCCTCACAGTTCCTCATTTTAAAATAAAATTTAAAAATTCCTTTCACCCTACCACTGCCAAGGGAGCACTTTAGTATATGAATCCATGTGTTCTTATTTACTCTTATGTTTAACTGCCTTTGAAGGGGGCTGGAGAGATGGCTCTGTGGTTAAGAGTGCTGGCTGCTCTCCAAGAGGACCCAGGTTTGATTCCCAGTACCCACATGGTAGCTTACAACTGTCTGTGATTCTGGTTCCAGTGGACCTGACTCCTTCTTCTGGTGTTTGTATGCACTGCATGCACGGTGCACAGACAAACATGCAGGTAAGACATTCATACACAAAATATAAAAAAAAAACCTAAACAGTAATAAAGTTTTTAAAATGAACTTGAGATGAAAATAATTCCTACATACATACACACACACACACACACACACACACACACACACACCTGACAGTGCTAAAACCACAAATCATAGAAAGTGTTATTATGTATTATTCTAATATATAAGACACGACCTAAAACTTTCCATTAGTCTTAGAACTTTGATGATTTTACAGATCAGGTCAAATCAGTGGCAATGAGATAATTTTTCTGTCCTTGTTGCCACTGTTTTCTTGCAGTGCTGGGGATGGGACACTGGCCTTGCTCCCGACAAGTGCTTTGCCACTGAATCACATCCCCAGGCTACAGGCTTGTGTGTGTGTGTGTGTGTGTGTGTGTGCATGTGTGTGCATGTGTGTGAGTGTGTGTGTGCATGTGTGTATACACACCATGGTACACATGCAGAGGTCAGAGAACAACATTTAGGAATTAGTACTGAACCTCCTTCCACATGTGGGTCCTAGGAATTGAACTCAGAGTGTCAGGCCTGGTAACAAGTACTTTTACCCACCCTCCCCAGGTATCTCACCAGTGCTAGATAATTCTTATCTAAGGGCTGCAACCTGACATATATACATTGCTGGGACAGAAGCAGGGGATATACATCTCAAACTGTCTGACCTAACTGGCCTCCTAAAGAAACAGTTTAACTGCTTGTAAGATGAAAGGACTGAACATGGCCTCTTTAGTTAACCAAGATGAAGATGTATGTGGATATATATACTGATGGCTTAAACTCTTACTGATGTACTGCATCCGTTTTTGCAGGCTGAATACCTATAATCACCGTGATTTCCAAGCTGGCCTTTTACTCACGAGGTCTTCAGGCTTCTGCTCCTGTTTTATACTTTGGGGGACCTCATCTGAGAACAATGCAGTGGTTACGTTCCTCTAAAGCAGAATCTTCACATGTAAACCCAGGAAGAAAAACTGAAGAATGTTCTCTACTTACAAAGCACTGGAGGCTGAAGAGAAATCGTGTGAGATGGGCCGAGAATCGAGAGTGCCTGAGTCTTCTTATCAATCCAAGTGCAATTCAGAAAGAAACAGAAGGAAACAAACAACCAAACGAAGGAGGAAACCCACCTTTGGGTGTGTTAAACAGTTCCAACTCGTATTTCTAATCTGGTATGATAGCAAACATTTCAAATTTAAGCACTCTGATTCAGGAATTTAATTTCTCAACATATTTTAGACTTTACAGCATATATGGAGGTCTAGTACAGTGATATTACTACCTCCCAAGAGTGCTGTCTTATTTAGAAAAGGAGATAGAACTAATAATCACCTCAAATGAAAACCCTGGAATGTAGAAGCAGTAACAGTCAAGAAGAGGGAAATCAGATTTCAATACCAGACAATGCAGCGACAACGAGATGCCAACAGGAGATTTGAAACCAGGCAACTAGGTGCTCGGGTAGTTATAAGCGGCTTAGGCTGATCCTCCATAGGCTACAGACGATCGCTGGCCATTGTGGCTGTAGAAATGTGTCTATAGTATAGAAAGCTGCTCTTAGCTGCTTGTTGTGGTTACTAAAAGAAAACCCCAGGATGCACCCTGAGTGTCTTTACAATGTGAAAAAGTTACATGTGTTCATTGAATTCAGCATAAAACGTCAATGTTTTCCCCACAATGGTGACTTTCAGCATGGTTTTCCCAGTGGGAAATTATGTCCTATCACTCCACAAGGCTTAGAATTTGCACTGATTCCAACAGAAGACAAGACTAGCATCTACAATTTGTTTATTCAGCATAAACAAATCTTTTTCCAGAGATGATGCGAATTGTTGTTTTATATAACCTAATTGCAAGATCAAACCTAAGGTTTATTTTATTGTTACTATTTCCGTTGCTAGAGCCCCAAAAGTCAGAGAAAGTACATACCACCTATGACGCCAAGGTTAATCTAGACTATGTCCATGCATCTGGGTACTAATGCCTCTCCTAGAGAGAGGAGTCATGACAGTAACAGTCACAGATAGTCTGCATAGGGTGAGGTACTCAACTGTCACTTATTCCCAGAACCTTGCTTGAGCGACCATGGATGTTTGCAGTTACTGCTATTACTGCAGAAAGAAACCTCTCTGGTTAAGGCTAAGTGTAACATTTGTTTCTACAGAGACTCCAGGTAAAATGCCACACGTGGAAGACAGAGAAAGGGCTGTGAAATGCTGTCTTTTTTTGGGGGGGGGGGGGTGTTGCACAGCAGTGTGGCCATGACCCCACATTAGCTGTGACTGCCTTACCTAAGACTGAGCTTTGATCAACAGTCAATCACCGACTGGAGAAGAACTATTGGCTGCTAAGAGATCGTTGGAGAGGGACAGTCATTGTCTTCAGTTGTTTACCCACTTAGTAGCCCACTAGTTCCAAACCCTTGGCCACACAGATAATCCTAGTTAAATTAAATATGCCTCAGAACAAAACAAAAAAAATGGCACACATGTGGAGAAGAGACTTGTAGGGAGAGTGAAGGGGTGAGAAGGAGATTAGAGAGGCCGGGGCTACAGAAATCAGAACATACTTCATACATATATGAAATTGGCAAAGAAAAAGTTCAAAAAGTTCTTTTTTAAAAATGAGTCCCAAATGGACTTTTAAAAACATGTTTATTGAAACAACTTTCTGAAGAAGTTCAGCTAAGCAATGCTATCAACCTACTTTGCTTAAAAAAAAATACACCAAAGTATGTGTCTTAAAAATATATTTTTTGAGTCACAGTCTTAAATATTCCAGGCTGACCTCAAACTCACTATGTATCTGCGAATGGACTTGAACTTGTGGGAATGATCTTCCTGCAACCATGCTCAGTTTATACAGTGCTAGTGGTCAAACCCAGACCTTTGGGCATGCTAGGCAAACAACCCACGAACAGAGATAAATTCCATGGCCATCTTTATTTTAAAATCTGATTTGTTCTGATTAGCTGTCCAGCTAAAGCAAATTAATGAGGGTTTTCCTCCTACTAATAATGTAAAACAAATAAGCATTTTTGTCTTAAGAATTCATGGAATTGTCATACACACATGCGTGCTCTGATTGTATAATAATAACCAGGATCAGCAGGCTTAACTTGACTGCTTGGCCCATGCTAATGTCACGAGTCTTGCCAGAACAAAGTAGCTCTGTAGAAAGTTCCTGTGCAGCTAGAAAAGTCAATACAGATCTCAGATACAAATTCAACAGCATGCTGGTAAATTTGTTTCTTCAGGAGTTTGAGGTTATTTGATGTACTGAATGAGAATCGTGTTATCATCTCACGAAACACGCCTTTATCAAAAGTAACAGTCCAATACCTCTTACACTTCTGAGAAATTCTGAAGTCTGATATTGGACAGGGTTGGACCAAGGTCAAAGGCCTGGTAGTCACCGAGGATCTTAGACACCCCAAGAAAGAAGGAACTAGACTTCAGAGAAAGAGAATCAAATTTAAAGTAGCAGTCATGGACAGAACAGACAAGTGATGACTCAGAAGGCAACATCTGCCTGCTGGGTGACTGTCTGAGAGTCAGGGCAGGTTATAAGTCGATTGTGAGCGTCCACAGGGCAATGACTCGGAGTCACTGAGACAGGACAACGAATCTGTTGAAGATACACTCTTGAATACTGCCTTTTGTCAGAGCACTGCTCAGTCCCAGGACAGTAGGAAAGCGGGGGTTCAGGTTGTTCACTGTGTAGAGAGACCACCCTGGCCTGCGGCTCTGCCTATAAAATTATCTGCATATCTCATAAGGCAAGAGCTCGTTAAAGGGGCCCCAAGCGGGGAGGAAAAGGCTCTCGGTGGAGCATGAGGGCAGCCTTTCAAACACAGAACCCCAATTCAGCAGCAAAAAGTTTGGTTAACCTCATCTCCCCTCAGTTTATATGTGGTTAGCAAAATAAAATTTTCATTCTTTGTTTCTTTCCTGGAATAAAATACCAAACATCCCAGGAGACTCAGAGACTCAATTTACTAGATGGCCCTTTAAAGGTCAGAATTAGAAACCAAAGGATTAAATGAACTGGCTTTATTGAGGAGGAGAGGTTAGTGAGTTTTTCTGCATTTTTTTTTTACTCCATTGTTTTTAGAACATGGATGTCAACTGATTTCATGTAGAATGTCACTTCTGATGGCCTGATAGCCACCTCCCAGAGTGCTGAGGATTGGAGAATCATCCCAGCCTACAGGGGAGGTCATACGTAGAGTGCAGAGAGACACCGAGCACGCTGAGCCAGAACTGCCACGGTACAGATCTTTCTTGCTCAGCCTTGAAGATCTCCAAGATACAGAAGGGCCGCAGATGACCCCACCTGTATGCATACCAAGCCCACACGGCCCCAGCCAGGCCTGTGGCTTGAAACAAGATCAGCAGCTTTGGGATGTTGCAAGTAGAGGTGATTTTAGCAGAGAAGGAAAAAGTTGCTTCTCTCTTTAAAGATGGCTACTTCTGCGAAGTTTTCAAAGTCGACTGAGATGTGGCCAAGTGCAAGTCTATGAGTCAAGCAAGGATCTCCCATGAGGACTGTGGACTTTCTTGTGTTTTCTTAGCAGGGAAGGAACGAGCGTAACAACTCCCTGGGATGGTGTGTTATGAAACACCTGCTTTGTTTGGTGTGTTTTCCATAACACAACTGTCCTTGAGGAAAGTTCCAGATGACTGGAGTTGACCTGAGAGACCATGAATAGTGAGAGGATATTATCCAAACCTGTTAGGCAGTAAGGTGACCCGGAAGAAGACCAGCTTCCTGATCCAAACCCTGCAAGTGAAGCAACCAGTGCTGTGATCTTAGGGAGACCAGAATGAGCGAGGAGGAAGCAGTGGGGAGGGACACCCACTGATCTGGAGCCAGCACCACACAGGCCTCCTTCACCATGACTGGGCTGGTGGGCAGCCAGGCCTTTCCAAGACTGCAGTCCCTCATTCTTCCAAGTCCAGGGGATGCTATCGCCTGAAGAGGGGACGGTGGAAGAAACACTAAAAGGTTCTTGTGTCTACACTGATTTGAAACTAATTAAACTTGTCTCCTCTTCATCCTCCCCTGGTGGGCTGGCAGGTGCCTTCGGGAACTGTGCTCTTGAGAGCCATCAACACAGGCACTTGGACTTAGGATTCATTGTCACTGAAAAAGAAATACAGAACATACCAGTAGCACAATGATGAGCAAGGCAGAGCTGATCCCTCGATTGCAGAGGTGACTCCAGACTCTAAACAGTCAGAAAGCCAGCACTGTTTAGCTTGCAATTTCCCACACAAGGGGCAGTTTGAATTTTATATTTGATTCTTGAGGAGGAAATCCACGGATGCCAAGAGACAATCTCTGGCTCTTCAAAATCCCTCCCTGGTGACAGGGAGACAACCAGATGGAGTTGGGGATTCCTGCCTTTAATTAAATCTAATCCCATTCCCTATGAATAGATGCCAAAAGTCTTTTTAAAATGTGTTGTTTCCTTCAAGAGTTTGTGGTCCTGACTTATTTTCAATGGCACATCTTGTTCAAGCCCACAGAGGGGCTCGGAGTATAAATAATTATATATTAGAGACCTGTTATTTGCACATAGCCATGATGTTGGCTAATTTGTGTTTTGTTTGTTTGTTTGTTTGTTTGTTTCAGGTTTGGCTATCTTTGTCCAGTATCTGACTTCAGGACTTTTTCCCAGTATGTCAGGGGGCTCCTTGTGTCTGTCCTGGACAGCAGCTGGAGCCCTTGATTCTTTCTTCCTGCTTCTCTAGGTTTACAGTTCTTTCTACTTGAATTCTAGCACAGATCTATTGCTAGCCAACTCTGTCTCCATGGAAGGGCATGGATAACCACAGTGAGCAGATGCGCTCTCTCCTTGGCTCTTGGATGTGTGCAGTCTACAGCGGTCTCCTGAGTCACTTGACAGATGCTCAGTAAAGCATTGTGCGTTATTGAAGGTACACATACCTGTAGTCCCAGCAACTACAGCCTGGGAAACGGTGTCTCAGAAAAACAAACAAAATAAGCCACAAGAGATGATAGATCAGTCAATAGATAGATGTGCCCTTGACAGGGGAAAGAGGCAACTGTGTATGTGTGTGCGCACGCTGTATCTGAGGCAGGGGAATAAACAAAGAAATGGCCTCTATAACAAAACTCATTAATTGTGAACAATGGATGGAAATTGTAGTTTTAGTTTTTGTTTTGAGTTTTTTGATTTGGTTTGGTTTCTTGTTTGTTTGATTGATTGTTTTTTTTTTTTTTTTTTTGGCTCTGGGAGGATATCTCAGTGACAGCAAGCTTGTTTACCACACATACTCTCAAGGCCCTTGATTTGATCACTAACACCCCACACACTAAAAAAAGAATATTCTCTAAGAGTTACTAACAGACCTTTAGTTATAAAACTCTGAAAAACACTCAGCGGTAGAGTGAAGTCTTTATTCCTTGGAAACTGGGTGGCACCAGACAATATTGCTATGGGCCAGAGGCCATCTCTGCGGAACAGAAGTCCCTAGATTGCACATTTTCCTAGTATGGCCTTATCTATCAAGACCCTCTTTTGTCTGCAACACTGAGCTCTGTCCAGTGGTTGTAACAGAAATAGTTTTCAAAAATTATTGTAAAACCAGTCAGTGTTTATTGTGCAGGGTCCTGGGTTCCTCTCCAGCAAGCCTGCCTCCCCTAAACAAAACAAAACAAAACAAAACAAAACTCCCCCAGAACCTTAACTATAGCTAATACTTTCACACTTTCTCTCCCAAATGTTTTTCTGTTCTAAAGATATGCTCTCAGAAACAGGATCTTTGTTCTGTCATCTGTTAGTGCACTGCTGGTCACACAGGGTGGGGCATGACTCAGTGGTTGAGCTCTTCCTAGAACACGCAAGGTCATGGGTTCAATTCCCAGCACTGCAACACACAGACAGAACCTCCCCCATCTCCCCTCTCCCTTCTAGTAGCTACATAGTAACCTGTTAACCCATTACATATTTAAAAACTGAGGCCTAGGAATGTTAAGTAGCAGGGTGCTTGCCTAGCATATGCTGAAGCTCCAAATTCAATCACAGTTCGGAAGAGAGAGAGGAGGGGGAGGGGCCACAAAACAACAATAAAACTTAATACTTTTCATAATTAACTCCAGACTACTCTTAATTTTTAACTTTATGAACAGTTCCAATCTGTCCCTTTGCATAAGTCTCTACAAGAGGAGTTTCGGGTTAAGGATATGCAGTTTTAAAGCTTTCAGGCCATTGTTAAATGGTCCTTCTAGATGAGACTGCGAGTGGATTTATCTTACCTAAGCTTTCGTTGGCTGTTTTCTTGCTAAGAAGAATCTCCCTTCTCCCCCCGCCCCCCAAACATTAATTGGTAAATTCAATTTCTTCTTTTGCTAAGTTGACAACTGATAAACTTTGTTCATATTTAAAAATGGGTCAATTATCTTTTTATTGGTTCAGGTAGTAAGAATAATTTTGATTCATTATCTATAGTACAAAGCACTTCTCTGGTTCTTTTTTGTTCTTTTTGTTTGTTTTTGTTTTTATTCTTTGTTTTTGTTTTGTTTTTTTTTTGAGACAGGGACTCACTCTGTGTAGCAGTTTCTTCAGAGATTAAAACCTTCCACCTTGGAGAAAAGGCAGTTAAGGTCCAAGATGTTAAAGGGAGGAGATCCAACAGGATGTTCTAAGGGGAGATGAAACATCCTATAAGGAAGCTTATCGAGGCAGAAAGTTAACAAAGGCTTCAGGAAGTTCCCAAAACTGATCAGAGTCGCTAGGCCCCTCCCTCCTCAGGCAACTATCAGTATAAGGGCACTCAGAGGAGCCACACTGCCTGGAAGAAACACTCTCCAACCTGAGCTGCCTGCAGACTGTGTGGTGAGCTCCAGGTTCCCAGCTTTGTGAGCTGTCCCCCATGCCAGGCTGGGCATTGGTGATGCAGCTGCCTTTCAGTCATTTCTGTTCCTACAGGCGTCCTGAATAAAACTCTTTGGTTCACCAGGCTGAACTTGGGGGAGTGGGGGAATCCCCACTTTCACCTGTCATCAGTTCTCTGTCTGGAAGAGGTAGATGCTGTTCACACATCCTAAGGATAGTGTCGCACAGCAGTAGCCCAGGCTGCTCTAGAACTCACTCTGTAGACCAGGCTGCCCTTGAACTTGTGTGATCCTCCTGCCTCTGCCTCTTACGTGTTAGGATTTTAGGTGTGTAGCCCACGCCAGGCTTTTATCTTGTTTTGCTTCTTTTTCAAACAGGGTACTTCCTCTGGGGCCCAAATTATCCTTGAACTTACAGTGATCCTCCTGCTTCAGCCTCCCAAGTGCTGATGACAGCTCTCACACCCACCTCTGCAGTAACAATTCTCACCTAGTTCCAGTGGTACAAAGTTAAATCTCTAATGTGTTCCCATGAGCTTCCCTGCCCCCCTGCCCCAGCTCTCTCCGTTTAGGTCATCCTGGCTGACTGTACAGAAACTTCCAAATGGAATGTGCATTGGGGCTTGGAAGAGATGGGGGTGAATTTGAAATGGTGACTTCACAGTCTTGTCTTTGACTTAGCCACACACTATGTCGTCCATTCCTTTAAATCTTTTACATTTACCAGGATTAGCTCACTGGTCAAGCATACGCTTAGCATGTGAGAGTCTCAGAGTTCAATCCCTAGCAGTAATTAATTAGAAAGTAAGCTTGTGTGTATGTGGTGTGTGTGTGTGTGGGGGGGGGGTTGGTGTTTAGAATGTGTAAGCTGCAGGAAGGTGACAAGTGTCCTGGTCTTTTCTGTCTCCCTGTCCTGCCCTCCTGAGACAGTGTCTCTCCCTGAGCTTGGAGCTCGGCTGTCCGATAGCAACACACAACACTTCTCTGGCTCTGTCGCCCGACACTGCCAAGGTTAAACAAGAGTGGGATCGCACCCAGCTTTTTGTGTGCTGGGATCCGAACTCAGGTTCTCATGCTCAAAGGCAGGCACTTTTTCCAGCTCTGCCTTCTCCTCAGTTCCAGGAAATAAATACTCGGACCTTTCCAATGATTATGCCAGGCATCTTGCTGCGGGTGTTAGCACTGGCTTGTTGCCATTTTTTAGTGGCTTTTTTGATAGTTACAATGTTGGGATACACAAACAAGTGGATTCTTAATGTTAGAGGCACACACGATCTTGCTGACGCTTGAATCAGGGCTGTTACTTCTTTGTTTTATGACAAGGGGCAAGTTAACCTTTCTTAGCTTTAATTTTCTTATCTGATGTCATCTGCAAAGCACACCTAATAATTATATCGCTTATAGGATTATTGTAAAAGAATAAATGAGGGGTTGAGGTGAGAGAGGCTCTGGCCTCAGTCCCCAGCACCACACACTCAAAGAAAAAAAAAAAAGAGAGAGAGAAAGAGAGAAAACGTAGGTAAAACCCCATGTTCCAGGCCTGGCACCTACATGCATGCCTGTTGGTGATTCATACTAAGCAGACTGAGCTCTGACAAATGTTTGTGAGTTATCTACAACATTGTCTCAAAAATGTAAAGGCTTTAAAAAAAAAAAACCATCTTCAGAAGCACACCTCACATTTCTAAGGAGACGTGTTTTGTTTAGCAGAGTGGTGGATTACTTAAGTCCCCTAAAAACAAACTGCTTGCGATCTCTGGAACACCGTAGCCATGTGACTTGGTCCCAGCATGTCACAAACTGCTTCTGCTTTGATGGGCTATCGAGTCATTCCCCGAGAGCAGCTGCTTTTCTGGTGTTTTGTGTGGTGTGGTATCTCTCCATCCACAAGCCCTGCTGGTGAGTCAGCAGCCTCCTCCCCCGAGTCCCAGCACAGTAAGCCAGGGCGTTCTCCAACACAGGCTCATTGCTTTATTTAGTTAGCTGTCTCTAGCTATTCATCGTCTCTGGAAAATGATCAAATAAGCCATGCATTTTTAACTCTAGCAAATCCTGGAGTTCCCTGTTTAAAATACCTTGGCGAACTGCCACAGAGCCGCAACAAGCACGCTGGCGGCTCTGCTTTCAACCTTCCCTGCTTGCCTCGAGGTGCGCATGTGCAGTTTTAGCAACTTATTTCTGACAGTGACATTAAAGAGTAATTTGTCTAGGAGTGTTATATAAACACGTGAAGAACATGGAACACCTTTCCACGAGCATATACAGAAACAGGAGGACAAACTGTAAAACAAAACAAAACGCGTCTGTGTTTTCTTCAAGAAAGCCCCCGGCTGGCATGCTGCCAGCAGAATGGGGACAGAGTCAGCTCAAATCCCTCACCTCATGGCTGTGACTGTCCAGACTGGACAGTCACCCTGTCCTCCTGACCTATCTATCTTGCAACAGTCCTGAGTTATGACCACAGCTAATGCAGCCATCTCTGAACGTGGCGATATGCCACCACTCAACCCGTCTCGGGTCACGATGCTCTGACTCAGTTTCAGAGAGTGTGGAGTTCGGTTTGGCACGAAATCACGTTAACAATTAGATTGAGCTCCCTTTCTCATCAATAGTAAGTCCCTTCTTCCCGACAGAGGCCTGGCCTGGGTGGAGTTAGAGAAATGAGGCTCGGAATCGGCAGAGACAGAGATCATGCCTGCTGTAGAGTCACACTCTGGGACACACACACACACACACCCCTGAGCTCACATACCTGTCATTAACAATGTCCTTCTGGCTATCAGTCTGGAGGACAAACTATTATTTTGTATCCCTTGTGGTACTGCAAAACTAGCTCACTCTTTTTGGGGGTGGTGGGGACTAGATAGGAAATAGGGAAGAAAGTACCAAAGGAAACACTGGGGGTGGTCACTGACATTTTAATGCCTCCACCTTTCTCTGCACGGTTACACAGTGTAAACTCTCCCCCTAGGGACAGTGATGGCAGCAGCAAACAGGTGTGTGGCGTCGGCTGTGCCTCCCAGTCTGTGCTGGTGTGGTCCAAGGTGCAGACAGAAGCTCTGAGTATCTGACGAGACATGAGTCAGGAGAAAGGGAGAAGCTGGCTAGCCTGGAGAGGCCAGGGCCAGGTGGACTCTGTCTGGACTGTACCAGGATCTAGTGGCATTTGGGAGGTGCTGTATGGGTGGGGTCCGACAATGGACTCCATTGTCTAGAGACTTTGAACAGTTGATTATAAAGCCCACCCAATGAATCTGTTCTTACTGCCTTTTAGCTCTGAGCTACCTCTCCCCTTCCTGTGCTCTGAATACCACTGTAGGAACCCTTTGTGTACCACAAGTCACAGAACAGGGAATTATGGGAACAGGCCACTAAAGTGGAAAATAAGAATATGGAATTTTTCTTCCAAACTCCTTTCTTGTCCTTTCCTGTCATTGTTTTTTAAATGTGACAACCTCACTGCAAAGGGCTTATAGTAGTTTGTACAGGCCTGGTCCTTACTAACGTCCTATTTTGGGGCTGAGCATGTATATTTCAAGAAAAATGTCTACTCTGAGGTAAATTTTGTACAATTAATATACCCTAAATATATATTATATGTTATATGTTATATGTTACATGTTACACATTACACACCACACTATATATTATATATTGATATATAATATGATGTTATATTAATTAATTAATATAATTTAGCAATCATATCAATTATTATATATTATGCCAATTAACCTATAATCACTTATAAATATTAAAATCATGCTAATTATTATGTAATTAATACTTAATATTATATATTATTATATATCTTAAATTGTCAATCTGTGTTAATTCTGCTATTGTCCCAATACTCAAAAAGCTGAGGCATGAAAGTTATGAGGTCAAGGCCAGTCTGGGCTGCATAGGATAATCCAGAGTCAAAGAAAGAGGCAAGAGTGAGGGAAATGGGGGAGGGAGAAAGGAAGGAAGGGAAGAAGGGAGGGAAGAGTCAAGGGAAGAACAAGGAGTGTGGCAGAAAAAGGATAGAGAAGTGAGGACAGAGAAAGTGAGAATCAGGGCTGGTATGGATTCGTAGGGTTAGCCAACAGAACTGCCAGTCCTTGGAAGCCCAGAAGTCCAGGATGCTGATGCTGCAAATGGTTCCAGAAGTCGTCCTTATCAGGAGGGTGGACAAGTGTGGCACCTATTAAAGTCACTCCTTAGTTGCTGTCCCCTCCTTTCTGAAGCATTTTGTGTACCTGATTGGGGGTCGGGGGTTGTCTCAGGGGTTGATGCCACAGAGACAGGTTGCCCTCTTGATGACCACCTATCAGGTGATTGTAACAAACACCGTCATGGGGAGACATTGATGACGGGCTGGGCTGTGTACTTGGGAGATGAAGAGTGTTCCCTGAGACTTCATTCCGCCTTTGATATCATATGCCTGTGGAAGTCACTAGCAAGAGATGCAGTCAAGAGCACAGACTGGCCGGTCTAGAACTCCAGCACAGCTTCCAGATAGAGAATGGGGTGAAGCCCTGGCAGGTGTCCTGTCAAAGCCTACAGAGGAATTCAGATACTCACTTGCAAAATAACCAGTTCACCTAGAACTCCAAACAGACAGGGAGGGGCCTTTTTGTCTTATAGGCAGCTCAGTTCAAGAACCAGTCTCTCGGGGGCCGGAGAGGTGGCTCAGTGGTTAAGAGCACTGACTGCTCAATTCCCAGCAACCACATGGTGGCTCACAGCCATCTGTAATAGGATCTGATGCCCTCTTCTGGTGTGTCTGAAGAGAGCAACAGTGTACTCATATACATAAAATAAATAAATTAAAAAAAAAAAAAGAAACAACCTCTCTATATTTAAGAAAAAGATTTTAAATAAAAGTTCCTCACCATACAATTCTGTCAGGGTAGTTTTTTCCTCAATGATGATGTCAGTAATTTCACAGAGTGAGATTCAAGGATATAAAACTCCTGACATTTTTCAGCACTGAAGATGCAGTCATAATGCAAATAGCGTTTGGAGAAGACCTGTATTGACCTGTGCACTGTCTCATTAGGAGGGGAAGGTTAAGATATATGGAAAAGATTCCTCCATAATGTCCTTTGCATTATAACCAGGGCATTATTTTCCTTTCTTTTGCCTTCTTGTTATTATCTGGACTCTCATTTTAAGTAAGATAGACTATATCTCAAACTTGTGATGAATTGTAACATATAAATACCTCAAGAGGTAACATAGACTTAATTGCTAAGAGTGGACTTAAGGGTTAGAGCTGAGGCTGCCCTGGGGTAGGACCATGTCAGGCCATGACAGAGAGAGATGCAGTGTGGTGAACTATTAGTAACATGTTGGATTCTAGAATAGACGCAGAGACAAAGACCCTGAAGGAAAGCCTGACCAGTAGCCTTTACATGCAGGGCTGTGGCTGCTGGGCCTATGGTGCCATGTGACTGCAACTGGAAGCATCTGTGACACGTGAACGGATGGCATGTTCTCATGGGTATGTGCTACAATCTCAAGCTTCAATCTGTGCCTCTAACACAAGAGTCCCATTGCGGTCACAGCTCAACTTCTGTGCTGTCCGGTCATCTTTGTTACCCTAGCAGGTGACTTGTTGACCCCCAAACTACAGTCATGCTCTGAAAAGCAAGTCTGCTCTTCAATTCCTTCTGGTTCTTTCCACATACTGAGCAAACAGTTCTCTAATCAGAAATCCCCCCAAACTCACTAATTTCTCTCCTCACAAAGATCACATCATTTAAATAATACCCTCAAATGCTAATAAGTTACACCTGGTCCCAAGGCACTAAATTTTTCTATCAAGCAGAGCCACCTAGTGGCAGACTGGGATATGTTTTTAATTTTTATTTAATTTCTCTCTGATACTAATCTAGACCAAGTAGATTAGGGTTCTTTGTTTCCTTGCTTTATAAAATGTCCCTCTTAGTCACGAATATTGAAAACCACCCTGTCTGGGGCTACCCCTTCTTCTGTTTTCTTATCAAACATCTATCTAGCCAAGGCAAATAACTTCCCGATTCAATTTGCTATAATCAGCAAATCGTAAGACTAAAACAAAAGCCAGCTCAGCAGTGTCACTTTGAAACCTCAAGAGCTACTAGGATGTTTTGTATTTTCCAAAACATGCTTTCTGACCACACACTCCTCCCTGTAAACCGACATATTAAATTGTCAGGCACAAAGAAGCCAAAGAAAATGCTGTGCTGTGCTGTGCTGTGCTGTGGCTGGGACCCTCTTCCACCCTTCACCATCCCTGATAGAAATCACAAGTACCTTGGGCTGAAGTTTGGCTCCTTTTCTTCCTTCAAAGTAGGTAAACATTCAAAGTCGGCTAGGACAGAAGAAAAGGAAATCCACCGTTAGTCACCAGAATTGGTTTTTTCTACCCATAAAACTGGCACAGTCGGGAATGAACTGTGCCTCTGTCTGGCTACCTGTGAAGAAATGGCCCCACTGGGGAGTTCTAGAGGTTCAAAGATTAATGATGCTGAAGCTCCTGAAACAGTGAGAGCATGGATCACGCAGATACAGGGCTGCAGTGTTCTGTGCCCCTGTTGAGAGGGCACAATTCATCATTGCTTGCTCCGTCGGTCCCCTGGAAGCTCACAGTGTTCTGAAAACCAGAATATGTATCTTGGAAGTGAGATGCAGGACTGAAATGGTGTACCTCAGGTCCTACAGTGCCTGCAGGACAGCTTCACAGCAGAATCATCAGGAAGGTGGGGAGGGACCACCTTCTCCCAGGGAACTTCTTTCTCCACTATCACATGATGTGTGTGTGTGTGTGTGTGTGTGTGTGTGTGTGTGTGTGTGTGTATTATGCCTAGGTGCTCATATGCACACCCATGTATTCCCATTAGTAGTTGCACACAACTGTGAACATGCACATACATAAGTAGCTAATTAAATAAGTCTGTCCTAAAAGACAGATGATTGGAGAGATCATCCAGGGGTTGAGAGTGTTCCTTAATACACAAGCATCAAGTGCTTGAGTTCAAATCCCCAGCACTCATGTAAAAACCTAGATGTGGCTGTGCATGCCTATAGTCCATTCATAGTGTGTGTGCATGTGCGTGTGTGTGTGTGTATACACAAGCAAACAGGGGGAACAAATGGTCAGAGACATCTTGCTGTCCAGGTTCAGTGAGGAATTCTCAAAAGAATATGAATAGAGTGTGTTAGAGGACAGCACCAGATGTTTCTCTGCACAAACACACACACACACACAATACATGCATACACCACACACATACACACACACAATACATGCATACACCACAACTAAAACACATACAAATACAAATAGTATGATATATAGTGAGTTTTATCAATTTCATACGCACATCAAGAAAATTTTATTGAGTTTAAATTTAATTTAAAAATTTATTGATTTTTAATGAACATACAGTTTAAAGACCAGCGATCACTTGAAAATTACTGTGTGGGAATACTCTATTAGTGTGTATAGCAGTCCTGTCTGATAGAACTATCTACAGTCATGGGGGTGTTCTAGAGTCAGTCTGACGTTTACTATTCAGCCACTAACACAGCTCTAACACCTTGTGTATTGTAAAATACACTTGATGAAATTGTGTAACCACATACAAATTGGAATTCTCAAGATTCAAGAAACTATAAGGTCATGTCAGATTCCCCCCCCCCCCTATAAATTTGTATCAGATTTTCTTCCCAGGCTAGAAAGATAAAGGTTAGAGATGTAGCTCAGTGGAAAAGCACCTACCTAGCATGTTAGAGGCCAGGGTTAGATTGCCAGCAACTCCCGCACACACCCGCACACACCCACACACACCCACACACACCCACACACACCCACACACACCCACACACACCCGCACACACGCTGTCGGAAAGAAACGAATAGCACCGTTTCTTCTTGAAAAGCCTCACTTCAACAACTAGTACACAAATAAAAACAAGTGGTAACAGAGACAGTGACTAGGATTAAACTGGATCTTTAAGGTCGAGTGCCAGATGAAGCATGGCTTCAGATTTTCTGAGTTGTTGACAAAGCCAAGGCAGCCGTCTATCCCTGTGTTACCAGAGAAGCAAACAAACACTGGTCTTCCACGTACCATTTCTGTTCATGCTGTTCATCCATTTGTCAAGCTCTTCCATCTCTATTTCCATAACGGAGGGTGTGTCTTCTTCAAAGATAGGTCTAGACAGACAGCAGAAATGCGTTAAAAAAAGAAAGGGCTCGGTAGGCTGATTTTCATTTGTGTTAGTAACAACCTGACTCTGTGTCTAACAACTCAAGCTAGCCCTGGGTTTGCCCTAACCAAGAGAGCATCAAACTCTAGCAGGAAGAAAGGCAAAATCTGCAATGAACCCTCCTCCGTCACTAAGGCCAAACCGGATGGCACAGAGGCGAGGGACTAAAAGAGAAGCTGCTCTCTGGAGACCAAAGACACGATGGCCAGGGTGCTCGGCGGTCCTCTCAGTTAGCTTCCTGGCCTTGCTTGGTCTCACTTCTCTTTTCTTGGAGTTTTCATCAATGACCCAGATAAAGAGACCAGGCACCAGGCTGCTTTTGTCTGGTCTCCTTCAATGCATAGACTCTTCTAGCTGGGAGCAACAATGGAAGGGCAGCTCTCAGAAAAGCCTCGACCCCATCTCTCAGGCTTTGAGGGCTTTGTGGATAGGGGCAAAACCTCTGGTCAGGATGGATGGAGCCAGGAAGGAACCCCAGCTCTGAACACACTGTGGGTGCTGCACTGGAAGATGAAGCAGGCAGCAGCTACAGCAGAGAGGTTGATGGGAGGGGCAGGGAGACATCACTTAGTGTCTTTAGTGTTCACCCAGGGCCAGAATATTTAACTGCTATGCATTTGGCACTGGTAGCAGCCAGACAAAAACTCTCTTCTAGAAGCTCACTACAGCAGATACCCTTGGAGACAATGGGGGGCAGGTCTGTCAGAGTCTAGGTGCAAGAGAAGCCAGCCAGGTTGTCACAACACAATCTGGGGAAAGGCTAATGGCTCCCTCATCTCTTCCCCTTGACCCTTCTTGTCTACACAACGGGAACTGAAGACTGGCGGGGAGGACTCACACTTTCAGGGTTTCACCTCCTAGTTCATCTGAAAGAGAACAGATACAAGAGTCACCTCAGCCTGGCTCATTGTGGAATTTACTGCAGCAGCCACTAGGTGTCCTCTGAAGTGGGAGGGACACGATGACAAAGGGGTGGGGGCCCATAGCACTCAAGCAAAGACAAGGGGGCAATTTGTAGAAGTCCATTCTCTCTTTCTACCACATGGGTCTCAGAGATCAAACTCAGGACCTTTACCCACTGAGGCAACGTGAAGCCCCATGAATCATATTTTCAAAGGAGCAGTCATTAACCCCCAAGTCACACAGTACAGACTGTCATGCTGAAACCAGGTCTGAGATCCTCATGGAATCATGGACTCTGCTTTCCTTAGAGAGGGGTGCTCCCCAGAGAGTGCTCACCTTCCCTGTTACTCTTATATCCACATGAAGAGGAAAAGCAAGGTCAGGAAGGAAGGAAAGAAAGAGTTACAAACAAGGGCTTGGTTATTGGTCCCCTTCAATAAAATAATGTTCCAGCATCATTTCCTTATGACACATCATTCTTTAGGCTAGGCCACGTGGGTGACTCTGTCAAGAGATACATCTGAAAGTCCTCTTTACCCGGCTCTTTGGATGGCTGAATCCCTCCACTTCTCAATCCATCATCCCCACCTCTGTTTCAGGAAGGTTCATCAGTCCCATTGGTCCCTGGCTCTGCGTTTCACTTGCTTCCTTCACAGTACCGGTCAGTTAGACCTGGTAGACCATCTGTGTGATTGTATTTCATCTGTCTCTCCCACCAGAGCACAGCTCCCAAGGGGCCATGATAGTACCTGTCTTGTTTGCCATGGCGTGCCCCAGCCTCCGTCCTGCTAGCACAAGTACCTGGCAAGTACACCCGGTAAGAATGCACTAGACAGGTGAATGGGCTTTAATCTCAGTTGTCTAGCAATGGAGTTAAATTCATGTCTGATCTTTTGGACCTATCATTACTATAACAGTGGGACTTCTAACCAGCTTGCCTTTGATGACAACTGATTGGGGTGAGAGTCAGGTACCATTTGACAAAACAGCTCTAATGTGGATAAGACTCCAGATGAACAGGTGGCAAGAATCATAGCCTGCTGCCTGGTCCAAGTGAGTTCTGTTTGGTTTGGCAGGGAAACCAACATCCCCCGGAGAAGGCAATCAGTGGTGGCAAGGGAGTGCACAGTGGATAAGACAGATGCTTTGGAAGGCAAACTCTTTGTAGACGTCCCCAGGAAGTCTGATGCCTTAACCCCTGACAACTGGAGGCCACCTTGTGTCTAGCCTGAAGAAGCACAGTCATCCGTAACGAAACACAGCCAGCTGGCACCTGGATCTGAGCTCAGGTGGCACAGGCTGCTGCTATGTCCTGCCGGTTGTGCAAGCTTTGGTGATATGTCTAACCCAGGAGAGCAGGTGCAGATGCAGGTTTCATACTGTCACTGCTGGCCTGGAAGGCACCGAGAGTTCTGTCTTCCGCCCCTAAATAGAATCAGAGACCTCCTGCAGATGCTTGACTCTCCAGAAACTTACATGGGGAGTGAAATGGCTTCATCTTACACATTTTGCGCCTGCCATTGTCTGGTCATTGCTTAAGATGGGGTCTCACATAGGTCAGGCTGGCTTCAAACTTGCTATATAGCTGAGGATGACCTTGAACTTCTGATCCTCTTGCACTTGGCATTATAAGCATGCCCTAGGGTCTCTGCAGTGCTCAGAGACTGAGCCCAAGACTTTGAGCATACACGGCAAGCTCAGATACATCTCTGGCCTTACACGTATAGTTTTAATCTAAAATTTACTGGCTATATCCTTAAGGGGTTTTAAACAAAGTCCCACACAACTGGAACTCTCTACAGGTGAACCATGAAGTCTTGTCCCCAACACACACACACACACACACACACACACACACACACACACACACACACACCTGCTTTTATCCAGTCCCCTTTCCCTGCTTTCTGACTTCCTCACCAGTTTCTCAGAGAGCTCCTGACTCCACAGTCCCGCTGTGAGTCACAGATTTTCGCTCTAATCTGGGCTCCCCACAGGCTCAGAGGTAGGCAGAAGCCGACCTGCATGCAGATGATGGAAAAGTTTAAAAATCCATTACCAAAGTGCTCCAGATGCACCAAATGAGAGGTTCCATAATCAGTATTAAAAGAGCAAAAAGCCTTCTGTGGCCTCATCTTCTCTGCTCCAGGGCCATTACCCCTGCCCCAGCCACCATGGCAACAGAAACACATCTGGGAGATGGTACAAGAGCAGAGCATTAAGCCGGAGGTGGGGGGCGGGGGAGGACCAATTACTTGTCCTCAGCAATCAGGTCCTGCCTGCTCCACTCTACCTGGCCTACATCTCTTTGTTAATAGCCACCGACTCCGTGTACACATGCACACTGGGTTCCATTTTGTCCCCTTCCAGCCTGCCCTCTCATTCTCTCCCCCTTACACCCTGTAAGGTCTTCAACCTTACAGCCACTTTCCTGACGAGACCCTCTCTGTGCTGTAGACAGTGGGCTTGTTGGTCCCGGCCCAAGGGAAGGAGCCACAGAAGGCTCTGACCGCCTGGTTTCTAGGCTGAGCAGGAACCTCACTGAGCAGAGCCAGCATCGGTTAGCCACAGTCTGCTCTAAATGATGACTTCCTGTCCACGCTTTCTCAGCAGTTCTTTGAGAGATTACCCAACACATCAAGGCAATGTGAGACAGGCTGTGCCCTAGCTCACTCTAGCTTGTCTAAAACAGTAAGGCTTTTTTTTGTTTGTTTCAGACCGTGTCCTTCCCTCAGAGAATATATTCTGCAAGTAGAATGTGCCTTCGTTTTGAGGTGGAAGATGACTGTGGCCCTGGGTGGACATGGGAATGACACCACCTGTCCAGAACTACCCACAAGCTACACACTGATTAATGACGTTCTGGAGTAGAAAAGGTGCCACCGTCTACACTCAGCAAACACCTGAGAGGTTGTCTGATGTATCAGGCTAAAGAAACCATAGAACTCTCTCACCTAAAGTATAAAGACTGGACACTGTCCTTGGGACAGCCTTACCTAACTCTGTCATCTTACCCAATTAGTGTGTGCATGAGTGTGTGTGTGTGTGTGTGTGTGTGTGTGTGTGTGTGTGTAAACTGATAGGCAGAAAACTCTAGGCCATCCCAACTACTGATACAGCCTACTAGAATTGCTTTCTGCCTGTCCCTCTGTCCATCCTAGACCTTGTCCTGCTTTTACCTTTACAGCCTTCACTGCACCTCGATTGGGTAGCTCAACTGTGATCCTACAGATGGATAGACGGATGGATGGATGGATGGATGGATGGATACATACATATATACATACATAAATACACACATATATATACATAGATACATACATAGATGATAGATATATACATACATAGATAGATGATAGGTTTACTGTGTGATACATAATATGCAATTGAAATCTAATATTACACTAAGGATTAGAATATGAAAACTGTCTGCTTTGATTAGCTATCAAGAAAAGGAGGGTGGGGCTGCTCCTCACATGCAACTGAAAGACTTGAACACCTGAGTTCAAAGAGCTTGAAAACCTAAGAGTTTGACATGAAAGTGGAGGCCCCAGCCCTGGACTCCACTTCGAATTTAGGTTTGACAGGGAATTCCCCTGAGGTTAAAACAGGAATGGGAAAAGCCAGCCAGGTGCAGTGTTGCATGCCTGTAGCTCAGAGCTACTTTAGAGGCTGGTGAAAGAGGGCTGCTTGAGTGGAAGAGTTCAAGTCCAGTCCAGGCAAGAAGAGGGGAGGGGGTCTGGGCAGCCCGGTTGGGTCTTGCTTTAGCTGGAGATTACAGAGGCACTCCCACGCAACCACTGTTGCTAGGTTACTCTGAAATATCCAGCCGCAGAGAATGGGTTCCCTCTTCCTCCTCTGTCTAATTATTTTACCAGTTCCTTTTGTGAAAGAAGAAGACTTCCTCCCTAGCTCCACTTACCTCATCTATTGGCAGTGCATAGTCATACCCAGAGCTAAATGGCTGCCCCAATGTGGGGCAGACAGCAAGAAAAGCAAGGTGCCCTGTTAGTAGGCCTGGAGGACACAGAACAAGTTTTCATGTGAGCCTGACTATGCATCTTACTTGAGAAGCTGCTACCCTTAAGTGAAGTTTGAAATGACTTTTAAAAGTTTTCATTTAAAAACTGAAGCCTGGACCAGTAGGATGACTTTCAGCAGGCAAAGAGGCTTGCTGCCAACACTGACAACCAGGGTTTGATCCCTAAAACCCACATGGTGAAAGGAGAAAAACTATTTCTGCAAGCACATGATTTTCACATGTGCACCAGTGCATGTGCCCATTTGCTTGAATGTGCATGTAGACACACACACATACACACACACCACACATACACACACACATACACACACACACACACATACACACACACATACTACACACCACACACACACACACACACACACACATACACACACACCACACATACACACACACATACCACACCACACACACACACACACATACACACACACCACACATACACACACACCACACATACACACACACATACACACACACATACTACACACCACACACACACACACATACACACACACCACACAGACACACACACACATACCACACCACACACACACACACACACACACGAATAAAATTACAAACAAGCAAACAAAAAACTGGACCTAGTCAGAGTTTACCAACACAAGTCAAAATATGCCAAGTTTGCTTAGGACCCAGGGTGACCTTGAATTCTAGTATTCGCTCATTTTGTTCAATACTTTTCGAGCACACTGATGACTGGGAGTTTCTGCTCTTGGTTTCATCTTTAGTCAGTTAGCAGTTTCCATATAAACATGCAACCTTGGTGGGAGCAAGAAGAATGGTTCTCTCTGCCCTTTTCAAACTGGGGTATGGGATGGGGGAAAGTGATAGCCATTATAGAAATGTGGGTAAAGACCCCCTTGCATGTGAGAGCGGTGCACTCTCTAACCCTTTATCATTAACCCCAACTGGGCACACTTCACCTGCCTGACTCTTTCCTCCCACAGAGTAAAATGTCACATTGTTCTAGAGGACAAGATTCTCCAGGTAGCAGCAGTATATTATAATTTCAATGCAGACTGAAAATTTACAGAGAGAGAGAGAGAGAGAGAGAGAGAGAGAGAGAGAGAGAGAGAGAGAATATGGCATTATTAACTTCTTGCAAACATCAGTGAGCTGTAATCACTCATCACTTACTACTTTACCTCCAACACTGAGCAAGTATCAGGCAACTACTCACGTGTCTGTAAGGCATTTTGAGATCCTTGGCTAGAAGGCTCTGCACAAAAGAAGAAAGCATTTTGTTTCTGGTGGCTCATTAAGATGCATAGTGGTTGTCTGGAATAGGGAACACACAAGTTACCTACCTTGTTTAGGTCTCTTGCTTTTAAAGTAGGCCGCAATGAGAAACACGAACAGAAGGACAAGCAGCGCACCCAGTGGGATCGCCACCATTAACAGGAATTCCGTCTGATTGGAGGTGCCATTTGTGTCAGTAGAATTCACATTTGCAAGGAATGCTTCTGTGGTCACTGTGGTCTCGTCCTCTGCGTTTTCTTCTTCGGTAGTGCTCTGTCCTGAGTAGTCTGACTCCTCGTCACTTCCTAAACATGAACAAAAGCAAGACTGCCATGGAGACTACGTGGATGGGTCATGGTTTCGGTGACTTTTAAATGGTCCTAGATGCATTCAGTGGTGAACTTGGTCCACTGTGCTTGGTCTTCCCATTCAGCATGACATGGTGTATATTGATTTGACCTAAAGGAAGCTCAAGCTAGAAGTGTGTTGAACATAGAGTCAAAGCTGAGGCAAGCCTCCCACAAACCTCCGCAGTCCAGCCTCAGCCAGGCACTCTGGACACAATAAGTACAGGCTTTATCACACCATGGGCTACCCCCAAAGCCATAGGGAATCAGAGAGTTTTCATAAAGTTTCTGAGTAAATTTAAATTTACCGGCACAATGTGAAATGTGTGCCATTAAAAAATACATTTAGATATAAATCAGTGGGCCTGGAAGTAAAGCTCAGTGTATGAGTACATGCCTTGGAAACAGAAGGCCTGGGTTCAATTTCTAGCATCACAAAATGATAGATAGATAGATAGATAGATAGATAGATAGATAGATAGATAGATATGATACAGGTGGTAGATAGATACAGATGATAGTGATGATAATAGATTGATAGATGATAGATAGATACATAGATACATAGATAGACAGACAGACAGTAGATAGAGATAGGAATGAATTTTTTCTTTAAAAAAAGAATAGAGGACACTTATCCATGGATTTCAGAGCTAAGTGTATGACATTCTGCACAGCACACAGCACGCAAGACCCCTTGAGTGTCTGACAAGTCCTCTAGGATCCTAAATAAAATGTGATTAATATCTCATGTGTGAAATAAGATTCTCAAGATGATCCCTTGGAGAATAAGTAAACTTCAGGGGTTGGGGAGATGGCTCAGTGGTTAAGAGCACTGACTGCTCTTCCACAGGTCCTGAGTCCAATTCCGAGCAACCACATGGTGGCTCACAACCATCTGTAATGGGATCTGA
Organism: Arvicanthis niloticus; assembly: GCF_011762505.2. Classification (NCBI taxonomy): domain Eukaryota; kingdom Metazoa; phylum Chordata; class Mammalia; order Rodentia; family Muridae; genus Arvicanthis; species Arvicanthis niloticus. The sequence goes on along the minus strand of NC_047661.1, from coordinate 64,216,495 downwards.
TGCCCTCTCCTGGTGTATCTGAAGACAGTGACGGTGTATTCACATACATAAAATAAAATAAATAAATCGTTAAAAAAAAAAACAAAGAAAGAAAACCTCACCATTTATAGTTATTTAGGAAAATGCATTGATAGAGTGTCATGGTTAGCATCACTTGTCAGCTTGACAGTATTTATTACCAAGCAGGAGGCAAGCCTCTGTACACGTCTGTGAGTTTCTAAATTAGATTAACTGAAGTGGGAATGCCCACTCTCAGTGTGGATGCCATCACTCCATGTGCTGTGGTCCAGACTGAGTAAGGAGAAAGGCACCTGTGAGCTGATCATCACGTTTGATCCCTCTCTGCTTTCCAAATGTGGAAATATCACCAGCTGCCTCCCGTCCTGTCACCATGTTCTCCCTACCATGATGGACTGAACCCTTGACCTGTGACCCAAAATAAACTGTTCTTTCCTTAAGTCGCTTTTGTCAAAGCAAAAAGAAAAATGATTACACCAGAACGTTCCCTGTTTCAAAGCAGAAGCAAGATTACTCTGTCTGAGTCTTGAGGGACATTAAAAGCCCTTCACAGAATGGGGACGAACCTCACCTGGTCTCAGTAGTGATGGTATGGGTGGGTGGGTTCTGTCCTGTGTGGGGCTGTCTGATACTCACCCTGGCCTGACAGTATTGCATGCAGAAGACACATCCGTAGGTGATTTTTTTTTTTTAAGGAGAAAGATATGATGCCTAAGGAAAGACCAGCGGCTTTAAGCTGTGCTCTGGCTGGGCCATGACTCCAGAGGATGGCCAAGCTGGACAGTGCAGAGCCATTCAGTAGTTTATCTTTCTTTGTAATTACATGACAGTGAATTCCTGATTCGTGTTACAACAATAGAAATATCTGTTCACTTATAAACTACTCGTAGATCCCCACTCCAATTCCTACATTGATCCCTAATCTCCAATGTGATGGTATTGGGAGATGGGGCCCCCCCAGGATGAGGTTAATGCTCTTGTATAAAAAAGAAGAAAACCAGAGGTATTCATATTCTCTCCCTCCGCCTCCCTCTTCCTGCTGGACACCACACTCAGCAGTATGCACACGCAAAGCTGTGCTCTACCAATGAGCAGGTCTGCAGGCCTGCTTTCCTTTCCTTCGCCTTCCCCCACTGCTGCGGTGGGTGCCTTCACCTGCTTCAGGCTAATCTTTCCTGTTTATTTACTTAGAGGTCTTGCTCAGCACCTGCTTGCCTCAGCTCCCAGAGCATTGAGATTGCTGGTCTGTCACTGCACTCTGCTTCTTGAGACTCTATTAAGAGCCCAGCCCTGTTTGTACTCTGCCTTCTACCTGCATCATCCTGATCTGTGCCCTCTGCGCATGCAGATGGATACAGTGGCAGTTCACACAACTTGCTCAATCGCGGAGCTCACAGGGAGAGATCGGGATCCCCAGGGGCTGGTTCATGGTGGCACCTGAGACTTTAACTTGGTAATGTGTTTCCCTCCAATCAGGGGGAAGTATGGTGCAGAGAGTCATGGAGGTTTGGCCATCAGGCAGAGAGCAAGAGAGTAGACTCTGGGTTCTTGTCCCTCGGCCTAGAACAGGCGGTGGCTTGCTGGCACAAGGGTGGATAAGGAAATGGTTCTGGGGAAGGCCAGCGCTGTAGGGTTCTGGCTGATGCTCCTCACCCCAGAAGCATGGCAGGCAGCTCTGCCCAGAACCACAGTAGTCTCTCTCCAAGGGGAGCAGATGAACCAAGTTCTGGTACAACACTTACTGTTCTTGTCCCCACTTGACCTGTGGCCCCAGAGAAGAGAAAATGGGGACAGATACAGGCCAGTAAGAATAAGGAGAGGCTCTGGCACTAGGGCAGTAGAAGGAAGAGAGAGAGAGAGAAAAGTGTCCCAGGAGGCTGTGGGTGATGTACTGTTTTGCAAGACCAGGCAGGTGGCTGTTGGTGGCACTGTGGGGTTTAAATGGGCTGCAGGCTCTCCCTACAGCAAGCCCTAACAGACTCAAAATCTGTTTTCCATCAGATTCTCCTCTAAGTAAATGGGACCTAGAGTTCTTTCTGCCTCTGCCTCTTCCCTTCTTTTTAAAATTAATTTTGTGGTAGGGGGATAGGACCCAGGGTCACCTGCAGGCTAAGCAAGTGCTCTACCACAAAGCTAAACCCCAGAGCTTGATAGCTTGATTGATAGTCAGATAGTCAATATTTCTCTCTCTCTCTCTCTCTCTCTCTCTCTCTCTCTCTCTCTCTCTCTCTCTCTTTCTCTCTCTGCTTTTTGTTTCTTTATTCTGCAAGCCTTCATTTTCAGAGACTCCTATGATAACTTCCCATATTGCTCCCCATGTCCTAATAGGGCCTAACCTAATGAAAACCCCCAAAATAAGTAACAGTAAATGGGCCTTTAGGAATGCTTACTGAGTGCTAGACTAGGTTACACCCCATGTCATCTAATCTGACCTTTGTAACTTTATTGTCCACACTTTGCAGATGAATAGATGCAATTATCTTTCCTAGGGGAGTAATCCAGTCTCTTGGGCCAAATTCTATGGATACATAAAGGATTTATGTTTGGTTATTGTTTGTTTGGTTTTTGTCATTTTGAAAGTGAATGTAGCCAGGAGTAGTGGTGCAGGCCTTTAATCCCATGTACCTCCAAGATAAGCCGGGCTCAAAAACTGGCTTATCTTGAGTTCGAGGCCAGCCTTGTCTACAGAGTGAGTTTCAGGACAGCCAGGGCTACAGAGAAACTCTGTCTTAAAAACTAATTTTTAAAGAGTGGGTGCTATGAACTGAACCTAGGACCTCTGTAAGAGCTGCACTCTTAGCCCCTGAGCCATCTCAGCACTGGCCGCTTTTTGTTTCCTCACCCTCTAAGAAGCTTCTCTCAAAGGTTGTTCCATGCGTGAATACAGAGAGCCACATTTTTCTCTGTTATTTATAAAGTTGGCTCTTACTGACGGAAACTTACTTGTCCCCTTTGCGTTTCTAACCTCGCCACAATAACATCGCTGTTGATTGTCAAAAGGGTGAGTTCTGTGTACCTCCAAGAGAGAAGGACATGAGACAGTGCTGGGTCTAGGATAAGGGGGCTGCATCTCATGGCCCTGGATGGTCTAATCTCAACTGCTTAAGACAAGGGCTAGGAGTCCAGGGAGTCCCCAAGGGTTTGTGGTTAAAGGAATCAGTGTCCTGGAAAGAGGAGGGGCACCACCAGAGGGATCCGAAGGTAACCATCAGACCACCTGCCGCGCACTTTTAATCCCAGCACTTAGAGGGCAGAGGCAGGCAGATCTCTATAAATTCGAGGCCAGTCTGGTCTACAAAGTGAATTCTAGGATGGCAAGGACTACACAGAGAAACCAAAAAATAAAAATTAATTAATTAATTAATTAATTAAATAAAAAGAGAGAAAACCGGAAGCAAGAAAACCAAGGTGAAACTCAGACTCAGCACAAGAACCAGAGGTGATAAAACGGTGGTGGGTGGAGCTAGCAGAAGGCAGCTCAGAGACTTTCCCCCAAAGCTTGTTTCCCCCGAACCCCACAGCCACTGAGTTAAAGCAGCTTTTAACCCAATGGAAGTTGGGGAGCCCCTAAACCGCTGCTCAGCCTCGGGGAGCCCCTAAACCGCTGCTCGGCCTCAGGCAACCCCAAGGGCTGTAGTCTTCAAAGGAACACTTGCCTGTGCTTTGTGAATAACCGTTCCATTTCACACAGCACTGGAGTCTAGCCCTGTGCTAGAGAACCAGAGCTTCAGAAAGTGAGTCTAGCTGTGAGTGCTACCCAGGTTAAGAAAGCTCCACTGGGCTTTCAGGTTTTCTTCTTTTGGCCTCAGACACCCTGCACACCCAGTCCTTCCAGAACCCATGTTTATAACCAAGGAACCTGGGAAGAGTCCTTCCCATTTTAGAACGTGCTCCCTAAAGGTACTCCGGAAGCCAGGTGAGTTGGTGAGTGTGGTGCCTTCTCAGCCTCAAGCACATACACCAGGGCAGCATACCCGATGTTAGCTGGTCCGCTACTCCTCTTCTTTCCTTGTATGCTTCTTGGCTGACCCTCGGGAGTTCCACCGTCTGCTACAACTTCCTCATTTATTCTCATATTTTTGGATCTAACAATTTGGATATTATGCAGGACATGAGTGGTGGGGGTGAGGATAAAATTGGCAAAGCTGATGGTAGAGTGAGGACAGACTGGGTGTGGAAAGAAGAGGTGTCAGCAAGCAAAAGGCAGTAGAAATCCTGAAAGCAATGTGTGAAAGAAATGCAGGTAGGCCTTGCAGAGCTCACTCTTGCCTGTCTCCAGTCTGCAGATCTCCAACAGGAGTATTCTAATGGGTGACCTGGTCATGGTTATCTCAAGTGACCCCATCACAAACTTCCCCGGGGCTCCTTCATTTCATCATGTCACATTCTCTCTCTGCTCCTTAAAGGATGACTTCAACGTCACAATGTTACTGTCAGTCAGTCAGGAGGTAGGTTACAGCTCATCATCTCATTGTTCAGCCCCAAATCACCAGATACTATTGAAGACTCACTTACAAATGCTTGTTGACAGTATTCGTGCAAACACATCTGGGACTCACAGTGCGCACATCGGGTGAGGACCCTGAGGAAAATCTTTGTGAGTCAGGGAAGAAATGAGATAAAGTCTGATAGCTCCAGCAGCTGAGCCACAGGCATGCCTGTGTCACCGTCCTGAGGACATCCACTGGGTGGAAATGACTTTGCTTCTTGGTGAAGCAAACCAGCTAACTTCCACTTTTTGAAAGTGGAACAAATGCGTAATGGAGATCTAGGTTTTGTGGTTGCTACTGTGTTGCTAGGTTGGTGCTGAGAGCTGAGGACAGAGAAATGTGGTTGGATGGCGCTGGGGATCCTATCTTGCTAAGCAAGCATATGCTCCACCACTGAGTTACACCCTGACCCTTCTTGGTTTTGAAATGGGGTGTACCCCCATTTCACTGCTGATGACCTGCAAACTAAAGCAATGATAAGAGAGTGTTTCCTAATTCAAGATAGATATCGTCGTAAGCTGTGCTTGGTAGTCTAAGCCTACAGTCATTGGAACTATCCGGGAAGCTTCATAAAGCATAGACTGTGAGGTTCTTCTCCTAGAGTTCTGATGCAGTGGATCTGAGTTAGAGCTCAAGACAGCTCACTGGTCTGGGAGTTGTTGCCTAAATAATTTCATTTTGTGGTTAATAATGATTGGTCGTCCCCAACAGCTATTGCCCCTCAGTTTCACCAGTTATTTGATGCTATCTAGGGATGTATCCTGGGTAACAGGAAACAATCCTAGGGCCTTCCTCATGACACACACACACACACTTCGCTGGTGTGTGATACCCCTGGTCCAAATAATATTTCCTTAAAGTCTTCTGGTAAATAAGCTTGCTGACCTACGAATTACAGAGCTAAATTATAAAGGAGTGGACAGAATCTTAATTTGACATGACTCATGATGACAGACTTATTGGTTCAAGTGTGATTGGGAGCCATATATCAAAAAGAACCTTGGGAGAAATCTGAATAGGTATATACACCATTAAGTGGTTGATTTTTTTTCTAGTGATCACTTTTTCAAAATTAGTTGTTCTGCATCTGTGGTACTTGATTATAGAGTGTCCAGGAACAAAACTGGAACAAATGGCCATAGCAGACACACTGGGTGCCAGCCTGGGCATGGAGAGTAACTGTGTGTGACACACAGAGACACTCGTGTCAAGTACAAGGATGGCACATTGGGGCAGCTTTGCCTATGGACCTGCACTGAAGTGCCCTGGTCCTTTCCCTGGCCCGCTTGCCCAAAAAGCAGCACGGCCTTATTACTATCCTTGCTGAGCAGTGGTGGTACACAACTTTAATCCCAACACTTGGGAGACAGGAGGAAGAAGGATCTATTGAGTTTGAGGCCTGCCTGGTGAACAGTCAGGGCTACACAGAGAGAGGAAACACACACACACACAGACACACAGACACACACACACACACACACACACACACACACACACACACACACGTATATTTCCATCATGCATTTCTCTGTGGTCTGTCTCTTTTTCTGTTTGGTACTCTCCTGGCATCTGGGAGTCTGGTATAAATAGTTTTTTACAGAGTGAAGGAAATGTTAAATAGGTAGGGGAGCTGAGGCTGCCACTCAGTGGTAGTCAGTCACAAGGTACTGGCTTCCACACCAGAATTACAAACAGGGGCTGGAAGCGGGGTTCTGGAGTGGCGTGGTCAGTCACCCCTGTGTCCTTGTTATCAAGTTGGATACCTTCCTCACGTTTGTAACTTCTCTCCTTGAAGCGCATAGTGTGTCCCTAATCAGAGAAACAGAGACCTTGGATTTCTTTCAAAAGCTATTTGGACTATAAACAAAACAAAATATAAGTGACAAGGGCTTAATGCAAAGTTATAAGTCCCTCCCCCGATCCCCCCCCCCAGATGAAGGCTGATGTGTAGGGCTTTTGTGCCGCAGGAGTGAGAGGCAGGGTGTGTCATTAGAACATTCACAGGTGATGGCCCTCCCTCTTGTGCAGAGGCATTGCCACCTTCACTGGACACTCTGTAGTGCCTTCGACTTGATCATTTTTATTAATCAACAGTATTATCCAGTATGATCACCCTGCCACATGTCTTTGAAGAAGATCTGACCAGAGTGCACAGTCAGTGGAGGAGCTGCAGGCTGAGAGCACCAGAAGCTACTCCGAGGATGGAGATCTGGTCAACCACCAGGGAGCCCCACGGTACTTGGATCCCTTTCCATTTTAAGCACTTTGTTATTTATTCCATTTGAGAAAGCTTGCTTATATTGAGCTAGACTTTCCTGGAACCCAAGGCTGACTCTTGGTTTGAGTTTTTCACTCAGGAAACCTGCAATTTGGGCTACCTCAGCAATCTTTATACATTGGAATGCCATTCTAGCCTGTAGCATGCATCCAGAAATTAAATATATTCCTATTACATAGGGCAGAATACAAAATTCTTATGTAGACAAGGGGGCACATGTCTGCAATCCTAGCACTCAGGAAGCAGGAAGAGCAGGACAAATGGACCCCAATCTAGTCTATGAAATAAGCTCTAGGGTATCCTGGGCTACAGAGTGGGACTCTCAGAAAAGAAAGAAGGAAAAAAAAAAAAAAAAAAAAACCTCTCAATATCAGTGAAATAAGACTATACTCTGAAATAAGAGGGTATCAATAAAGATGATTATCGTCACAATACTTGGTATTTTTTTTTTTTTTTTGGTTTGTTGTATTTCTGTTTCTCTTTTGAATAGTTTATTTCCAATCATAGTGGCTAAAGTTTTGGGGTGGGATGTCCTCCAAAGGCTCCCAGCCTGAGGTACTTGTACTGGTGGAAGGCCCTCAGGTCATTGGGATCATGTCTTTAAAGGATTGTGGGAAGGCAGTCTTTCCGTTGCCTCTTTTCTATTCCTACCATTTCCCAAGTGTTTCCTCTGTCACACACACCCTGTCCCAACATACTGCCTTCCCACAAGCTGAAGAACAATGGGACAACAAATCATGGACCAAAAACCCTAGGACCATAAGCCCAAATCAGCCTCCTCTCTTTTCAAGTTGATTGTCTCCAGTAGTTTGTCACAGTAACAGAAATCTGATTAAGGCAGCAATGTAAAAAAGAGTAACTGGGAAGCAAATATCCTGAGCCATGCCCTTCCTTCCCTGTGTCCCACCCAACTGTGCTGCCAGCCTTTCTGGAGACTCTGCCTGCCCCACCTGATTAGCCAGGATGCTTTGGCCCTGGAGCTCACACACGAGCATCTTAGCATCACCCGGCTCACCACAAGCTCAGCACTGCTGGACAGACAGTGGCAGGGCAGAGACAACTAAAATGATAAGTGGCAAATGCACTGTTTTGCAAAACCAGAGACTGTAGGAAGAGACTGGGCCTTCACCTCCACAGCCTCTGCACCCTGAATGGTGGCTTAAGAGGAACAACTGAGGATTGTGCAAACCTGTGACCTTGAGGTCCTCAGGACCTTGAGGCCTCTATGTGACCGAGGCCAAGGATTTAAGGTCTGAAGCTTTCTGACAAGCATCTCAAGAAGGAAACAAATTACTGGTGCAAAGTGGTGGGTTCAATTCTCTTGGATCAACTTGAAAGCAGTCCGGCTTCTGACCCACTAGGTCTTTAAGGAGAATCAATGTTGCCTTTTGACATAGACTTTCAAGTAGGCCTCAGGCACCAGAACTTAGCACGACAGGCTGCAGCTGCTGAGTTCTTACATGCTCCTACCCCCCCCACACACACACACTCCTTCTACCTCCCCGCTTCCCTATTCCTTTTTCCATACAGTTGTGAGCACAACACCATTGCAGGGGACTTTTCTCACTAACTTTATGTTTGTTTGGAGATAGGGTCTTATGTATTCCAGGCTTGCCTCCAACTCAGTAGGTCGACAAGGGTGACCTTGAATTCCTGACCTTCTGCTCCCTCTCAAGTTCAAGTCACCATGATCAGTTTACAAAATACTGGGGACAGAGGGCTTCATGCATACTAGGCAAATAGTCTACCAACCAGGCTGCATCCCAACCCTCTTATTATTAGCTTTGTCTGTGTGTATATGTTTTATATGTTTGTACCATTTGTGGAGTTTGAAGTCAACATCAGGTGTCTTTCAATTGTGCTTCTGGGTTTTTTGTTTGTTTGTTTCATTTCATTTCGTTTTTGTTTGTTTGTTTTGTTTTGTTTTCTTTGACACAGTCTCTTACTGAATCAGGAGTTCACTAATTTGGTTGGCCAGCAAGCTCCAAGGATCCATCTGTTTCTATCATTCATGCAGGGGGATTGTAGAAATGAGCCACCATATGTGAATGTTTTCACAGACCTTGGGATCCAAACTCAAGTCCTCACAGTTGCTCAGTGAGAAGGTTGCTGAGGGAGTCACCTATGCAGTCTCACATTAGCTTTTAACATGGTTCATTACAGTAATTCATCACTTAGAGTTGATTCGTTCTTGAATTCTTTATATTTTAATTATCACTGTTATTCTTTCAGTGAAAGGTCTTCTTCTTCTCCTTCTCCTTTCCTCCTCCTCCTCCTCCTCCTCCTCAGTTGCCTCCTGCTCTTCCTCCTACTCCCCCTCCTCCTTCCCCTCCTCCTCCCCCCCTCCTCCTCCTCCTCCTCTTCCTCTTCCTCCTCCCCCTCCCCTTCCTCCTCCCCCCCTCCTCTTCCTCCTCTTCCTCCTCCTCCTCCTCCTCCTCCTCCTCCTCCTCCTCCTCCTCCTCCTCCTCCTCCTCCTCCTCCTCCTCCTCCTCTTCTTCTTCTTCTTCTTCTTCTTCTTCTTCTTCTTCTTCTTCTTCTTCTTCTTCCCCGAGTTCTGTTGTTGGTTAGGACACCAGAAAACACCCAACAGAAGCAAACAGGGTGTTGCAAGTCCTGATGATGCAGAGACACAGACTCCAGTCATCATGTCTACCCACCCTCCAAAAGGAGACAGTTCCCTGTTATTTAAATGGCTCATCTAGGACCCAGTTTAAATGTTCTAATTTATGTGGAGTTGGTGAGATAAGCTCCATCTTCATGATCTTACCCACGAGCCAACAGGGAGATGCTCTTTAGTTGACAATCATAATTCTTGAGACTCCAGATGCATGAAGAGGCATCCAAATCCACCCAAGTTCTATCACATCAACTGTGTACTTTTTCAGTATGTCGCATGCAATATTCAAGTGTACCACACTTATACTAAGTTGTAGGATATTCATATGTATATGTACTCACATATTCACACACACATGCATACATACTCCTATGCTATCTGAAATTCATTTAATTGGTTCTTATACTTTTATTTGCTAAGTCTGGCAATATTTCTTTCACACTTTAAAAATCTGATATTTAATTTTTTTGTAAAATACATTATCAATAAAATCTGGCAATATTAATGATCAATAAATAAGCAAACAAGCAGGGTATTTTTAGGAAGAATACGTTAACTTTTAAGTAAATCATGGCATGACTGAAGTCCGGGCTCTATCCCCAGCACTGTATAAAACTGGACATGCTGGTATGTGCTTGTAAACCCAGAGCTTAGGAAGGGGCGGCTGGAGAATCAGGAGTTCAAAGTCATCCCTTGCTGCAGTTGGCTTTTCTCCTCTCCATGCCTTGTTCCAGGTATTACGCCTGTGTTGTCCTCGCCAACTGAGGCAGCATTCCTCAGTCGTTTTATGTTCCCTACACTTGATTTCATGTTTTCAAAATAACTTTTACTAGATTGGAGGCTAATGTCTCTGGAACTTAAGGTCCCGGTACAGTTCTTGCCGAAGTTTCCCCCTAAAATGCTAGTAACCGCTGGTCCTTTCTAAAAAATGTTCAATGCAAATTTTCTGGGTCCGAGCTTCCTTCCTTGTCAAGAAGGTGATTACAAAGGCTTGGTCAGTCCCACTCAGCAGTGGAGGAGGCAATATCTGCTGTATTGAAGATGCAGAATGGAAACTCTCACACATTTGAAGACTTGTATGTTGTATGTGTGTATATGTTGTGTGTCTGTGCGCGCACTCACCAGTGCACGTATGTGTGTTGGCATTGGCCAGAGGTCAAGGTTGGGTGTCCTCCTCTATCACTCTCTACCTTATCTTTTGAGACTGGATCTCTAACTGAACCCGGAGCTTGCCATTCTGGCTAGGCTGGCTGGAGGCCCTGGAAACTACCTGTGTCCAACCCTCAATGCTGAGGTTACAGATATACGTGCCTCCATGCCAGGCCTTTACATGGCTGCTGGAGATCCAAACTCGGATCTTCATGCTCACATGGCAAGCAGTTCACCCACTGAGCCATGTCACTGGCCCTGACGTTGTCTTAGTGAGGCAAGATCTTTCTAGGTAGTCAAGGTTGGCCTCAAACCCACAATCCTCCTGCCCCAAATTCCCAATTGTTGGGATTATAGGTATGTGGCACCACATCTGACTATGATTTGGGACAGTTAACATTTGGAATAGAATTAGGAAACTGGGTAAGCTAAAATAATAATGGGCTAGGTATTACTATTATAGATGTTGATTATAGTAAGTCTTAAGCTGTAAGATACATTCCATTCACTCAGCCAATCAGGCACCACATTTTATTGAACATCTGCTAGATCCCATACCATGCACTAAACTAAATCTAAGCTACTAGAGTAAATGAGGCCAGACCAAGCACTTGCCTCCCAGGGAAATGACTAAGTCAGGACAATAGCATCCAAACATGTAATTATAATTCCAATGAATAGAAACCATACTGTGTTCATGTACAGAGAGCAGAGCCATGAAGGTGTGGAAAGTAAAGAGATCTGTCGTATCCGGAGTTGCATTCAGAACATTTTCACAAATGATGGAGGCTCCACTTGTGAAGTTCATTATGCAAGCAAAGGACTCAGGAAAGGTGTCAGAGCTGAGGGCCTGGCACAGAAAAAGACCCAGTAGCCTCACATAACTTGTCACCGTTAAGTGGTTGCCTCATAAAGCAAAAGGTGGGATGTGGCAAGGGTTAAGTGAGAAAAGAATTCAGGCTCAGTTCACATGGTTTCACATCATGATGTCAGGGTATGTGGGATCTAGCCCAGGAAGAAAACACTGATGGGGGTTGCAGGGAGAAGATGATTGCATTTTTGTTACAAAACGATTGCTCTGGATTTGTGTGAAATGGGGGAGTGGTTGGGGGAACGGATATTAGAGGTAATGAGGCTGCTTAAAATCTTAAGAGGTAGAGTGGCCCAGGGAGGACTCAGGGTGGTGCAGGCCATCAGGGAGCACAGAATATGTCCTGTTTCCAACATGCTGAGCAGCTGACACCACCCACAATGTACCCAAGGGGATTGATGATGGAAACACAAGATTACAGGTGGGTGGAGATGCCTGCAGAGGGGTGAGAACTGGGGAAGTATGCCCAGCCTGAGAGCAGATGAAAGTCGCAAGGTTATGGTCTGAAGGGCTAGGAACACGGAGCGAGGGAAGAGAAGAGCCAAGGTAGTATGAAGGGAGCGACTGGAAAAGAAAGATCTGTAAACCCAAACTTAAAGGGAGACTTACAGAGAAAAAAAAATCACCATAAGACCCAAGGCAGAGAGCTGATTTCGGTAATAAAAACAGCCAGGGAAAAGGGCAGGAAGCTGGGCCCCAATCAGCCCATTGCTCAGACTGTGCTGGGGCCTGGGATTATCTCCTTCAAATTTTAATTTAACTTTATTTTTTTATTTGTGGTGTGTGTGTGTGTGTGTGTGTCTATCTGTCTGTCTGTCTGTCTGTCTGTGTATATCTGTGTGTGTCTGTGTCTTTGCCTGGATGCCCATACAGGCTAGAAGATGGCATTAAATTCTCTGGAGCTGGAGTTACAGGCATAGTGAGCCTTGAGGGCTGGGATTCAACCTCCAGTTTTCTGCAAGAGCAAGAGCTCTAGCTGGGCCTAGTGGCACATGCCTTTAACCTCAGCACTAGGGAAGCAGAGGCTTGTGGATCTGAATACCAGGCCAGCCTGGTCTACAGAGTGAGTTCCAGGGCAGCCAGGGCTACACAGAGGTCCTATCTCAAAAAGACAAAACAAAAAGAGCCATCTCTTCTGAGCTCATCTTCTGAGCCATCTCTCCAGCTCCTGTCATCCTTTTCATTTGAAGGAAACAGTACTAGTACTACATATATTGTTATAATATGGCTCTAGAATGTTCCCCCAAACCCATGTATTGAAGGTGTGGTTGCCAGGCTGTGGCACTATTATCCAATGATGGAATCTTTATTGGGTGGTGCTCAGTAGAGAATAATTGGGTCATTGGAGCTATGGCCTTCAAGGGAATGCTGGGATCCAGTTTCTGCTTCTCAGTTGCCCCACAGTGAGCCATTTTCTATACCACAGACTCCTTGCAATGATGTACCCCTTACCACTGTCCAAAGGCAACATGGGCTAACTGACCTAGACTCAAACCATGAGCTAAATTAAGTCTTTCTTCCTTAGAAGTTGATTTCTTCAGATGGTTTACTTTGCTTTTGTTCATTTGTTTACTTTGATTGTGTGTGTGTGTGTGTGTGTGTGTGTGTGTGTCTTTTGGCTGACTGGTTGGTTGGCTGGTTGTTCGTTTGGTTGGTTGGTTAGTTGGATGGTTGTTCAGTTGTTTGGTTGGTTGGTTGGATGGTTGGTTGGATGGTTGGTTGGTTGGTTGGTTGGTTGGTAGGTACTAGGTGTTGAACCTAGGCCTCTTCACTACAAAGCTATGTCCCCAGATCTTCCTCAGATATTTTATTATACTGACAGAAAGCTGAGTAAGATAGATATAGCCATGCTTGATGTAATTTCCCTCTCTTACTCCCAAAGGTAAGTACTTAATAGTTAGTGTGTATCCACACTTTTAAATGCATCTATGACTCTACCTAAGCATGTATTGTGGCACTTTAAAAGCCTGAGATAAACAGGATTATTCTGTGAATCACAATATTGCACTGAGGGTCTGTGTGGCCCAGGCTGGAATCATATTTCATAGCTCAAGAATCCTCTTGCTTTAGCTCCCAAGCAGCTAAAACTCTTGACCTTGTGCATATTAATTGTCAAGCGCTGGGTTTGGCCAGTATTATTTTGAGCCTGACCCAGCTTGATACCAGTAGTTCAGGTTCATCAAGCCAACTCTGTGGCACTCATTCTAAAACTGCAAAATTGTTTCATCCCTCTTCTGTGAATGGGAATGTAGACACACACACACACTGCCATGTGCGCACACGCACCACACAAAGTTTTACAAATGGTGCAGTCAAACATGGTTGGCTTAGTCTCTTTCCTGTACATTTGTGAGTGCAACAAATCTGCAGGATAGCAGAGCAAGAACATTTCCCAGCTACCCTCCTGAATGCTTGCACAGAAAAGCTCCCCTCTCCAGCAACCCGAGCTGTTTAAGAAAATGTTCCCATTGAGCAATAGCTAGAAATACCAGATGAAATAGGAGACACTGCCTTTAAATGCATAAAGAAATCTCAGGAAAGCCGAGATATCACGTCTGGAGGGGCAAAGGTGACTGGGAATCTTAACACTAAGAGAGTTGAGGTAGGAGGACTATGACTCTGAGCTAACCTGAACTACGGAGGCAGACCCTATTTCAAAACACACAATAAAACAATAACCAACCTTCCCTACCAAAAAAAAAAACAAAAAAAACAAAAAAAAAAAAAACAAACAAAAAAAAAAACCAAAAAAAAAAAAAAAACAAAACCCAGTAAACAAACAAGATTATAGAGAAAATGAAAATCCAAAGTCTAACTGGTCATGGGGATTGCCTCAAACAAAGACTTGGGCTCCAGAGTTTAAGAGACCATATAATGCTTTTAAGGATCACCTGTCCAATAACTGTGTCTGACTAAAGCTAAAGCGAGAACACCAGGCCATTGCCTAAAGGGTGTGTTGGGAGTGGTTAAAAATATTGAACACTCAGTGTCACTGGGACTACCCTGATCCTGTGGAAGCTAAACCTCCTTAGATGTTCAGTCTAACTTAGTCATCTTTACCTTTCTCTCTGGCCACCTTGCTGTCTCTATGGTTACCCCTGGTTATTGACCGCCTCACCTGAGGACTGAGTCCTACTGTCTGCCTGTCCCATGGCTTAGGTGAAGCTGAGGTCCAGTCATGATCTCCTCTAAGCTCAACACATCCCTGGCTTTATTCCAGTATAGTACAGAGAAGGGCTGTTGTCCTTTCCAGGAGTTAGGGGTTGGTGGAGAGAATCTGGAGTTAAACAGGTGAGGTGCTCCCTGCATGCCAGGCTCTGCTCTCAGTGCCGTCATGACTGGGAGGTCAGCAGACATAGAAAACAACCGGAGTCTACATAAATGTTAGAAGAAAATCATCCAGAAGATAAGAGTTGGCAGAACATGAACGACAAAGCTAAATAACTTAGCTTAAGTAAAAAGCCAAGAAAATCTACATGCATTAGACTCTCTAGAAATGCAAATAATGATCACTAAAATCAAAAGTTCAGTGGGCGGGCTAAGTGCAGACTGCCCTGCGTGGTTCCTGTTTCTCCACATTGTGGGCAGTATTTGAGGGTGGTGCAAACTGTAGTATGTTGGCCAAGCACAGGGCACATTGTGTCTTCACAGAACTGAACTCATCCCAGAAGGCCCTCCCTCTCCCACTTGCCTGGCACTGTAGACACTGAGGGACTTTAAGCCTCATCTCCTGTTTGGTTTGGTTTGCTGCAGTTTTGGTTGTTGAGACTATATGAAGAAATAAGCATGGACCTCTGTTCTCCCCCACCCACCCCATGCTGGGATCACAGGCATGCACCACCAACATCAGAATTTGTCTTTTCTTCTGTACTTGGTTCTCTTTTTGTATAGACACCCCCGCCCCCAACCCCGGCTTAACAGTTTTCAGCTGTACCTGTGTGCATGGACCGTTCTTTCTCTAAAGGTTCCCACACCCCAAATCCTCTCACCTAGTGGCTCTAGCATTTGGTTCATCTTGCCTCTGGCCTTAACTAAACTAATCCCAGCTTCTCTGATTGCTCACTCTGCATCTATTTCAGGCCCTACTTCCCTTACATGTGCTCACGTGATTAACCACACTCTCACTGTTCATTTTCCTGTGGACAGGTCTCGGTCAACACGAACAAATACAATCTGTTACTAATATGCAGAACCCGCAGAGCTTGGTCCCAGCTTTCTGCAGGTCCCACCCTGGCTGAGATGTGTTGGTCCAGAGCTTGTTTAAACTATGGTCATCAATTTGGTCAGAATCCAAGGGAAGCTGTTCTCCTACTTGCCCCCTGCTTGTTTTCCAGGGGATAATTTCACTTGGGATGGGTCTCAATTCTGAACCAAGCTGTCTAGCTATTAAAAGAGAGGCTGACACACAGGAAAGAGGCTGGCCTGTAACTGCAAGTTCTAGGTAGTGTAGCTTGTGATATAAAAGCTTCATTTGGGGTAGATCTCAGAACATTCTTGCGGTGGAGAGTACCGCTGTTCAGAAGACAGGATTGTCCTCCTAAACATTCCCCAGCTACTTTTTAAAAGAATAAGCTAAAAGATATAAAAGTCCTGTAATCTAACTCACATCCTTAAGCACCACTGGCTCAAAAGGATATGCACTGATTAGTTTAAGAACTAAGCTTTAATGAGGAATAGCCTTTCCCTTGACTAATGTCCAAGTAAGAAGCTCTTACTAGCTGGCTTTCTGCACATTGTATTTTTGCATCTTTTAGAAGCTGGGGATACAGGCAGGGCCCAAGAAGCTCAGTGGCTTATGGAGACCTTCTCTGCACAACTCTGCAACCAAGCTTTCATCTCTGACTCCTGACTTTCTTCTGTGTCACCTGCTTCCAGGACTCTGTGAGTCTTAAAGTTCAGCCTCATAGCCATCCCTGGGATGGTTTTAATATTCATCAGCAATTACTGAGTTCCTAGTGTATGCTAAGCTCTGACCGCATTTAGGAAAATCAAAGATAAACAAAAGAGGATTTTTCCCTACGTGTGTTCATGACTCCTTCCAGCTTCCTTGCAGTTCCAATGCACGGTGCACAAAACAAGCATAGACTCCCTATCTCACTTGAAAGTAACACACACACACACACACACACACACACACACACACACACACACACACACTTCACTCTACTTCAGACACTTGGGATCCCCACATAAAGAGTTCCCTGCAAGAGAGCCTGCTAGGCTGAAAGAGGTGTACCTGCCAACCTCCAGGAAACTGTATCTCTGTGACATCAGTGCCTCTTGACACCCATCCTTCCTAAACAATAACACAGGTTCCTCTGCTTTAGATACAGTCCTTGTCTAGAAGCAGGCATTATCTACCCACCCGCAGAAACCATGACTGCAAGTGTATTTACCAAGGACAAGTCAACAGACTTCAGAGTCAAGAGAGGGCATTTGCTTGTTGTGGCAACTGCCAAGAGAGCCAGTCAGCTGCTGCTAACCCTAAAGTATTGAGATGTGGTACTGTCTCTTCCAATACCTTTGATTGCCTATAGTCATATTAGCCTTGAAAGCAAATGTCCATTCGTAACAACAGGTGCAAAGAAAATATCCCCCATTTTACCAAGATCAAAGAACTGCATATCAAATAACTATCTGGATGTTACTGAGAGGATGCCTGTTGCCTCATTTGCAGATTTCAAATTTACATCTTTTCCCAAATGCTTTTCAGAGTAAAGTTCCAAACCTAGTTGCTTCTTTTCTCCCCACCCCCAAGCCCCCCAAGTGGTTTCTGGAACCAGTAGACTTCTCAGCTATTAAAGTGAAACCATTACTTCTGTCTTTCAGCAGACTGGAACATTCTTTTCCATGAACTGCCAAAAAAAAGTTTATGGTTTTTTAATATGCCCAGTAAAGCTGATAAATTACAAGGATCATAAAAGGCAAAGATAGCCAGAGGTTCAGAACAAACGCAAAGACGCTCGATGAAAGCAAGCTCTATCCGCCAGCCCTGCCCTCCCAAAGACAGTTTTAATTTTCTTTGCTTTTAAGTTTCACCGAAAGGATTAGGTTTTCTGGGTGGGACCCTCGCCGAAAGAGTCCGGTAGCCCCGGGCACCCACAGGCTTCCGTATCCTCCTTCCCAGCTGGAGGTTGCTTACCCTGGCTGGAGTGACCAAGTGCGAGCCCCAGGGCCAAGACCAAGGCAGCGCACCGCACGGTCATGTCAGCTGGCTCGCCCGCGTTCAGGATGCTGCGAAGCCCCGGCCTCCCTCCAACGCGCACATTTCCTGTTTCCTGCCCCTTTGGGTCGGTGCTCACTTGAAGGAGAGGTGTTTGCCTGATTTTTAGGAAGTGATGTAACTCTGCAGGAGCCTGTCAGACTGGCAAGGGTTGCAACAGAGGAGCTGCTTCGCCCAGCACTGATTCAGTCAGCACCTCCCTACCCCTCTGGAGTCCAGGCCTCCACCTTTCTGTCCCTGGGAAACAGATTCCGTTGCTCAGGTGTCATTCAGCACTGGGGGGGAACCTGAACCACAGACGTTCTGATTTGACAGGTTTGCACATCTCTCTGATGGGTCTCTGGAACTGTCCTCAGAGCCCTGGATAATGCTGGCCTGAGCTCAGTGCTGACAGCACTTTCTCAAATCAGCGCTGTCTGGTAATAGCCACATTGCCTGCTGTGCAAACGACTGAGCTTTATGTGAAAGGAACTTTTACATTAAAAACAAACAAACAAACAAACTTAATTTTAAGTGTAAACAGCTTCGAGTGCTTTGTGGCTGTTGGGATGAACAGCTCAGGTCCAATCAACAGGAAACTGCTAGTACATTACTCTCCAGCCAGCCCCGCTCATTCCTCGGGCCATCCAGCACCTGCTCCGGAGATTCCCTGTTTAGACCTACAGACAATATACTACACTCTGCTTCCCTGGGAGGGATGTCTTTGCAAGGAAGTCTGCACCGTGGGATCTGCAGGTGGGAAGTAGCCTTTGTTATTGCGGAACCAGCAAAACAAGATCGAACAGGAATGGGAGAGGTTAGAAATTCTATCCAATGGAAATAATGAAGAAGGGGAGGGGGGTCTTTTACATACTGGGGCAGCTAGAATGCTTCCTAGGCACACTGCTGATTGCTCTCCTTGTATTTGCTGTGGTGCTTAAAGACAGGGAGGCAGAGAGATGCCCAACCCTCTTTTACATCCCATCCTGTCTCAGGTGAGCTGCTGGGTGTAAACACCCTAAATGGCCTGGGTTCCTCAACCCCAACCCCCAATCCCCAACCCCCAACCCCCAACCCCAAGGCGGCCATGACCCTGTTCTCTGGCCCACTTCTCGGTTTTTTGCCTCAGTTCTTGTAGTGATGATTCACAACGACAGTCGGTGTGTTCATGGACGCACAGTATGCATTAGTGACAAGCAAATCCACTCTTGATACGCTACACTTTTGCACCTTGGGAGCAATGCAAAAGAAAAGAGACGTGCTTAGAACCTGATGATTGGTCTGAAAGCCACAGAGAAAGAACTATTCGTCACACTCTCGCTGAGAGTCCATAGGCCCCTGGCTCCAAGACCCTGCAGTGCAGAGTTTGGGTGGCAGTTATTCCTGTGGGTGTGAGCTTTTCTCCAGCTGTGACACACACCTGCAAAAGAGAGATCTGGGAGTTATAGGCTTCACTTTCTTATTGTCCTGTGAAAAGCTGCTTTGGCTGATGGGCTGAGGCACACATTTGACAAGGGCAAGGCTGTCTGGTGGATTCCTTCCAGTTGGCGTTAAGCTGAACCCCAAGGCATGGACACACTGTTTTGTAGGCTCTGTGTTGATTCTGAGTAGTGTGAGCACCACTCTGTCAGAATGATGGACGACACAAAACAAGACCAGAGAGAGAAGCCCTGTGCAGCATCTCATTTCCTTTGACTTCTGTGCTCTCTAAGACCCTCAGCATGAGGCAGTGAGCGTTTAAGGGGAAGAAAATTACCATCATTGATCGGAAAGTGGTGACACCCCGGAGACCCACCCACTGCAGCTAAAATCACCAGGGACTGTGTGGTAGGAAAGGGCTATTTGCCTCTGTTTGTTCTCATTTCACCAACCATTAATTTTGGAAAGTGGCTGCCAGGGCTTCCGGATTAAATTCTGGCACACTCTCAGCTGGAAATCAGGGCCTCAGCTTTAACCCTCTGAGGCACTGATCTTTGTGACTGACAGGCCCGCAGGTGCCTGTAGATGGCTTAAAACAGCAAGAAGAAAAGGATCATGGTGTCTCAGTGTCCCAGAGATGCCCCAAGACCTCTCCAAGCTCAAGGGGGAACAGAGATGAACCATGGAGTACCTCTTGTCCTAAAGTCATTTACTCCCTTCCCGAGAGAGTCTGGCTTTTCCAACCACCTGTTTAAGCTACAGAAGTGACTCCCTGCCACAACCATTACTTTCTGTAGGTGTCCTGACTTCAACTCTATGGACCATAGAGGATGAGGATGTCCAATTGAGAAGCATGAAGCTATTGCTATGTGTGCCAGCTTCCTGTCCCCAGTCCCCTTCTGTCTAAGATATGTGCTTGTCAACATACACAGGAATGGGCACACACACACACCTTCATGTAGTGTTACACACATGCAATACCACCTCATACACTCATACACACACACAGCGGCGCATACACCACAGGTGTACACATACTTGTGCACACACCCCCATACTCATAAATACACTCAAAGCTCCCCCTCCACACACATTCCTGCACACCATGGAACAAATGCAAACAAGAACAAACAGTGGCAAATTAATGCCAAGCTCATTTTATCAAGGGAGCTGGCTACCATCTTTGGCAGACACCTTTAGACAGGCTGGGGCTGGGAAAGCATCCCAGTGTATCAAATGAAAGGCTGTATGAAGGCAGGCTCCACGGAAGGCTGCTGGCCACAGAAACTATAGCAAGTTCAGGCTGTTGTTTTCAGTGACTGGTGAACGGCCTGCCCTGACTTCCCCAGAATCAGACAGAGGGATAAAAATCAGAGTCACTGTCAAATAGTGACCTTCCTGCAACCTGGCTTTATAGCAAGCTGTCTTCTGGAGTGGCTGCGGGAGACGAGGGAGAGGTTTTCAGGGCTGATGCAGATCCAGAGTCCAAGTGCGTTTGTATATATCATCTGCTATTGCCGTTTGTATATTTGGTCTTTTTAGGATCATTCATGTACACTCACAATACTTCTACAATGTGCACCCTGTTCCCACACTCCACCTCCACCCCTCCACCCCGCCACGGACCAATGCAAGCTTTCCAGGGCCCTTTTTATGTCTCCACAGAAGGTGCTGGCAGCTCCTTGGTACTTAATAATGAGGAGCAGGCCTTCAGACAAGGTTACTGACACCAGCAGTGGCTGCAATCGTCTTTAAGGCATATTGAAAAGAGTGAAAAATCACTGAAGGCTCCAGGAACCAAAGACAGGCCAGAGGAAGCAGGTGGGAGCCACAGCTGGAGCAAGAGGAGGGAAGAAACCCCAGTGTGTGCAGAGAGCCGCAGCCAGGAGGGGGCGTAGGGTTTGCTTGCTTCCTGCCTTCGGAGGAGCACTACCTGACCCTGAGTGGCTTCCTGACAACCCTGCACTGTTGGAGTCCCAGTCCCTACATCCTGGCTGTCAGCTCTTGCCCCACACTCCTTGCTAGTCACTTAGGTAGTGGACTCCCTGTGAGACAGATGAGGGGGACTGGCTCTAGGCACGTGTTAGGTATTATGGAAGCATTGTTGAAAGCGGTTAAAATTGCTGTAACCTTCTGGAGCCCATTTTCTATATGGAAGAGGAGCCATGGATGGGACAATTGGATGCTGTAATTGGCAGGTACTGAACTCTTTCTTGCTGTCTAAGCTGTCCTGAGCGAAGGAAGTCTAGGTCTTACAGTTAGCTGGATCATCTTTCTGGTAACATAGGTAATCATGAAAGAGACCTAAGCCTCCTGGAACCATTTTCGCCTTTGGAGAGGGGCACTTCCCCTGGTAGAGAGACTATTGTGACTAGGAGGCAAGGCCATGATTGACCCGAAACACAAGCCTTTACAACTGTGATTGCTTCTACTGTGACTGGCCAAACTAATGGCTGTGATGAGTCTAAGCCCTCCCTCTCCCTCTGTGACCCCAAAAGCAGGCTGCTTAGGCTCAGTGGGGAGTCTGCTGCCAAGTGTTTTCCTGTGCTGTCCTCCAGTGCTACAACACTCGGGCCTGGAGTGCTGTGCCCTTCCCTGCCCTTCCTTCACTTTCATAGTGCATGCCGGGCTGGTGAAAGAAGAAAAAGAACAGGGGCAGGAAGTGCAGCTTTACAGCTAAATAAGCAGCCACCAAAGTTGTTCCTGCTTCTGCTGGATAATGTAGGTACCTTATAGACCAACAGCGTGGACACGTGCACATCTCCTCCCATTTAACAGCTAAAGATCTGGAAGGCACCACGTGGAATCCAACACCCAGACACTGCACTACGTGGTGCATGGTTGTTGTCATGCCATTAGAATGAGAGAGACGGCAGGAGAAAGCAGACGGCTGTCAGGAGCCAGAGAGCAGAACCTGCTGGCCCTGGTCCCCAAATGATTCTAGACAGAATCCTCAGAACCAGAAGGATCTTAGGTCAAAGACAGAGGGAGATAGCACTGCTGCCTCCAAGGGCCGAGAGTCCCAATACCCAGGACCACCACAAAGCAACAATGGAGGGCAGACCTTGCTGTTGTTCCTGCCTGCTTGCTGCCACTTCTCACAACTGTCCAATACTAAGGAGAAAGGAAAGCTTTGAGATAGGTATCTGTGGAGCTGCTCCCTGTCCAGATATGGTGTCTATTCAAGCAGAGCAAAAGATCCTTCAGCAGCTCACTGATGATACAGGGGCTTCCCACACACACACACATACCTCAGCCCTTGCTCCCTTCAGGACAACATCTTCCAGGGTCAAGATAATGGTTGCCACAAGACGGGAGGGTTGTGAATCGGGGTTCAGGGGTAGCTGACATGTGAGACAGAGTACAGAGCCAAGGTCCATGGGTCCTTGGGCAAGGCCTGGGAAGAGGCAGGACATCTGTGGGTTGGCCCCCAAAGTTGATGTGCCTCTGTGATTTGCTGGTCTTCCTAAGGACAGGGACTTTCTGTCTTCTCCGGTCTGTCCTCTGTGCTTAGGACTAATGAGTAAGTGAATACATGTTCTTATATGATATTTTTATAGAGGTTTCTTTCTAGGGAGGATAGCCACATTAGAGTTATTTTGGCAAACTTATCAAACTTTGGAGTCCAGGGCCATACCCTAGAACTACTGAGTGAAGATCTCCATGGCAACCATCCAGAACTCTGCATTTTAAATGATCTTGGGGGGATTTTTATAAACTAAAAATAAATCTAGAAACCTGTTCTAGAGTTTCATTTTTAGTTTCTGGTGGAAAAAAATGTGTCCCTTTTCTCACCAAGTTTGAACTAAATAACACCTATCTTTTCTTCCTTGCCCTGTCCTTAAGGAATCTTAGAACTAAAAGTGCTTCTTATGTAGCTTTCATCTGCCTAGGCTTCTCTACTGAATGATCTTTTAAGGAAAGAGACCTTCAGGTAAGTGCTTCCCCAACCTTCCTCCCCAACCTTCCTCCCCAACCTTCCTCCCCAACCTTCCTCCCCAACCCTCCTCCCCAACCCTCTTCTCCAACCTTCCTCCCCAACCCTCCTCCCCAACCTTTCTCCCCAACCCTCCTCCCCAACCCTCTTCCCCAACCTTCCTCCCCAACCCTCTTCCCCAACCTTCCTCCCCAACCCTCCTCCCCAACCTTTCTCCCCAACCCTCTTCCCCAACCTTCCTCCCCAACCTTCCTCCCCAACCCTCCTCCCCAACCTTTCTCCCCAACCCTCTTCCCCAACCTTCCTCCCCAACCTTCTTCCCCAACCCTCCTCCCCAACCGTCCTCCCCAACCTTCCTCCTCAACCCTCCTTCCCAATCCTCCTTCCCAGTACCTTTCCCTATTACCCTTCCCCAATGCCTCTCCCCAACATTTCTCTCCAACCCTCTTCCCCAAACTCCTTCCCAGCCTTCCTCCCCAACTGTCCTCCCCAACTTCCTTTCTCAGTTCCCCTCCTTTAAAAAATTATTTATATTATATATATGAGAACACTATCGCTGAGCCACCATGTGGGTGCTGGGAATTGAACTCAGGACCTCTGGAGAAGCAGTCAGTGCTCTTAACCACTGGCATCCCCAACCCACCTCCTAACTACCCTCTCCAAGTTCCCCTTCCCAACTTTTCCCCCTACTTCCCAAGCTGGGCCATCTCCCTCCCTCCTTCCTCTACCATCCTTGTAAGACCCATCAGAGAACAGCAAGCTCTATCTTGTATCTGTAACCCCTCCTAGCAATCATAGGCATCTGGGGCCTCCCACACTTAGAGGGAATTAATCTTCCTTCCACTGCAGTTTCCTTTCTGATCGTATCTTCCTGTCTTCCCCACACTCCCATGTCTCTTAGAACATTCTTGCAAGTAAGGCACACATTGTGTTGGAAGCAAAGTCTGCTCTAGAGTGCACATTCAGATCAATGGTCTCAGTGTCTTCTCTTTTTTTTTTTCTCAATGCCTGTTTTGTGTGTGTGTGGTGGGAGGGATGGACCCCAGGACCTTGTGTGTGCTTGGCAAGAAGAGTCCCACCCCAGTCCCTCTTTTCCCGTTTAATTGTGCATTCCGCGCTTACAGTTGATGGTACCCCAGCCCGTCAAATCCTCAACACCAACAAAACTAGGAAATACAAAGACTCCAAAGTTTGGGGAATGCAGCAAACTGTAAGAGAATTAGGAAGCTGCTCTGATGAACTCCCACGTGACAGTACCTATGTGTAGTGCCCCAAACACACTGAGCTTCAGAGAATGCTGCATCCACAGAGAGAAGAGTGGAAAGTAATGATTGTTTTTTATTGTTTTTTTTATCAAAATATACCCGGGAGTGTAGCACAGTGGCAGAACACTTGCCTAGTGTGCAAGAGGCTGTGGGTTCCATCTCCAACACTGGAGAGGAAATAATGTTTGTGCTTTTTAAAAAAAGAAATACAGGATATTTCAAGAAATACAAAAATGACAAGAATGCCTTGATACTGGACACATCATTGGCAGCTCAACACTCAGCGTACAGCAAGCCTGTCTAAGCTGAGGCTTGTCCTCTGAAAACCTTAATCTGGTGGCCATATTGAATCTACGTCAAGGATATGGGATCCTTGTGTAAGTGGTTCCTTTTGTGTTCATGTATATTCATGTGTGTGGAAGTATATGTGTGTGTCTGTGTATGTCTCCAAGCTGCAGTCATGTCTCTGTCTCTGTCTCTGTCTCTGTCTCTGTCTCTGTCTCTCTCTCTCTCTCTCTCTCTCTCTCTCTCTCTTTCTCTCTCTGTATGTGTGCAGTGCCTGAAGAGACGGGAAGAGGGCAGCAGATTCCCTGGAGCTGGAGTAAAAAGTGGTTGTCAGACACCAAACAAGGGTGCTGGGAATCAAATCCCTGTCCCCTGAGAGAGCATCAGCGGCTTTTAATCCGTGAGCCATCTCTCCAGCCCTTAAGTCCTTTCTTTAGTCCTTGCAGGCTTTTCCCTGTGCATTGCAGCTAATGGAATACTATGTGGTGGACGCACATCCCCCCACTAGCAGTTGGAATTACAGCACCACTAACACACTTCAGTTACAACATTCACTGGTCACAGCTCAAGCGTGGGGAAATGGTGACCTCTCTGGTTTTCTGTGGGAGGTCCCTTTGAACCCCAGCACATCCTGCCATGATGACCTGAATCAGCTCACTCCCAAATACAAGCCGTGCAGTGACTTCCCATGTTTCAGAGAACCAGCCTCACTTATCTCTGGAGTCCACTCAAGCACTCAAGCCCCCAGGAATGTTTCCACTAGGATTGCCTGGGAATTCTAAAGAATCAGCAGGGGAGGT
The DNA here is from genome assembly GCF_011762505.2 of Arvicanthis niloticus. NCBI lineage: Eukaryota > Metazoa > Chordata > Mammalia > Rodentia > Muridae > Arvicanthis > Arvicanthis niloticus. The sequence continues at coordinate 64,191,164 of NC_047661.1, read as the reverse complement.
GGTTTCCCTTAGACCATCAAAAGCCAAAACAGAACTGGTTTATCCTTGTATCTTATCTGTGCCTCCTCTTCCTGGACCACATGGAGTCACTTGCTTCTTTGGATGTAAACAAAGTGTCCAGGGGCCCCCAGGCACCTGTCATATTTATGTACTCTCTCCCACCACCCTTTCAGAGTGTTTGTACTGTAGCAATGCAGGGAACTCCTGCCAGGGAAGAGAGGAATAGAGATGCCCACCATTGGTCCACAGAACTGAGAGTCTAATGTCCATGGTCTCAGTCCTACTTCCTTCCCCTAACTAGGTTTTCTGAGAAATAACATGTCTGGGAGCTGGAGAGATAGCTCAGTGGTGAAGAGCACTCGATGTTCTTCTGAAGAACCCAAGTTTGGTTCCCAGTACCCATCTAGATGACTTACATCTGCCTGTAACTCTAGATCCAAGGGATCCAACATCCTCTTCCGGCCTTCACACGTACATGCACACACACGTGATATAGTCTCATAAAGATACACACACATAAATAACAATAAACCTTGAAGAAAGAGAAATGACAGGGCTCAACGTGGATTCCATGTAGCAACCAGATAAAAGTCTCCGGAGGACAAGGCCTCAGCTTAGACGGGCAAGCTGTAAACTAAACACCTACGAGCTAGATTCATCATCGTCTTCTTCCTCTTCTTCTTCCTCCTTCTCCCACTCCTCCTTCTCTTTTTCCTTTTCCTAAGAGTGTGTGTGTTCACGCACGTGTGTGTGCGTGTGCGTGTGTGTGTGTGTGTGTGTGTGTGTGTGTGTAGGAACACGCACCATGGCACACATGTGGAATTCAGAGGACAGCTTAGAGTCAGTTCTGTCCTTCTATCATATGAGTCCCAGGAAACTAATTCAGGTCGTCAGGCTTTGCAGTAAACACCTTCGCAAGCTGAGCCATCTTGACAGCCTGGAGTCGAGTTCTCAAGCCTGCCCCACATCACCAAGTTCTGGAAATGAAAGGAACACAGTAGCTGTGGCTGGCTAAGAGTAGAAGACAGTGAGCCCAGTAGACAAACAGCTGAGTGTCACGGAGGTGAAAGAAGGCTACCAGGGGGCTGTGGGGTAATGCTCAGTGACTCATTGGTGTGGGCTCCACCCCACACCTAAATAAAAGGGAGAAAGGAGGAAGCAGAGCAACCTTAGGCCATAGGTGTGGCTTGTCGAGGAAGCCTACAGTTATGAAACCTGGAAAGGAGGAAGGAAATAAACATGCAGCAGAGAGCTACGAGGTGAATTCTTTCCTGCTGGTGAAGCAACAGGTGCAAGGCTTATGTGAAACTAAGAGCAGATGTTTTCAAAGTCCAGCAGTGTCATCATTTCCATTACAGCCACTCGGGACATGGAGCCCTGGTGGCGACAACGTGCTTCCACACTCAACGCTCAGCTGCAACTCTCCAGAGTGGCCAGGGGAGTCATGGCTTATATAGCCCACACTATGTCTTCTTCTTTGAAAGCTCATGCCCCTTTCAGAATGGAGCTCCCTTTTCAAATGGCTGTTGCTTCTGAGTACCTTTGAGGAGCCTCAGCTTTTCCACTGGCCTTGTCTTCTCTGTGCTGGGCCAAGCCATTTAAAAGTTGCTTTCATCACAGAACTGAGTGGAAAAGACAGTGTGGCAGGTGTGGGCAAAAGTTTGTAAGAATTCTCCCAGACTTTGGCTTGTCCTACTTCGTACCTGTGATCTTGTACTTCCTGGTCATCATGAACCCCAGAACCTTATACTGACTCCAAGACTAGAAATCCAGAATCCAACTGAGGGCAGCCCAGCTCAGCTGAATCTCAGGTGACCGTGAGCATGAGGACAGATGCTGATGAAAAAAATCTACGGAGTTAGTGCAGCAACAGCTCTGGGAAAGATGGCTGTTCACACTCAGTATCGCCTTCATCCTCCTCCTTCAGGGGACCCCTTCTCAAACCAGAGCCAGTTGTTTCAAACACTGAAGGCATGTTCTGTTAATTCCTGGCAGTCCCGGATTCCTGAATCACTGGGCAGTTGCAGGAGGACACAGGTCCTCCAAGGTAATAACCAGAGACAACAGTCACATTGAACCATTTAAGCTGTTCTCTGGGGCCTTTGTCTCCTTATACTCCGGCTGTGTGACCTAGACAAGCTCTCTGTGCTGATCAGCCACACACTTAAGGAAGCCGGATCCTTGTCTAGATTAACTGGATCACTTCCTTCTACTCAAAGCACGAAGCACAGCCTACACGAATTAGCACACACTGGATGAACCAAAGAGAAGAGTCTGCGGGGTGTAGATCTGGGGCCTAGCATTCACAGGGCCCTGGGTTTAAGTCCTCAGTGCTGAAAAAAAGAAATAATAAAGAAAAATTAAAGAGGGGCTGGAGAGATGGTTCAGCGGTTAAGAGCACTGACTGCTCTTCTGGAGGTCCTGAATTCAATTCCCAGCAACCACATGGTGGCTCACAACCATCTGTGATGGGATCCAATGCTCTCTTCTGGTGTGCAGGAAGACAGCTATAGTGAACTCATATAAATACAATACATAGATCTTTAAACAAAAACAAAAACAAAAAAAAAAAAAAAAGAAAAAAAGAAAGAAAGAAAGATTAAAGAATCCAAAACTGGCCTTTATTACCTGCTACTGTGTGTGTGTGTGTGTGTGTGTGTGTGTGTGTGTGTGTGTGTGTCTTTCCTTTGTGTTTGCATATCTGAGTTTGTAAATGAACTGAAAACAAAGCCTCTTACCATCTTCCTGCCAGGGGTTTAATCCCTGAGTCTTTGAAAGAAAGGCATTCACCAAACCAAGCCCCAGTGCATTGCCTGCCTGTGTTTTCTTTCCTGGGAACAGAGCTGTTTATTTCCACTGCATGAGCCTGTGTGTCTTCTCTCCTAAGGCTCCTTTGCAGGACACCTCTTTGCCTCATCCTGAAAAGGAATCTGAAAAGGAAGTTTTACTGCTTCTGGTTCTGTCTGGACCTGAAGGAGGTTGGTCTGCAATGAGTGAGGCCAGGCAGAGAGCACTGCCCACTCAGTACTTGCTGCAGCTGGGGGTGGGGCCGTTCCAGACACTCAGGACACACTAAGAGTCCCTCCTCTTTGCCCACCTGTGGGGAATACAGCTTTCCTCTGCCTGGGGAGGGGATAGAAGAAAAGCATTGTCTTTGCATACAAATATTAGCATGGAAAAATATGCTTGCTTATGCATAGAAAACTGGCAAGATAGAACCCACTGGGATAGCCGGTGTCTCTGCACAGGGAAATGAAATGCTGGGGGATTGGGGAAGGGGCACAAGAAGGAGAAAGAGAAATAGGAGACATGGTATCCTCGGAATTCTTCTGTATTACACAAAATACAATAATAAAACAGTGTGTGTGTGTGTGTGTGTGTGTGTGTGTGTGTGTGTGTGTGCTGGTAGTGGTTTGTACGTGCAGGTGTGTGTACTACTGCTCCTGTGTGGCAGTCAGAGGAAAACCATGGGTGTTGGTTCTTTCCTTCCACCTTGTTTGCAGCTTTTATCATGCTAGCTGGCCCACTAACTTTGCAGGGTTCTTCTGTCTCTGCCTCCGTCCTGGATGGAGGGACTGGGATTGTGACACTGCCCATTCTTTATAAAATGTGGCTCTGCAGACCTAAGATCAGTTTCTCGGGTTCACAGGGCAAGTGTTCTTCCCAGTCTGAGGACAGGTTGCTTAATTCAGTTATCAGGAAATGAAGTTTTGTGGTAGGAGATTCTGTGGGGAGATCCCAGAGAAGCTACTGTGCCTGTGTGTGGACGGCTGCAGACACCTCTTTATAGTGTGTTGACTGGTACAGGGAAGCATGCCAACATAGGAATGAAAATGGCCAGAAAAGACCATGACTTGGAGCAATAGGTGTGAAAGGCTGGGTGATCAGAAGCACAAAACCAGTGGAGTCTCGGGAGGTAACTGGAGGCAGTTACATTCAGAAGCCTTTGGCACATTCTTGGTTGCCAGAACTTGGTGCTGTCACTGGCATTTAATGGGAGGCATTCCACAATCCCCAGCACAGCCCCCCACAATGAAGAGTCATCCAACTTGAAATACCAATTGTGCCAAAGTAGAGCACCTCTGTGCTGACCTATGTGAGTGGTGAGGTAACATTTGTACATCTATTTGTCCTTCATCTCCCTTGTAGCGGGCAGGGCAGGCATCTCTATTCTCTAAGAGAGCTGAGATGGCAGAAGTTCCAGGGGTCGCCAAGGGTGCAGCATCTCTATTCTCTGAGAGAGCTGAGATGGGGAGAAGTTCCAGGGGTCGCCAAGGGTGCAGCACCTGGACCCAGGCTCCCGCATCGGCTAGCTCTCCTGAGGAACCTCAGCGCAGCATGCTTCTGCTACCGAGGAACTGGGGTCCCCTCCTTGGCTTCTTCGTCTCATTGATAAAAGACTTTTGCGAACGGATTCAGAATGGAGCTCAAGGACAGTTTTATTAGAGTATAAAGGAAACCCACAGGGCAGACTAACCGTAGACTTCAGCAGCTGCCTGGAGGAGAGAGGGATGAAGAAAAGGAAGCAGTGAAGGAGAGGCGGGGCTTCCGGTAGCAATGGTAGCAATTTCTCTATCCTGTCCTGCAAGCAGCTACGTGGTAAAAAGCAAAGTAGTTTCAGATAAAAGAGAAGACCCAGAGTGACAGAGAAAGCATGCTTTAGCTGTTATCCAAGAGAAAGAGCTTTTTTTTTTTTTTTGGCAAATTAAATTTTTTTGAGCTACAAGACCATCAACACTTAAGCAACTGTACTAGGGGCAAAAATTCTGGGCAGGAAAAGTACATTATCCAAAGAGGGTATAATTATTCCTCCCATCCTTTAGCATAGCTTTGGGAGATTCGGCCTTCCTGGAGGGTGATCTCTTGGCCAGGTGATTGGTGGGAGTTGCAGTCACACCTTTATACCTAGCTTCCAGGCAGAAGTTAGGAAAAAAAAAAAATATATATATATATATTTTATATTTATATATATATATATAAAGATTTAGAGCTCTCTTCTGCCATTGCTGGGCTCTAGCAAGGACAGAACAAAGGGCACTTCCAGCTTTCAGACAAAGGAAAAGCTGTTTACTTGTGGGATCCTCAACCCTGAACGTCAGAGTCAATTTCTAATCCCTGTCCTCATCGCCATGGCCATTTGAATGGCTTGGTTGGGTGAGGACGTGTTGAACTCCAGACCTTAGTCAGAGAAAGAGGCCGCATAGGAACAAAAAACAGAAACATCACAATCCAAGGCGTAGTCACTGGAGAAACTAATGAAAGATCAGTGGTGTGCCAGGAAGATGCCCAGTCCTTCTTCTGGTAGTGGCTCAGGTCTGTTTGTCACGTACCCACAGGAGGACTTTTGAGTATGCACAGATCTGAAAGTGCCTGGCTTGCTCAGAAAGGGCTGATCTCAGGTGGGTCGTAGAAAGGTGTGTGGGCAACGGACTTGGGAAGGAAGCTGGGGCAAGCTGCTGGAGATGGAAGCACAAATGGGACTCGAGCGTGTGGTAAGAGTTTAGGATGTCCCCTCCGTGGATGACATTCTCCTTTAAGAAGCAAGTGTCCTCTGCTCATGTGATGAGATAGATTGCTCTAACAGCAGAACGTGTGCCATTGGAGGTTTCATTGGCAACCGAGCGTTTTGCTACAATTGGGATGGCACAGCCTGCTGAGAAACTGGGAGCAGATGAAAATAGCAGCTTGCACAGGCTGTCCTTTTGGGTGTCTATTTAAATACACAGTAAGTGAAGTCATAGCACAAATATTCATATGAGTAGTTGTCACTTGACACTGACCCAAATAGATATATTACTACAACTCCACTTTCAAACAGACCAAAATAGGCTGCAGTGTGTGGAAGGGTACTCAGTGTCATGTTTGCCAGCTCTGGAATGGGCATCATCACCCTGGAAGGCACGAGAAAGGAAAATAACTAAGTATTTGCAGTGCCAAGATGGTAACTAATGCAAGGAACAACCTTTTCTATGATAAGTACTTACAATTCATATATTTATACACAATGTGTGTACAGGTATGTGTGTGAGTGTGTGTGTGTGCATGTGTGTGTGTGCCTGATCACACCCAGGATCACATGCAGTGTGATTTCATAAGTACAGAGACAAAAAGGAGGGATCCACAAGAGATAAGCCTTTGACGAAATTGAGACAAGCAGAGAGCTGGCCCTAGAGCCATGAGGGTTTAAGGTCCACAGAAAACCTTAGAAAAGCCCTTTCCCTCACAGTGATCATCTGATCATCTGGCTTTGTTTTGATCAGTTAAAAAGGCTACACACTCTATCAATTTTCCTAGTCATTGGCATAAACCTAATGCTTATGAAAAATGAAACTGATTTGTTCTCACAAATATCTTAGTATTTAAGAATGCAGGTAAAAGGTAGTAATTCCTTTTCTATGACTTATACCCAAAAGTATCTACAAACAAGAATGTATTTGGGGGGCTGGAGGGATGGCTCAGCAGTTAAGAGCAGTGGCTTTACTTCCAGAGGTCCTGAGTTCAATTTCCAGCAACCACATGGTGGCTCACAACCATCTGTAATGGGATCTGATGCCCTCTGCTGGTGTGTCTGAAGACAGCTACAGTGTACATCATATACATAAAATTTTTTTGTTAAAGAAAATGTACTTTTAAGGTTACAGTGAGATGTATCATTGACTTCAAGTAAATTTAAAGACTTAAATCACAAAGAAAATATCCCATAATAAAAAGTCTGGAGATGAAACTATTCTCAGGCTGCTTGGTCTAGGAGCTGGACCAATCAAGAATCTGAGCTTTTCCAGCTTCCTGCTCTACAGTCTTCAAAGGGAGTTAGTCCTTAGACTTTGGTAGATGCCAGATGGTCATTCCTTTTTCAAGGGTCAAAGCCTAACAAAATGTTGAAAGAAATCCAGGGAGAGATGTTCCAGAACTGTGAATGCTTATGTCAATGGTAGGATGTTGGCCCAGTGCACACAAGGCCCTGGGTCACAGCATTATCACTTAAAATAAGAAGATTGGTCCATAGGATCTCCTTGGAGGAAGGAGAGGACTGACTTGTGAGAGTTGCCCTCTGACCTCCATATGTGTGCTGTGGCACGCCGCTCCCCCTTACATCAATAAAATTGTGTACTTAAAAAAGAAAAAATTGGGTCATTCCTTACCAGGCGTTGGAATGTACCCACCATGCTGACTAACTCCTCAGGAGGCTAAGGCGGGAGGATCACTTGGGCTCAGGAATTTGGGACCAGTCTGGGCTACATAGTGAGACACTCCTCTCATGACAGAAAGAAAAAAAAAAAAAAAAGAAAAGAAAGAAAGAAAGAGAGTCACGGCTGAGACATGGGAGGGGTCCTGACTACTTCAACAGAGCAGACATCAATGAACAGAGTACAAAATTATTTTTGAGTGGATAGCTAAGGGTGTTTGCTATATAGTTAAAGGGGGGGGGAGTTCTACTAGGGGACTTCCAGGGGGAGTGTTGGTAAGAGGATACAAAATCTTAGCTGGACAGAGGAATAAATTCAAAACACCTGTTGTATTGAACAGCGGCTGACTATGATCTTTTGTGCAGTGGGGTTGCCACAGTCTATTATGCAGCAGGGTGACTACAGTCTGTTGTACAGCAAGGTGACTACACTCTTGCACATCAGGGTGACCACAGTTAACAAAAGACATACTGGAGTCTTGAAAACTGCTTTGCAAAGATGGAAGGCTACAAAATTAAAGTGGAGTAAAAATTCAGAGTTAAAGACGATGAGAAAAATCTAGATGACATACAGACTAAGGAAACAATTTAGATGTGGAATAAAATAACAGAGGAAAATGGGTACCCACTAAAACATTAAGTGAAGTGGAAACTTAAGGGTTCTTTGGAAAGTCGGTTGGATGGTGTTTTGCTGGGGCAAACATGTGAAGGAACGTTTAGCTAAGGCAGATACAGGTGGAAGGATATTCTGTTAAAGCAAGCACGTAAAAGAACACATGATAAGGGAGTCTTGGCTAATGACACGCATGTATTGGTCCACCTTATATTGCTTAGTTGAGCTGCATTTGTTGGGACTCCATAGACAGAAATGCACCAAAAACCTTCTGGTGGTGTGCTGCGGTTTCTTCCACGGACTTGGGGCTGATGAGCAGAGTAATGTCAGCAAAGACAGACACACATGCTGAGATGCACATGCTGAGGCAAGACATGTGGACATGTGATGTTTGAAGGGTATAAATAGGACTTGACAGACAGTGACAGAGACAGAGCTTGGCTTGCAAGGCTTGTTGGTCTTGAGTCTTCGCTGATCTTCGCTTCACTGAGAGAGGCACAGCTGAGAACTTCTGGCATCCCTCTGGTTCTCTCCTGCTGACTCGTACCAATTTGGCTGAGGCCGGATTGTCTCTGCTAGGTAGTGCCACCACTGCTGATTTATGTTTGCTATCCTGACTGTAGTGAACTGGACTGCTGGTGTATCTGTGAAGTGTTTGTGAGTGGACTGATCAGCTACTGCTGACCTGTGAACCGAACTGAAGATTTCCAGACAACACAGATGGGAGTTGCTCCAATGAACCTTTCTAAACAGGTCCACTCCACCCCCCCCCCACGCCCATATCCTTTTCCTTCTACTACCTGTCATGGGTGGTGGGCTACAAGGGACGTTAAAGTGTTTAAGAACCATCATTAAAGCTAGGCTTTTGGAAAAAAAACTTAAAGTTAAAATTAAGTGCAGAGCTGGGCAGTGGTGGCACACGCCTTTAATCCCAGCACTTGGGAGGCAGAGGCAGGTGGATTTCTGAGTTCGAGGCCAGCCTGGTCTACAGAGTGAGTTCCAGGACAGCCAGGGCTACACAGAGAAACCCTGTCTCAAAAAACCAAAGAAAGAAAGAAAGAAAGAAAGAAAGAAAGAAAGAAAGAAAGAGAGAGAAAGAAAGAGACAAAAATTAAGTGCAGAAAGGCAAGACAGACTGAGACAGGCAAAGACCACGAGGCAGAACCACAAACCTCTGGTTCTGGGCTATGAACTTTTTACCCCTTAATGTCTGAGATACTGACAGATCAGGAGCCCATTATTACTAAACCAAGTTAGAACCAGCTGGGTTCAAGATGACTACACAAATCATAAACAGAGGGGACTGTGACCAAATCAAACAAGCAAGCTCACTCAAACACCCTCTGGCTCTGCTCACTCTTCATTTGAGACACCAAATTTTTTAAGTTCAGACTCCATTTTAGAAATTTTGAATTCAGGTAAATTAGCAGGTGGTACCTAGCACTGGTGTCCAAATTAGCCCCCAACACGACCAATATCTCCAGGTTAATCTCCCCCAACAAAACCAGAGCCTAGCTCCAGTTTCTAGGCTAACTCCAACAAATCCAGTGTTTCCAAGTTAATAGCCAACAAGCCTGCCCCCTGCCTAAACCATCAATACAGAGGGAAGCAGAAGTCAAGTTTATGGTTTGACTCTCAGCACCAGTCAATTATGCTACAGGACATAGTAGCTCTCCAAGTAGATGCTTGCCAGGCTAGAAACACTTACCCACCTCCCTACCCCATCCCCCCCACTTATAAAGCACTATACATTCACTTAAAGCTCACTGATTTTGGAGGTCACATAGGTGAGATGCATTATGAGTCTCCTAATAGCTTTGAGCAGACAGCTCCTTTGACACAGGGGTTGGCAAGCTCAACCTTTGCAGAAACTTGAAGACCTTGTTTGTAGAAACACTGGTTCTTCACCATACCTGGCAAGAGTCTTGGCGTCTCTGTCTTCATAGTTTATCTCTCCCTTTGGCTGTCCCAGTCTTGCAGTAAGACTCTGCTCAGCTCTGCATGAAACATGGTGGTGATGATGATGAAGATGATGAAGAAGATGATGATGATGATAGCCCCAGACCTGGCCTATTGACCACTAAAGTAAATGTTTTCTCTACTCTGCCCATGTGCTTTTTCAGTAACTGAGCACCTACCGTCCACCAGTCTTACTGTAAGACCCAGATCAAACCATAAGACCAGGACAGTTACACAAGTTGATGGTACCAGCTTTATACCACAGCAGTGATTGAGTGAACTTGACAACCTATTAAATATACCCCCAAACACACACACACACACACACCATATGCACACACATACACACACACACATACATACACAGACCACACACACACACACATACACACACACACATACATACACAGACACACACACCATACACACACACACCATACACACACCATACACACACACCATACACACACCATACACACACCATACACACACCATATGCACACACATACACACACACATACATACACAGACACACACACCATACACACACACACACACATACACACACACACATACATACACAGACACACACACCATACACACACACACACACACACACCATACACACCTATACACACACGGCCAGTCAGTGTGTTTGTGTATAAGAGAAAAAACATCTTCAAAGGCCACACCCATGACTAATGGATAATTATCAAACTTTAGGTCCCATAGAAAATCAATGAAAGCTTGCTGCCTCGTTTGTTTAAACAAGCACTGGTCACCTTTATTCAGTGTTACTTCCATTTGGCCTGAGTCAAATAGCTCTCGAGAAGGTTCCAATAGAGAGCCTTGCTGATCTGCTTGAGTATGTGGCTTGGTACAATTTTTACTGCTCTAATGGCACATACTTCTACTGTCCAGAGTCAAGGGGACCAAAAAAGCTCGGATGGGCAGTTCTGAAAGAAGGGTTAGTGGAGCAGCAACAGCAGCTGCCGCCTGCGAGTGACGAGAAACACACATCTGGAAACCCACACTGAGGCAGCTGAACCAGAAATCTGGCGGTGGGGCCATAGATCTGCCTTAATAATTGAGAATCTGAAGGGGGAAGACGAATATTTTAAAACATTAAGAATATAAAACTTGAAGTTATTTGGCATAATAAGGTTCCAGGGTGGCTACTACTAAGTCGGAAAAACTAGGTTTGTTGTCAACAGGGGCTCCCAGTCTGTCCCAGCTTCTCAGCTGCTCCATCAAAGCTAAAATCTGTAGTTCTTATGCCGGCTTCATGTTAGAGTCACAGACCCTGCCAACGAGTGGGAATCCTGGGAGTCAGAGAACTGGCATTAGGTGATTCCAATGTATAGCTGTGGTTCTGAACCATTGGTCTGGACGGAAACCCTGGACTGAGAGACACAGCCTTGACCTCCGTAAGAGAGCAGAGCTTCACTGGGGCAGTTCAGTGGGGAAGGGTGCTGGGCTATGAGATCATCCTCCCAGAATCCTCCCTGATCTCTGATGGACACTGGGGTTCTTATACAGCCTCCAGTTCGCTAAGTGAGAAGCCTGAATATCAACAAAGGCTGTGCCTGAAGGATCTGGAAACAGTTCAGAGAAGAGAAACAAAGATGACTAAAGAAGAGGACAATAGAGCCTTTGAAGGGAAGTGAAAGGACACAGAAGCGGCCCAGCCTGGAAAGCTGAGAGACAGCCGTGTACTCCTGTCGAGGATGTGCTCACTGATGATCTGCCCAGCTCCATTTTCACTGAGGATGAAACAGGAAAACAAATAAATATCACTCACCTGTGTCTGTGTCAGTCCTTTCACTCTCTATAAACATCTACCTCCCCAGAGGCACTCATCCTTCAGTCCATGAGACGCTGAGTCCATTTGACAGGGGTTAGGATAAACAGAAGAGCCCCTGGCTAGAGATGCTTCTTTTAATGCACAATAAAAAGCAGAACCACTTTTCTCTAACAGGGATGCTTTATATATTTCCCATTTGGCTTTCAGAATTGCATTATTAAAGGGCTGGCAAAATGGTGCATTAAGTAAAGGTACTTGCCACCCAATCTCATGACCCGAGGTAGAGCTCTAGAACCCACATGACATGCAGAAGGAGAGAATTAACTTCTGTTTTTCTGTGGCATTCTCTCTCTCTCTCTCTCTCTCTCTCTCTCTCTCTTCTTCCTCTTCCTCTTCTTCTCTCTCTTTCTCTCTCCTTCTCTCTCTCTCTTTCTTCTTCTTCTTCTTCTTCTTCATCTTCCTCCTCTTTCTCCTCCTCCTCCTCCTCCTCCTCCTCCTCCTCCTCCTCCTCCTCCTCCTCTTCTTCTTCTTCTTCTTCTTCTTCTTCTTCTCTCTCTCTCTCTCTCTCTCTCTCTCTCTCTCTCTCTCTCTCCCTCCCTCCCTCCCTCACACACACATTAGAATATCCACCCTTAAAATTAATTTTTTGTTGCTGGCACAGCAATACCTGCTTGCACCATGCTCTAAACTCGATCTCCAGCAACACACATAAACACACACACACAGATTCACACAAGAATTATATATATATATATATATATATATATATATATATATATATATATCATAGTTAAACTATTTTAGACACTGATTTCCAATGTGCCTGAATTTTGTTGGGGCTCTTATTATCCATTAGTGCCAGGATGTTTTACCATTTGCCAGGATATTAGTGCAAGTATATTTTACACTCGCATGATGTCTTTTCTGAATGCCTTTCACCTTGACAACAGTATTAGGTCTATGAAAAAATCATTTGAAGCCATAGAAAGGCACTACCTTCCCATTTGAGAAGGAGAGCGACTTCCCCATCGTCTCACAGTAAACTGTAGAACTGGAGGATTTTCCAGGGCGAGTGATTCTTGGTTTCAGGCCCTTTGCCATGCTAGTCACACTCATCCTTTGGCATGTATAAAGCCTGGTTGCGACACAGATCATTGGATCCACCCCAGAGTCCTGACTCAGCAGCTCTTGGGTGGGGTCTGAGAATTCTCATTTCTAGTAAGTTACCAGAACTGTTGGCACTGAAAGCCACTGGCTCACACCATTCACTGTACACACAGTCCTGGTGTCTACCTTCTCAATTCAATGTTTAGTTCTCTGTTCTTCTCTAAGCGTTCCTTGGAGCAGGAAGGTAAAACAGCCTCCTGCTATGTCCAGGTCAAGAAGAGATAAAGCTGGCTACCTCCCGTGGGGCTCCTGCTTTGTATGCTTGGTGAGAACCCCATTCAAGGACATATAAGAATTGGATGTATATAAATGATTTCTTCAGGATCCTTGGGCTCTGCAGGGTAGCAGGGCATTGAATACACTGGCTCATAAATCTAAATGATTCATAACAACAGCCTACATAGCATAATAAATGCTTCAAGAAATCAATGAGCAAAACTTCTATGTTGCAGCTACACCTAAACACACTCAAAAATTAATAGCTGGAGTCTGAATGCTACAACAGAGTAGTAAATTGTCTAGCAAAGGGATGCCTGGGTGAGTCAGTGTGAAACGCCAGTACAGTAGCCGTCCCACGCTGGGTGCTTGCAGGAGGAACACTCTGCAGTGCCAAGCCAGGGTCTCTCTGGGATCAAGACTCAGGCCCAGAACTATCTATTGGAACAGGCTACTTTCTCTAGTGAAAGATCAAGCACAAGAGTGCGGGTCCTGGTGAACCTGCTTAGCCACACCCAGGGTTCTTTGTTAGTGCATGCACCTAGTTCAAGGGAGTGGCATTTTTTTTAAAACTGTATTCTCAACAACCTGTGACCTTTAATGCCACTGGGGTGCGAAAGGGAAGGAACACCTTTCTTGGTGTGTGGGAAGGACGAGGGAAGGGAACTTCAAAGGAAGCAGAAGGGAAAAAAAAAAGAAATATTTGAAACCAGAATCTCTCTAAGCCTGCAAATAGCATTTCAGAAGTCTCTAGAACAGGACCAGGGACGTGAAAGCCAGCCCAGGCAGTTCCCACCCTAAAAAACAAGAAAGTCATCCCTCCTGGAGCACTCTGTGGCTGGCCTGATCCTGGTTAGTGGCTTATTGTTCTCTAACCAGCCCTCAAAGAGAGCCATAAAAATAAAATCATGTTCTGGACTCTTCTGAGCCCCAATCTGTCTCAGTCAGGCCGTCTTGTGGTGTGGGAGAAAAAGAAAAACCAATTCCCAGAGCCTGTCCTGCGGGTTCAAGGGCTCCTCGTCCACTCTGTCTGGGCACCCCTTGTCGAAGCCCCAGTGTCTCCATCTCCACTTCGTGAGGTGAAAAGGAATTTCTTCAGTATGCTATCGTGATCCTGTTGCTGAGCTGACCTCTCCAGACTTGCTTCTTCTTTGGTTTTGTTCATTTCTTTTTAAAGACAAAGTTTCTCTGTGTAGCCCTGGCTGTCCTGGAACTCGATTTGTAGACCAGGCTGGCCTTGAACTCAAAGACGCCTCTGCCTCTCTGCCTCTCTGCCTCTCTGCCTCTCTGCCTCTCTGCCTCTCTGCCTCTCTGCCTCTCTGCCTCTCTGCCTCTCTGCCTCTCTGCCTCTCTGCCTCTCTGCCTCTCTGCCTCTCTGCGCCTCTCTCTGCCTCTCTCTCTGCCTCTCTCTGCCTCTCTGCCTCTCTGCCTCTCTGCCTCTCTGCCTCTCTGCCTCTCTCTCTGCCTCTCTGCCTCTCTGCCTCTCTCTCTGCCTCTCTGCCTCCCTCTCTGCCTCTCTGCCTCTCTGCCTCCCTCTCTGCCTCTCTGCCTCTCTGCCTCTCTGCCTCTCTGCCTCTCTGCCTCTCTGCCTCTCTGCCTCTCTGCCTCTCTGCCTCTCTGCCTCTCTGCCTCTCTGCCTCTCTGCCTCTCTGCCTCTCTGCCTCTCTGCCTCTCTGCCTCTCTGCCTCTCTGCCTCTCTGCCTCTCTGCCTCTGCCTCCTCTGCCTGCTGGGATTAAAGACAAATGTCACCATTTTGAGGCAAATGTTTAATGTGTGTGTGTGTGTGTGTGTGTGTACATGTGTATCCATGTGCTGGAGCAGCCTCCACTCTTGGCCTCAGCCTATCTTTGTATTGGCCTTAAATTCATATTTAGGTTCAAGTCTTTGGCAGTAGAGCAACTAACTGTTCCACGATGTGCTGTAAACAGTTATCTGCTTTTCTATTCTAGTATTTGACTTCTTGATCTTTCTGGCTGGGGACAGACCCCCCTCTCCCTCCCCAAAAAAAGGTAGCAGCTGATTCTTGGAGGTAGCAAGAACCCCTTGGTGAGAGGGTGCACACCTTTCAAAGACAAACCAACCAATCTAGAGGCCGATTCTGTCTTAGGAGATCCTGTGCCTGCACTTCAGCCAGCCCAGGCTCAGGTAACTGATGAAGCAAAGCTATTACTATAGCTCATAGCACCTCCAAAGCAGCCTCACCAGAGCATCCTGAGTGCTTCATCTGCCATGCCTTGCCAAGGAAGCCACAATACAGATCCCAGACTAACGCTTCTCACGCCTCTGCCTCTGGTCTGGACACACCAGTTTCTTCCCCAGGTAACTTATATGGCATGCCATGCCTCCTGTCTCTAGCACAAGGACTTTTTTCCTGGGACTCTATTTTGTCTTCTAGCCTTCCTCAAAAGGTCCACATTGACCCAAGCCATAGAAACAAGGGCAGGGTGGGGCCCCAGGAGTAACCAGCCTGTCAGAGGTCTCCGATCAACACCACATATGCCAGCTCTTAGCAAAGCCTCGATGTTTCCTAAGCACAGCAGAAGTTTGAGGGCTCACTCCATCTGCTCCACACATCTCCACGGAGGAAGGGAATGCAAGAAGACAGAGGTGCTTGACAAGAATCTAAATTCTGGAAACCAAGGTGCCACTTTCAAGTCAGAGTCTGCTTTCTGTGTCATGTGTTTCATGATGTACGTTTAGAAGGCCCACCTCTATGCTATGCTTTGTACTTCTCTTCCTGAATGGTTCAAGGAAACAACGTTTCTCCAGTTGTCTCCTAGACAGCAGACTGTGAACCTTCCGAATGCACGATGTAATTCATCTCCACTCACCCAGTGATCTGCCCAGAAGGACCACTTCCTTCTGTGTGTGTGCACCTGTAGGTTCCCTGGAGAAAGTCTCATTGTCTTCTCACATGCAGTGAACGCCCTGTCCTAATGCTCCTCGATCTAATTACTTAGTGAACAGTTTCTTCCTTCATAATTTTTTGGGTTTCATTGTGACATTTCCATACATGTTCTCCCATGCGCTAACATTCCTGCTCCTTCTTTCTGCTCTTGCTGACCCCACCTTTCCCAACCCCCCATAAGCCCCCTTTGCTTTTGTGTCATACACACACACACACACACACACACACACACACACACACACGGTGTGGAAGGAGGGAGAGAGAGAGAGCCTAGATTCTGCATGAGAAGACATGCAATATTTTGGTTTTCTTTGCCCCAGTTAACCTCTCATTTCGTTTCTCCCAACCTTTGTGTTCCTCTCCCCATGTAGTCTCTCTTCTTGGTACATACATGTATAAATATACATATTCATATATGTCTAGATTATAGACTTATATGGAGAGATATAGATAGACTTTATATATTATATATTCATATACAAAAATACGAGAGACAATACTGAGCTTGGCTTATTTTATTTAATATAATGATCTCTAATTGTATTTGTTTTCTTGTAATCATTTTCTTATGGCCGAGTAAAACACCATCATGTGTACACACAGCCAGGTCTGGCAGGGCTCCCTTTTTATTCCTGGCACTTGGGAGGTAGAAGCAGGTGGATCCCTATGAGTTTGAGTTCTAGATTAGCCAGTGCTACATAGTGAGACTTTGCTTTAAAAGTAAACCAAACCAAACCAAACCAACCAAACAAACACCAACAACATAAAATAGAGTACATATTTTTTTGTACCATCTGCTTTTAGATAAAATCGTGCCTCCAATGAGCCATGTTGTTGCAAGCACCAACAATTCACTCCTTCCTCCTGTGCGCTGTTGTGTCACAGGGCTGCACCACAAAATGAACTGATATTCATCACTGGTAACACTCTAAAGTGTTCCAAGATGGGGGCGGGGCTGTTCTTCAGCCAACCCGATGGCAGCCTGGGAAGACACCATAGCTGCTTTCTGCCCATGCTATAATGGCTCCTGACCTGTCACAAATGACAGGAGTCAGTGTGAGAAGAGCCATCATTCTCATAGAGTCTCTGAAGTGGATACTTAAGGGTTCTTTGGAAAATCGTTTGTGTCAGATCGTGGTTTACTGAGGCAAACACGTGAAGGAGTGTTTTCCTGAAGCAGATACAGGTGAAAGGATGAACGTTGCTAAAGCAAGAACGTGAAAGGACATGTGATGAAGGATTCTTTAACGACATGCCCATTGGTTCGCCTTAATATGCATAGCCAAGCTGCATTTGTTATGTCTCCATAGAGAGAAATGTACCAAAAAACTTTTGGTGATGTTTTGGTGGCTTCTTGCTGCTTCCTTGGATTTGGGCCCATTGGCAGAGTGATGTCAGCCGATACAGACTCACATGGAGTTTTGCTAAGAAAGACTCTTGTGCCGAGGCAAGGCACTCACGAGGCAAGACCCATGGAGGACACGTGATGTTTGGAGGGAGTATAAACAGGACACAACAGGCAGTGATGGCTTGCATAGCTAGTCCATCTCCCAGCATCACTGATCTCCACTTCACTGAGAGAGGCATGGCAGAGAACTTCTCCTGCTGTCTTGTGCCAATTTAGCTGGGGCCTGGCTGTCTCTGCTAGGTTGTGCCGCCCCTGCTGGTGTTCGTGTTTGCTGTCCTGACACTAATGAACTGGACTACTGGTGTATTCCTGAAGCGTTTGCAATAAGTGGATCGAGCTGCCACTGTTGTCTCCTGTAAGCTGAACTGCTGATTTCCTGACAAAGCAGATGGTATTTGCTCCAAAGAACTATTCTTAAACAGGTCCACTTCCCCCAAATACTAATGACCTTTCTTTTCCACTACCTCTGGTGGGTGGTGGGCTAGAAGGGAGGTTAAAGCGTTTAAGAACTGTTACTAAAAATAGGATTTGAAAAAAAAATCTAAGTTACAAGTCCCTCTACTCCCCATTCCTTCCCTTCCACCACCTCCTCTAGGCCTCAACTCCAGCTGCCTCCAGGAAGCAATGGGACCAGAGGAGCTCATGGAAGGACAGAAGGCTTCTGGTGAGGCCCTTTGTGCTTTGAGACAAAGCAAGTCCCTGCAGAGCAAAGGATAGTTGACAGGTGATTTTGTCCTTTTCCGTTGGTTTGTATGACACTGGCTCTTGGAATCTGTTTTTAAGAGCTCTTAACCTTACTTAACTTAATAATGTAGATTATTACTATCTATTAATAATGTAGATTATTACTATCTACTTAATAATGTAGATTCAGATCTTGTTGAAGGTGGATTTCCATTCTCCAAGCATGGGTAGAAATTCAAACCCGCCCATCCCCAGCCAGGTCCAGGAAGATTAGGCATTACTAAACTTCAGACCATGATCTGGTAAGCTGTTTAATTAATGACTCAATAATTGCTTTTGAACAGGCATTTAATCGCTGCTTATAAAACTCCACCAAGTGCAGGTTAATGCAGGCCTTCCTTTATCCTGGAGATGCCCTGTCGTTACTGGTAACAACCAGGGCCCCAGAGCACCCCCAAACACTCCTGAAGTGAGAAGACTCCAGCATGCAAAATCACGGCTGCCTCTCTTGTTTTTCAACCTTGTATTTTGGGTTTTGGCAAAGACAGCTTTGCAGCTAAAACTGAAGGAACGTGCTATAGATCGACCTGGAGATTATTGAGCAGAAAGGGAAGCCAGGGCACTGGTAATTAGGAGAAATTCTTAATTATTTTTCCAATTTTGATCCTGTGGGAGCCCAAGGAATGAAGGGAGAACTTGAGATATGCTAGTTTAACTCTGATCCCAAGGACAACCTTCCAAAGGCCTCTCCCAGCCAACAGCTGGTGCAGCTAAGTATTAAATGTTCCAGGCTGACTCTAAGGGAGTCTCCCCCCTACCCCCCACCTGACTGTCATTGACCTTTCTAGGCAGGAAATGAGCTGATAATGGGACCTTCGGAAATCACAGAAGCCTGGGTATGAGCCTTTGATAAGGTGATTCATTTAATCATGCAAATGAATGTTTATCTCCTGTAATTTGTAAGGCACCCCTTCTCTCAAGGGAGGGCCAGAGGAGAGCTACCCGGTGTACCCATTGCTATCTTGGAAGAACAATCCCCATGGCTTAGGGGACAGCAGGCACCCTGCAGCTGGTGCTGCTTACAGCACTAAAGGTCAGCTGCTGGGAGCTTGGGGTGTGGGGGTGGGGAGGGGTGCAAGCCCAGTGGAAGAATGACCGCAGCAAATGGGGAGGGAATGCCCACTGTGTCTTGGGGAAACAGACTTGTTTGCTCCTCTGGAGGAATGGACTAGGTTGGGGGGACCGGGCACCGCAGCCCAGATCCTGACACTCTTTGAATTATATTAGTGGCTGGTTGGAGGCACAATGGTGACAGAAACCTAGATGTTGCTTGAGGCTGTCTCAAAGGCAATACGCTGGGATAGAGGAGACCTAGGCATGTCCATCGTTCTGACATTGCAACACAACTTCATCTACAAAGGTCATGCTCAGTAACCACGGAACCAGTTACAAAAATATTACAGAAGGAAAAAAAAAAAGCTCACGTTTTAAGTCTGTTTATTTCTTTGTGTTGTGGGCCAAATTTATAACTATCTTCAGCCACAGGGGCTACATGTGGCCTTTGGTTACCGGTTGAAAACATCTGGTAAAGCAGGTCAGAATGCCACCAAGTCATCCAGTTAAGTGTGGGGACACTTGAGGGCAGGAGTGTGGAAGGAAGCAGGGATTGGGGATGCCGGTGTTAGAGACAAAGGGAGAGCAGCGAATTCCTGGGAGAGTGGCAGCTCTTACCTGTGAATTTAGGTTAGCAGAAACATGGGGCCCTCCTACTCCATACTGCCCTACCTACCCGCTGGGGCTTTGCAGGCCACAGGGGTGGGGCAGGGCGGAGCAGGGTGGGGCAGGGTCCTTTCTGCTGAGTTCTCACATTGCTGAAGGTCACTCCTTCCTCTGTCAGCACTGGAGCAGTTTGCAGAAGGCAGCAGGCCTGCTGTTAAAGAGAAAGATCTTAGTCTGACCAGTGAATGGCTCAGTGGGTAAGAACAGGTTTTGCAAAGGTTCCAAGTTCGGTTCCCTGCACCCATAACAGGCAGCTCACAGCTACCAGTAACTCTAGCTCCAGAAAATCTGATACAGCCTTTTCTGTCTTCCAGGGAATGCATACCTTGTGGGGTGCGTGCACGAGCGCTCGCATGAGCACACACACACAAATAATAAAAATAAATCTCTAAAAGGTGGAAAACCTCTTAGGCCTATTGTAACAACAACAACAACAACAACAAATGTCAATTAGGTGACTCTCAAACCAGAAGAGTTCTGAGAACTCCAACCAACTACATGATCGTGGAAATAAAGCACAGAAAACCACCCTCAAGCCATGAATGGCTGAAGTTTAGTTACCTGGTGCCAGGGCTTCTTGTAGCCAACCCAAACTCAGTTAACTGTGTTTAAACCCATTTCCCTCAGGTCGTGGGCCCAACACAGGTGCCCAAGCTATGCTTGCAACCTCCCTAGGTTTTGTTCTCAATAACACAGCAATGGGAGAGAGACAATGAATAGAATAGGAATAGCAAGACAGTGTCAAGGTCCATGTGCCTGCCTGTGCACACCTGTAACCCTAGCACTGGGGAGCTGGGTCAGGAGGATCATGAGTTGGAGCATAGCCTAAATTTGTGGAACTCTCCTGTGTGGGAAGTCAATAGCCCCAGGTCAGTATCCCTGGTTAGAGCATCAGGCCTTGGGAAGAGATGACTTGGTGCCCCAATGCCCATTTTCCCAAGAGACAGACTTTGGCTTGCAAATGCACTCAGCCAAACCCAAAGATCTCCAGAAACTGGTTTTCCTGGTCTGGAACACCAGCCTCCCTGAGAGCAAAGCAGCCACATACCCCACCCAGGGCTGCCTGCTAATAAACCCCAGCTCACTTTAAACCCACACTCTAGACAGAGGATTTACTGGGAAATTTCTGCATGTTTTCCATTTTCCTTTTCCTATATGACTCTATTTGGAAAACACCCTTTTAATTTATGGCTTTAAGAAAGAAAACACAGCTTGTCTTGTTTGCACCTGAACAGCCTCAGCTGGCCTTGGCTTCAGGGTTGGGAGAGGAGTGGTGGTGTGAAGGGCCTGGGCAAGTGGGGACCTTCTACCTGGCAAACTTCAAGGAGGGGACTCTTGAGGGATTAATGAGGGAATTCACGGAAGCACACTCTGACCTCTAAATTCTCCAACCATTCATCTTTCTCTCTGCCCACCCTTTTGTTTGTCGTTCATTGGTTTGTCCATCACATCAACAGAAACAAGAAGACAGAAATCTTCAGGAGAGACTGACACCACCTCGCAGAGGCTCGGGCAGAGGCACACCTAAATGTTCTTTGCTTTCAGCCAGTGAGAAAGGAAAGAACATTTCTGTCTGTTCACTTGGCTGACCGGCTTCTGCTGACCTCCTCCCACCTCAGGCCTCTCTGCCTCTTACCGTGTGTGTGTGTGTGTGTGTGTGTGTGTGTGTGTGTGTGTGTGTGTGTGTGTGTAAGAGAGAGAGAAAGAAAGAAAGAGAGAAAGAAAGAGAGAGAGAGCATGCAAGTGTGTTTGTTTTTCTGTTTCTCTTTCTACCCTCTCTCTCTCAGAGATGGGGGTGGGGAGTTTATCTGCCAGCTCAGGGCAGCAAGGCAAGTACATGATGCCAGAACACTTAAGACTTTACCAGAACACCAATTGGGAGCTTTCCCATATTAATTCTTGCTGCTATCTATTCACCATGGCCACAGAAAATAGGGGTTGATAACTAGGAGATTTAACTTTAATTCCAGCTCCAGGGAGGATTTGACTGCCCAGCTGCTACACACCAGCCCTGACTGCTACTATGCAGGAGAACTAAGAGGAAGGGACAGATATGGGACAGACATCATTGTGACTTAGAAATCGTCATGAAATTTGACCAAGAGCTAAGTGTCCTGTTCTATTACTCTACACCTTATTCTTTTAAGACCTGGTATTTCAGGGAGCTTGGAGCCATTCTAGAAGCCAACAAACTCCAGGGGTATCCCTGTCTGTCCTCCCTACAGTGCTGTGGTAAGAGAGTTGTACTGGGGTAGTACAGCCACACCCAGCTTTTTACCTAAGTTCTGGGATCCAAGTTTGGTCCTGTTTGTGCAGCAAACAATAATACAGTTCTCAGGTCCCTGGTGCTCCCCCTACCCCCTGAGAATGTTGGTAGTAAAAGGAAAAACTGGGTGCTGTAAGTTCAAGAAA
Organism: Arvicanthis niloticus; assembly: GCF_011762505.2. Classification (NCBI taxonomy): domain Eukaryota; kingdom Metazoa; phylum Chordata; class Mammalia; order Rodentia; family Muridae; genus Arvicanthis; species Arvicanthis niloticus. The sequence goes on along the minus strand of NC_047661.1, from coordinate 64,169,027 downwards.
TAAGACATTACACATGCCTATCCAAGGTACCATTGCCTTGCATAGTGCTGTCTCACATGTCGTAGGATCCAGAATCCCACCAGCTTCATCTGCTCTGACAGGACAGAGCAGGCCCAGCCTTGAGTGGGCCATTGTAGGCATACATTTTTGCAGCCTATTTTAATAAGGGTTCAACCTGTCCTCTAGCCCACTACCCAGCAGAGGTAGTGGAAAAGAAACATTATTAGTGTGTGGGGGAACCTGTTCAGCAATAGTTCTTTGGGGGTGAGCTCAATCTTCTTTGGCAGCAGTTCAGTCCCCATGGCAAACACCAAATATGACTCAGCAGCTGCAGACTCCAGTCCACACACACACACACACACACACACACACACACACACAAAACTGGCAGCTGCTGTCCAGTCCTGAAGGCACAATTAGACTCGTCAACCAGCCTGAGGTAAGGCCACACACTGAAAGTGGCAAACTACCTCAGGAACCTCACAAGCAGTTCTTGGGCAAACTGTTCAATGGCTGTATATTGAAGAACAGCAAGGCTGATTAAACCAAACCAATGCTCAGTGCGCATCTCCCACTGTCTGTGGGGTCATATTTCATCAAGTGTCCTTTCACGTGTTTGCTAGATCAAAACATCCTTTCACCCGTGTGCCCCAGGAAAACATCATTTGACATAACTTTCCAAAGAAACTAAACGTTTCTACCTCAGGCTACAGCAAGGGTGGGCAAGGTATGGCATAAAGGTGAAATGAAGTGGATATTTGAACAGGTGAACAGAGAAAGTGTCCCACCTCACCCTGCCACTGTCAGAGAACCCTGCAGCAGGCCTGCAACCAAGTTACAGTTAGTATTTTAAAATACTAAAAATGGCTGGGCAGTGGTGGCGCACACCTTTAATCCTAGCACTTGGGAAGCAGAGGCAGGTGGATTTCTGAGTTCGAGGCCAGCCTGGTCTACGGAGTGAGTTCCAGGACAGCCAGGGCTACACAGAGAAACCCTGTCTCAAAAAACAAAAAAAACAAACAAACAAAAAAAAATACTAAAAATATTTTAAAATTTCTGATTGAGAGCAAAATGATTGTTCTGTTTGAAATTTGTAACATATTAAAAACAATAAAAAAGATACAGAATTTCCCCAGACTCTAATGCTCAGATCTGAACACTTAGCAGCTGGTCCATTGCCGGTCTTGTTAATTTGCCTATATTTTTTTGTTCGTATTACAGATGTTCTTTGGTAACCTCTTCTTTTATTTCATTTAATGTATCATGTTTACTTCTCTATACTTTTAGAGGTTTCTTATAAAACACTTCACTAACATGGCCGTAGCAGGTGCTTCACACAGAGTAGTTCATTCTTCAAGACAACTTAATGAGGTAGATGCTGTAAGTTATGTTCATTTTACAGAGGGAGAAATGAGAAGGTTATCAGGGAGCTACATCACTCTTAAGTGGGGAGTAAGGCCCATGCTCCTAGCCCATTCTGCAGTAAGATTCACTTGCTCAGTTCACTGACTGAACTGAGTTGCTTTTGTCAGTGAACCAAGCAGTCAAGGGATATCACCTTGACTCAACTTTTTGTTATCATGAGCAAGAGAAAACTGAATATCCTCAAGCTCACTCTGTTTTGTTGTTTTGTTTTGTTTTGTTTTGTTTTGTTTTGTTTTGTTTTTTGAGACAGGGTTTCTCTGTGTAGTCCTGGCTGTCCTGGAACTTACTCTGTAGACCAGGCTGACCTCTAACTCAGAAATCCGCCTGTCTCTGCCTCCCAAGTGCTGGGATTAAAGGTGTGTGCCACCACTGCCTGGCTCAAGTTCACTCTCTTTTTTTTTTTTTAATTTTTTAATTTTTTTATTAGATATTTTATTTACACTTCAGATGCCATCCCCTTTCCCCATTCCCCCCCCTGAGAAAACCCCTATCCCATGTCCCCTTTTCCTTTTTGCATTTATACATTGTTTTAAAATAATGTTAATCATAAGCATTATAAGTTTGGAATTGTTCAATCAGAGGTGTAACCCACTGACCAACCTAGATATAACAACTATCTTTGACTGGTGGAGATACATGAATATCTGCCTCCCTGTCTCCCCCCTCTTTCTCTCTCTCCTCTCCTTCTTCTTCTCCTCTTCTTACTCCTTTTCTTCCTCTCAGTACTCCTCCTACACATCACCCTTCCTGTTAAAAGGAAACTTTTCTCTCAAAATACAATTAGAGCATAATTATGCCAATTTGTACCAGTGAGGTACAAGATAGTCCTAATACCCCGTCCATCCTTTTGTTGACTAACCAGCACCTCTGTCATCTAGCCTAACTAAAACATTTAGTTCTGAACCTGGCTTTAGGATGAATGTCAGCTGACGACCATCCACTCAAGTCTTTTCTCTTACTGTAAATAGCTATAAGTTTTCAACCCCGTCAGAAATCCAGAATGACTGAGTTAACTATAATTGTGGGAAGCACAAAGCATAGCTTCTAAAACTTAGCCAATTTATAGAGACCTCTGAACACCTGAAAAGCCCCTATACTACCGAACATTGGAGCATCAAATCTTCAGCCTTCTGGCCCAGAATCATCTGACAGACCTTGGTGATGCAGGATTATTAAGGACTGATTACTCTGTCTAGGCAGATATAATCAGTCGACTATTCTGCATGTGTGTCCTTTTCTGGACAGTAATTTGTCTGTAGATGGAGAGAGGCAATTCTTGCCTAGTGGCTGTTACCACACAACTGGAGTAACTCCAAGGATGCTCAATTTCTTCTTAGAATCCACGACAGGAAGCTGTCAGAAGCAGACAGGTCTCTAATCAATATGAACATTAATATATAAATATTTGTAGCGTCAGTTCTATGGACTTCTGATGTTTTGAAAACCAACTATCCATGTAAGGTAACCTGGACTGTTGTCTGTTCACTCCTCTCAGCTATTTCTAAATAAAATATGGAAAACACCCTAACAATAAACTCAAAATATGAATTTGCTATAGTCCCTTAACTCATAGGTTAACCGTCCCAAATCAGTTACAAAAGTTAAAAAAAGGGCTGGGTCTAGGCATTGTATTCCTAAATGTGTTATACAGGCACAATGCCCATGAGCGTATCAATATTAATCTCATTTTTATATTAATAAGAGGCTCGTACCAACAAAAACCTTAAATTTGAGATCAAAGTAAATTTTGTACCATTTAAGAAATTATAACTTCATCTTGATAATAATTATACAGATTTCTACCAATAGGTTATGACTATGCAATAAGTCCTAGCTAATCCCCCCTGTTCCAACAAAACCACTACTTGTCCCTAGAAAGACAGGCCATTATTAACCACATTAGTCCCCAAGCTCAGGGAATGGGGCGCTGACTCTTCTTTAACTTCTTCAAGCTGATTAAGGGCGTTGAGATTTTAGAAGAGGGGTGGGGGGAAGAGTAAGTTGATAAGCCTCTGATGCTGTGTCTTCACTGAATCCAGATGGAATTCCAGGACATCAGAGGTTTGGGCAGGTCTGCTCAGTATGCTTGATGAGTAGATACACCAAGGCTGTGTATTCTGCAATATACAATTCTCAGAACAAGTTTTAGTATCAAGAGAAAAAAAAATTTCCCACCCCCAGGGGGCTGACATTTTTTTTAAAGATGTTGGTTCTGAAGACTTTCCCCCCCCCACCCCCCGCTTGTTAAAATTGGTTGTAGTATTTACGTTTCAGATTTTATCCCCTTAGCCTACTTCCTCCCACCACTCAGAAACCTCCTATCCCATCCCCCTCCTCATGCTTCTATGAGGCAGTGACCGCACCTACTCCCCCTCACTATCCCCTCCCCGCCCTCACATTCCCCCCACCCCACTGTGTGTTCATTTTTTTTTTTTTTATGGGACCAAGAAACTCCTCTCCCACCTATGTCCGACAAGGCCATCCTCCCCTACATATACCTCTGGAGTCTTGGGTCCCTCCCTATGTATTCCCAGGCTGGTGGTTTAGACCCTGGGGGGCTCTGGTTGTTTGGCATTGTTGCTTTCCACCTGGGGTCAATAACCCTTTCTGCTCCTTCAGTCCTCTCACTAAGTTCTCCATTGGGAAACCCCTGATCATATCAGTGGTTAATTGTGAACATTGTCCTCTGAGTGTGTTAGTCTTTGGCTGACCTCTAAGGAGACATCTATATCATGTTCCTCACATTATGCACTTCCAGCCATCCACAACAGTGTTTAGATTAGGTGGCTGTACATGGGGTGAATACCCAGGTGGAATGGTCTCCTGATGGCCCCTCCTTCAGTTTCTGTCCCATGTTTTGTTTCCCTATTTGCTCCCTTGAGCATTTTTGTTTCTCGTTCTAAGTAGAACTGAGGCATCCCCTCTTGGTCTTCCTTCTTCATGAGCTTCATGTGGTCTGTGGGTTGAGTCTTCGCTAATCCAAGCTTTTGGGCTAACATCCGTGGAGATATGTTTGTGTAACTATCTTCTTTTGGGGTTTTTGGAAGATTACTTTCTTGCTTTTTCTAGGTTGTAGTTTCCCTCCTTGTGTTGGAGTTTTCCACCAATTATTCTTTGAAGTGCTGGATTTGTGTTGAGATACTGTGTAAATTTGGATTTGTCATGGAATATTTTGGTTTCTCCATCAATAATGATTGACACTTTTGCTGGGTATAGTAGTCTGGGCTGGCATTTGTGTTCTCTTAGGGTCTGTATGATATCGGTCCAGGATCTTCTGGCTTTTATGGTCTCTGGTGAGAAGTCTGGTGTAATTCTTATAGGTCTGCCTTTATATGTTTTTTTTGCCTTTTTCCCTTACTGCTTTTAGTATTTTTTCTTTGTTTTGTACATTTGATGTTTTGACTATTATATGGCGGGAAGTATTTCTTTTCTGGTCTAAACTATTTGGAGTTCTGTAAGCTTCTTGTATATTTATGGACATCTCTTTCTTTAGGTTAGGGAAGTTTTCCTCTATAATTTTGTTGAGGATATTTACTGGTCCTTTTAGTTGGGAGTCTTCCCCCTCATCTATACCTATTATCCTTAGGTTTGGCCTTCTCATTGTGTCTTGGATTTCTTGTATATTTTGGGTTAGTAGCTTTTTGTATTTTGCATTTTCTTTGACAGTTGTGTCAATGTTTTCCATGGTATCTTCTGCACATGAGATTCTCTCTTCCATCTCTTGTATTCTGTTGGTGATACTTGTGTCTATGACTCCTGATCTTTTTTTAGGTTTTCTATCTCCAGGGTATTCTCCCTTTGTGATTTCTTTATTGTTTCTACTTCCATTTTTAGATCCTGCATGGTTCTGTTTAATTCCTTTTCCCGTTTGGTTGCATTTTCTTGCAATTCCTTAAGGGATTTTTGTGTTTCCTCTTTAAGGGTTTCTATCTGTCTACCAGTGCTCTCCTTAAGTTCTTTGAGAGTGTTATTTATGTCTTTCTTAAAGCCCTCTATCATCATCATGAGAAGTGATTTTAATTCTGATTCCTGCTTTTCTGGTGTGATGGGGTGTTCAGGGCTTGCTCTGATGGGGGAGCTGGGTTCTGATGGTGCCATGTAACTTTGGTTTCTGTTGTTTACGTTCTTGCTCTTGCCTTTTGCCATCTGGTTAACTCTAGTGCTGCCTGTACTTGCTGTCTCTGACTGAAGCCTGTCTTTCTAGTTATTTAGCTTGTGTCTGATCTCCTAGAGGTCCAGATGTCTCTGTGATCTTTTCCAGCTGCACTGATTACAGTGGTACCTCTAGGATGCCTCAGGATATGGTGCCTCCAAGGTAGTAGTCCAGCTAGGTGTCTGCTGTTCTGGGTGCAGTGTCTCCTCTAGAATATCTCAGGATATGTTGTCTGAAGCTCTGAGTTCATTTGTTCCTCTGTGGCTCTGGATTGAGTGGACCTTCCAGTATGTCTCAGGTGGAATCCGGGGTCCACACAACAGCAGACCTGGCAGAGATCTGATCCAGGCCTCAGATCTGAGAACTAGTTTCTAAGACACTGTCCAAGTTAGAGCACCTGGGATCCCTGCTTCCTCTGGGTTCTTGGAGGTTGGGGACAGAGCTGTCACTCAAGATCTGCTCAGTGCTCTGGCCCAGACTGGAAGGAACCAGTGTTCCGGGCCGGGAGTGACTTCCTGGGTCCTTTTGGTTCCCAGTTACTCCCTGTTTAGGGCGGGCCCTGCTGTCTGCTTACCTAAGATACTGCCTGAGTTCCAGAGCCTGGGATCCCCACTTCCTCTGGGTTCTTGGATTTTGGGGGTAGAGCTGCTACCCAAGATATGCTCAGTGCTCTCCTTGTGATCATAGGCCAAAGGGGAAACACACTTAAAAGGCTTTTGACACATAGTGACAAACTTTAGAAACCTATCAAATTACATTCTGTATATACAGAAGTAATACTTTGTAACAAACTCTTTCCATTTGTGGTGGATTCGGAATCACCAAGGAGACAATGGGGGTGAGACTGTGAGGGAGTTTTCAGAGAGGTTTAAATTAGGAGGGAAGACTCATGTCCCTTCCTCCAATAAGGGCAACATCATGCCATGGCCCTGAGTCCTAGAGTACATAAAAAAAGAGTGAGAAGAGGAAGCCAGCAGCACCAGCTTCATCTCTCTCTGAATTCTGGCTGGAGACGCATTGTGGGCAAGCTCCCACATCCTGGCACAGCTCTCTCTGCCACACTTCCCCATGATGAACTGTATCCCTTCAAACTGTGAGCCAAGATAGACCCTCCTTCTTAACATTGCTTTAGTCAGGTGTTTTTGTCTGAGAGTGAATAGATGTAAGAGAATTTGTAATGAGAAGAATAACTACCATAACAATATTTGGTATTGATTTTCTTTGTGACTTATATGGCCAAAGTAGTCCCTAGGGATTGTTTTCATATACATATTCATATCTACTACTTTTACACAATTATTATTTTTTTAAATAATTGTGGCCATTTGCATTTTTCTTTTTTAGTAGATTTATTTTTTTTAACATACTTTCTTGTTCTCTTTTATTTGTAAAAGGTTTTCATATATATTAAGATTTTAAATGGAAAGTGGTGGCACATAGCTTCAATCTCAGCTCTCAGAAGGCTGAGGCAGGAGGATTGTGTGTTTTAAGTTAGCCTATGCTACATAACTTTGCTTATAATGCATTATTAGAATTTAAATTCTCTCTCTCTCTCTCTCTCTCTCTCTCTCTCTCTCTCTCTCTCGTGTATGTGTGTGTGTGTGTGTGTGTATGTATACATGTGTGTGAGTACATGATGGCAAGCAAGTAGAGTTCAGAGGACAAGCTATGAGTCCGTTCTCTCCTGAGACATGGGTCTCAGGGATTAAACTCAGGTCATTGGTCACGGCAGCAAGCACTGTGATCTGCTAAGTCATCTCACTGACTCCTGATGTTCTTTCTATTTTGAACATCATGCTCATGAAGCCTGGTCTTACCTCGAGAGAAGGCAAATGGTCATTCATCTTTTCTTTCACCTTCATTTCCCACATGGTTGAAAAATCATTTTTCATTTCTGAGTCGGCCTGCTCTAAGCCAGGTGATTTCTTAGCTGCTCTGAGTAGGAACTGGGGGGGGGGGGGGGGGGGAGTCACAACCAGGGTAAAGCTGTACACGTTTCTTTCTCTCCATGTTTCCCTGAAGGATATATTTAAGCAAAACAAAGGCACAAGCTTCTAAACACATGGAAAGACCGATTCAAGCCTCCCACAGTTCATTTTTAAAAGAAAGCTATCCCCCACCTAAGGAACCATCCTCCTCCTGATGGCTGAGGTCCTACAGGATTCATGCAGGATGATGGGAAATCTGTCAGAGGCACCTGGCTCAGGAGTTCTCTACTCAGAGGAAGCTGGGGTTTTAAACAATACTGGAAATGGTTTCAGGGTGAATGCCTAAAAGGCTTATCAAGTAAAGAAAAGTTCACAGTGTAAGAGAAATGCAGGTGCTAAAGGATGTGCTAGGAGGGTGTATGGCCCGTATCTCTAATCCTAGAATTTGGGAGGCTGAGGTAGAAGGAGTACCATGAGTTTGCGGCTGGCCTGGGCTACATAGTGAGGCCCAGGCTATCCTGTTTTTTAAAAATCCCTTTAAAGAAAGAAGGATAGGAAGGAGGGGGAAAGAGATGAACTTAAATTTCCTAGCAATAGCCAAACATGTGATTTTAAGTAAGGAAATATAAATTGACAACATGAAATGTGAAATGATGACTTTTTAGGAAAATGAAAGGAAATAGAAATTAAACAAAATAAGTCAGACACAGAAAGACAGTTACCACATTTAGAACCTAGATTTAAACCTGTGTGTTTGTATCTGTGTGTGTCCAGTGTATCTGTGTGTCTATGTTTCTCTCTCTCTCTCTCTCTCTCTCTCTCTTTCTCTCTCTCTCTGCACATGTGTTTGTGTATCTGTGCATGTCTGTTTGTATCTCTTTCTGTGTATGTGTCTGCATCTGTGTGTGTGTCAGTATATCTGTTTGTCTGTGTCTATATCTCTCTGTGTATCTGTGTTTATATGTTCATGTGTGTCTGTGTATCTGTGTGTGTCTGGATTTGTATCTCTGTGTATGTGTCTGTATCTCTCTGTGTGTGTGTCTGTATCTCTCTGTGTGTATGTGTCTGTGTATCTGTGTGTGTGATGATTTTGGAGGAAGAGATATTAGGGAAGGGGAGAAGAGAGGACACAGAGACAAAAATGGATACCTGTACCATGATGGCAGGGGAGAGAACTATTAGGGACAGGAAGTAACAGCAAGAGTAGAAGAGGAAAGGAGAGGAAGTGAGGAGGAAGTGGACAAGGTCGGGTATGCTGATGCATGCACATATAAGGAACTGCTAAAGAAACCTGTTTTGTATGCTAAGTGTAAAAATTAATACAAATAAACCCCACAAAATTTCTAAATGTTCAAAGGAGCTGGTTTTCTTATTTATCTTGTCCTACAGAACATCCATTTGTAAAGATGTGAGTGGTTTGTTGGGGTCCTTTTCAGATTGACAGATGAGAAAAGAGCACTGCTAAGGTTAAAATCAGTGGTATCGGGCTTTAAGACACACACTCTTTGCCTTTGGCTATTTTGACCCCTAATGTGAGCATCACTGTCACTCAGAAACAGCAGTCCAAGCCCAGAAGATTCTTACAGCTGCAGCTTTTCAGTTGTGTAGGAATTCCTGGCTCTCAGCAGTGAGAATCCAGGGTGTAAGGGGCCTTTCCCCTTTCCTTGTCCTTGCTGGCCCCTTCTATTTGTTCTCAGCCACTGCTGACTAAAAGGCTAGGAATTCACCATCTTTACTGAGCACGGGTAGGGAGTGCAGGACTTTGTCATGCTCAGCAGGGGCTCTCCCACTGAGTTGCCTCCCCAGCTTCCTTTTAGAAAATTTGAGACATAGTCCTGCTAAATTCTCCAGACTGCCTTGCACTTGAGGTCTTCCCATCTCTACCTCTTGAGTAGCTGGGCTTATCATCACTCTTTGCAAAAACAATCATTTCATGTTCCTGTGTGCAGAGGCCTGTGGAGACCAGAAAGGCCCCTGGATCCCTTGGAACTAGAGATATATAGGTGGTTGTGAAGGTCTGACAAGGTTGCGGGGGGGGGGGGGGGGGGACAAAACTTAGGTCCCCTGCAAGAGCAATGAGTGTGTAAAGGGTGGTTCTGATGCTTTGATTTAATCGGGAATCTGGCTGGACACGGTGCAGGACACTTAGAGAAGCGTAGGTAGGACGCTTGGGGGAATCGCCATGGCTTGGGGAAGAGGAAGGGGATGCAATAGCTGCAGGAGATAAAGCCAACCAGCCATGGGAGTTTTCAGTTAAGTGGCCACTGGCCACATCCCTGATTGGGCCTAGGGAAGTAGGGAAAGGTTTAGGAGTGCCCAGCCTTTGAAGTAGCCAAGGCATTTTAAGATTATCTGGCGTGTGTGTGTGTGTGTGTGTGTGTGTGTGTGTGTGTGTGTGTGTACCCTGTATACCAGAAGACGGGCAAAGGTCAGAAGAAGAAATTGGATCCCCTGGAGCTAAGCAGCTGTGAGCCACTGCTGTTAGGAACCTCAGATTCTCAGGTAGAACAGCAAGCCATCTCTCCATCTTCAACAACAGCAAAGAATACAAGGCAAAATTATTACCAACGTTTTCCTAGAGAGTGTTCTAAGACAATATCTTGTCCTGATCATGAAGGAGATGTGCTGAATTCTTAGAAAACAGCAGTGTTAGTACCAAGTCTCTTCCCCTTCCCCCACAATGTCAGTAACATTTCTCTCCCCTCACAGTATTAGTAACAATTCTTCCAGCCCCCCAGTGTCAGTGACAGTTCTCTTTCCCTCCTGCTACAATGTCAGTTACAGTTTTCCTCTGGATCTCCCAGTTAGGCAGAGGCAGGCAGCGAATATCTGTCCCCCTGAGGTGGAACCCACCTTGAGTTTCAGGTTTGCAGTGCTCTGTCTCTTCCTCCTCAGAAACAGGGGCTTCAGTGTAGGAAATGAGGAGTGCCTGCACGGATTCCACTTCCAGCCTTCTAATCTTTCTAATCTTCATCACAGAGACATCCCTAACAGTCATTAGTTAGAGAATTCGTTGGGGGCAAGAGGACCACCAACAGTAAAGGAGCCCTGCAATCATACTTTGTGCTGGTGATTTTCTTTCTTAAAATTAATTTTCTATTTAAGACACTTAGATTTACAGAATTAGTGTGAATGGTACAGATCTCTCATTACCTGGCTCTTTTGTTTGTTGTTTGTTTATTCATTGTGCTGAAGGTGGAACCCAGGGCCAAGTATGTGCCAGCCAAGGATTGGCCCACTGGGCTTCCTTGCCAGTGCCATCTTCTATTACTAATATCTTCCAATAATATGCCATTTTTTAATAATTAAAGAATAGTCACCAGGAATGAGTATTATCAAAATGCATTGTATGCACACAAAAACTATTTTAAAAAATAATAAAAGCTGATATTTGTGTATTACATATATACGTGTACACATACACACATTATATATACATACACACATATATACATACACACACATACATATATACATAATATATACCTTTATATATACATACACACATATATACACATATATATGTATACACATATATACATATAATATATATACATATATATATATACACCTTTATATATATATACCTTTATATATATATACACACACATATACACATATATACACATACATTTTATATATATATATATATATATATATATATATATATATATATATATATATATCTTTAAAGTTTATTCAGGGTCAGCCAGATGGCTGTTGTGCAGCAGTTTGCTCTGAGATCAAAATCTTTTCATCTTGGAGGGGAGCTTGCTAAGACGTAGTATATTAAAGGAGAGGGAAGACGGTCTGGATGGTTTACGCAGAGGTTAAGTTCAGGAAGTAAACAACTCACTAACTTCAGAAAAATCTCTGAAACTGACCAGATTCACTGAGCCCCTCTCTCCTTAAGTATGTGTAAACTGTAAGGACTGCTGAGGCATACTAATAGACAAGACAAACTTCAAGAAAGTAGCAGAGACCAGTCAAGCAGCCTGGAAGAGACTCAGTCTAACTGCACTGTCTGGGCAGGACACTCTCCTATCTGTTAAGCTGTGTGAAGGCTGTACAGGGCTCTTCAGGATTCCAGCCTTGGTGAGCCCTAGACTGGGGTGGGCTTTGGTGATTCAATTGTCTTTGAGTCATTTCTACCCTGTAAGTAATCCCTCACCCATATTTCTGTAAATAGCCCCAATAAAGGCATGGCTCTCACAGTTGGATCAGGTGGGTCTGTACTTTGGTCTGTTTCCTCCCTTATCTGAGGTGAGTAGACACTGTTCTCACCAGAGCAGAGTCACAGAACAATGGCTCAGCTTGTCCTGTAAAGCTGGTGACCTGAGTTTGATCCTCAGAACCCATCGAAAGATGGAAAAAGAGAACTAATTGGTTTCCACGGGTTACCTCTCATCTTTACACATGTGCAGCAAAAAAAAAATAATTTTTAAAAATGTAGGTTATTTATGACATAATTATATCATTTCCTCTTTCCATTTCCTCTCTAAACCTTAAAAGAAGATTCATATATTATGACTAACTGAAGTTTATACATGATCCACCTTTTATAAGTTTCATGTACCAGACATTTTTTGTTTCAAGATCCCATCCTCGATACATTGTATTTATTTGTTTTGTTTCCTGAGACTCTGGTTCCCTTTGAGTTTCTCAGACAGTTCATATTTTTGATGATTCTGACAGCTTTGAAGAGGCTTGGTCGGGCATTTTATAGACTGTGCTTCAATTTCAATTTGTCTGTTATTCTCTCCAAGGTTAGACAGAGCTGGTGTGCTTTCAGGATGTTTCAAGGGCACATGCTGTCAATATAGCTCGACATTGACCTTCTCCCTGATCACCTCACTCAGGTGTGCTCATCCTTTCTCTGGAAGGAAGTCACTGTGTGCAGCCTGCCCATAGGACGTGGAGGTCCCTGCTCTTCTCCATAAGGGCCACGCTGATCGATGTTAGTGATGTAGTGTTATGCATGGGAGATTTGTCTCCTCCTTTCTCATTTATTCATCTCACTGTTGACTCACGGATATTTATTCTATCCCTTAGGTTATAATTAAATACTATTTTAACTGATGGCTTTATAAACTTTTTATTATGAAGGATTTTGAACATATGCAAAAGTAGATTTAAAAATCCCACTTAATAAGCCCTCCTGTGCCAGCTTCATGCCAAGACTGCTCTCTAAACACTCTGTCACTTCATTCGCAGATATCTCTGTATACATCTTAGACATTAAGAACATAACCAAAATCAAGTAACCAAAATAAATCAGTTATAAGAATGAATACTTGCTATCTCTTCAAAGCTTTGTATCTGAATGCCATTGTTCTGGGGCTGGGCACATGAATAATGTAGACATAAACATGCAGACCACAGCAGTCTATCAAAAGTTAATAAGATAGGTGTGGTGGTGTGTACCTTTAATCCCAGCTCTAGTGAGGCAGAGGCAGGAGGATCTCTGTGAGTTCAAGACCAGTGTGGTCTATAAAGCTAGTCTAGGACAGCCAGGGCTACACCCTGTGTCAAAAAAACAAACAAAACAAGTTATCAGTTATACTGAGAAACTATGCAGAAGTTGGGGGCAGGGTTCTTGGGGTGGCTGGGGAAGACCCTTTATTATGGTGAGTTCCATTTTACTACGGAAACCGTAAGAACAAGACGTTAACCACTGTACAGCATCCAGGCAGCTGCTGGTGTCAGAGTCTAAACTCAACCTGGACTCCCACCCTCCAGTACCTTACATGGGGCAGGGCCTTGCCAACAGTAGGCAAGCATTCTACCACTGCACTATGGCTCTAGCCATTTTTGTTCCTGCTGTTTGGGGGAGGTTTGTTTGCTTTAGAAAGAAATCACATCTATTTAGTATACTGCGAGGAGCGGCACGGGCATGTAGAAGCAGAACTTCTGCTCCCTCTCTCAGGTTTTTAGTCGGAGACAGTGCCCATTAAGTTGCCTGAACTGCCCTTGAACTTGCTTTGCAGCATTGCTTTGTCTCTGTCTCCTGAGGAGCTGGGAGTTCCAGTGCTGTCCTGCCAGACCCACTGAGCCCACTATCTTTGATAGCTACAACCACTTTAGGCAGTGCCCGGAAAGCCTCCTGTGGCAGTCAGAGCTTCGAGCGTGTGGTGACAGGGTAGCTGGCAATGTATGGGTAAGTGATGTAGCTTAAGTAGCCCCCTGGGATCGATTTGTCTTTCTCTTCTGCACACTGCTACCTCAGAGGGCGAAAAGGAAGCAGGGATGCTGGCCTCTCAGATGGGTAGTCTTCATAGGAGATAGGCACTTCAAATAAGGCACAGAGCTCTGTGTATCACCCATAGTAAGTACCTAGGGAGATACAACTGGGGTGGATGGAGGAGGAAGAAGGGAATAAAGGATATGTTCTTCTCTTTTTCAAATTATGTTGCAAAAAATGGGGGTTTGATGGTGCCCTTCCTTTTTTCTCCTATGGCCCTTCTTACAGATGTTCATGAAGGTGGACATGGTGCTGGTATAGGTAGTATTCTTGTTTGTTTGTTTTGAGACAGGATTTCTCTGTGTAACAGAGCCCTGGATATTCCTAGACTCACTTTGTAGACCAGGCTGGCCTCCAACTCACAGAGATCTGCCTGTCTCTGTCTCCCAAGTGTTGGGATTAAAGGTGCGAGCCACCATGCCCAGCTTGGCAGCATTTACTCTTAATCAGTTGTGATTTCCCATTAGAAGTGCGGGTTCAACCGTGCCAGAGCTAAAGTGCCACTCAAGCCCCTCACCAGTTGCTCAGTGGGAGTCACAGCTGTCAGTTTGGTCCCTTAATGCTCAGGTCTAAACTGCCTACTGATTTTATTATTATTAGTTTTCTATCTGGAAATGTGGAACAGCAGGCTTACTTTAAAGGAAGATTTACATCGACCCACTTAGAATATTGATTTGGCAGAACGCAGTGGAATCCAGGACTATTTTTTTTTTCTTCATTTTTAGCAGACAGCCAATTCTGCTGCCAAGAAAAAAAAAAATCGAATGAAAGAGAAAACAACTGGGTGGAAGGTCAAATGGAATGATGCTTACAGACTTTAAACCCCAGGGTTGAGCATGTGCCAGAAGGGCTGCACATGCTGTTTGAACAGCAGGCTTCAAGAGCACCTCACCACGTGTGGTGCTAGCAGACCCTCAAGGTAGGTTCCCAGTCTTGTGGAAATGTGTGAATTTGCTCATCCAAGAACGCCCTGAGGTTATCAGGAAAATGACTTGTTGTATCATATAAGTGGGATTTGTAGATAGGACGATGGCCCATTTGCTGGGAGCAGGCATTGCAGGCATCATAGGAGTCTAAAAGTGTTATGGGATTTTTTTGTTGTTATTTTTTCTCTACAAAGCTAGGAAAACACAGTAAAAACATGTCACATCATTCAAGATTTCTCTTTGCCAGTAAGCTTGAATGAATGAATAAATGAATCCACCTGTTAAGGCAAAAGAACACAGGCACTTTGACCTTGTACAGGTTAAAGTGTGTTTGTGTGTGTGTGTGTGTTTGTGTGTGTGTGTGTGTGTGTGTGTATTCTAGCCTCAAACTCAAGTCAGTGATGACCCTGAACTCCTTATCTTCTGCTACAGCTTCCAAGGGCTGGGATTACAGTGTGAGCCACCACACTCCGCTGACAGAAGTAAACATTCTTAAGCAGTGTGGCTCTTGACCTCATATCAAAGCTAGAATCATCCAAACTCCATAATTGTGAAAGGCAGGGGATGTGCCTCCCAGGCCAGGCATCAGGCTGGCCATGTGGCAAATGCACAGGAATGCACCTCCGTTATTAGTAGCCATGTAAAGTGAGGCACACAGGCAGCATGGACGTTTCTGTTGGTCTGGAGTGCAGTCTCAAAGCAGAGCACTTGCCTACAGGTATAAAACCCTGGGCTGCAACCTTAGCATGGAAAAACCTCTTCCCTCCAAATCCCAAAGAAGTTAAGTTTCCTAGCCTCTCTCCCACGGAGACTAAGGAAAGTGTATTCAAAGGCTAGTGTTTCCAACAGCATAATGACAAACCCAAGTACTCAGAATGAGCCTAACGTCTCACGATAGTTTCCTCAGGAGCTTTAAGAATGGAGCATAAAGACCAACCATACCAGTTGTCTTAAGAAGGCTACAAAAGGACAGGAGAGGTTGCTCAGTGGTAAGAGCATTTCCTGTGCAAGCATGAGAACCTGAGTTTGACAGGGTGTGGGTACAACTGAAGTGTTGTGGCAGACAGAGACGGAGGGTCTTTGGAGCCTGCTGGTCAGCATCCTCCCTCCAGCTTCCATGAAAGAATTTGTCACAAGGGAATGAAGTGACAGACCAGAATATTTAACATCCTCCCCTGGCTTCCCGCTAACTCATGTTCATACACACAGGCTCACACACAGGCATACACACACATGGACACACACATGGACACACACATGGACACACACAGGCTCACACACAGGCACACACACACATGGACACACACATGGGGACACACAGACTCACACACAGGCTCACACACATGGACATACACATGGACACACACAGGCTCACACACAGGCTCACACACAGGCTCACCCACAGGCACACACACAGGTTCACACATATGTACACACAGGCTCACATACATGTGCACACACAGGCACACAAACAGGTTTACACATAGGCTCTCACACATGTACTCACAGGCTCACACATAAACTCATACACATGTACACGCACAGGCACACACACAGGTACACACACAGGCTCACATACATGTACACACACACAGGCTCACACATAGGCTCATACACAGGCGCACACAGAGGCTCACATACATGTGCACACACAGGCTCACACACAGGTTCACACAGGGGCACATGCACAGGCTTATACATAGGTTCACCCAAAAGGGTCTACAATTACCACAGAATAAAGTGAAAGGTGGATCTTGTTTATTTCACTTAGATGCTGCCCTGCCTGTTCACCTGCCCTCTCTGCTTCTCGCACTGCCTCCCTGGAACTGGGATGAAATCCAGGGTGTCTCACATGCTAGGGAAGTGTTCCACTATTAAGCCACCGTCAACTCCTTTTCCATTGGGTCTTCACTGCTGTCTTTTGTGCTTCTGGGCTTGAACAAGACCTTCTCAAATAGTACTCAAATAATAGCTTAGAAACTGACCAACATGCTGTGTGGCCCAGGCAGGCCTTGAACTTGAGATCTTTTTGCCTCAGCCTCTCAAGTAGCTGGGATTACAAGCTTATACTAGATTGCATCATCGGGTTTTGTTAAAATGAAATGATTATGTAGGCATCGTGGCACATCCCTGCAATCCTGGCATTCAGGAGACTGAAGCAGCAGGATTGCCATGAGTTTAAAGGCATCCTGGGATACCTAGTAAGCTAGCCAAAGCTACATAACAAAAACAGTAAAGAAGAGGAGGAAGAAGAGGAAGAGGAGGAGGAAGAGGAGGAGGAGGAAAATTATCAGATGTCTGTTGAGTCATCCTTGGGTTACTTATTAATCTTTCTAATGCACTCTGCAACCACATTTTAGGCGATTTCTCCATTTGGACAAGTGAAAAATGAACTCCATGGGTTTATTCACTTGGCCCAATTATAAGAAATAGAACTAGGTTGACCCAGGCCTGGGCTGGTCCTAAATTTAAAACCTGTCCATTATCTGCAAAATAAGCACTGCAAAATCAGCATCGGAGTAAAAGAGTGCCCTTCCCCCCGTGCGCCCCTAGTCTGCATGAATCTTCCGTAGAAGCCTCATAAGCACCCATCCAGCCCATCTTTGGAGCAAAGAGGCATTCAAGATCAGACTGCTCCACAGTAGTAGAAATGAACAGAGAAAGGCTGACTCTGTGTGGAGCTGCTGGATTTCAACAGTGTATGGTGGCATTTCAGAGTGTGTTAGCATTTCTCACCATCTTGGGAAGCATGGGAAGCTTAACTGTGGCTGAGAAGAGGTAAGAAGCTCAAGCAGAGGCTTCCCGAAGAAGTGAGCTTTTGGAGGCATGGATGGGAAGGCAGTTGCTGTGATGAGCCTGGGGGATCTGGAGTCAGGTTCCCTCCTACCTCTAGTTCCTAAGCCCTATGACTTTGGACAAAGCATTGAACCCCTTTGTGCTTAATGCTGGCTCTGCAGAATGCTGGTAACAGTACATTTTCACCGGGCCATTCAGAGAACTGAATGAGATAATGTGTGCAAAGCCTTAGCTTGCTTTATACCAAGTACTCAATAGACATTTGCTTAAACCATGAGGAAAATTTTATTGGAAGGATACAGAACAATCCACATAACTGTCAGAAGGCAGGGTAATCTAGATCATAAAACAAAGTAGGAACCAAGGACATCTGGGGGGCAGACCCAGGGGTAAAGCTGCGTATGGTGGCAGGTGACAATCCTGCCTGCCCCCAGAACTCACAGTTTCCCTGAAGAGAATGTGGAGGGCAACAGGGAGCTGAGAAGGTGTAGGAGTGGCTAGGGTGTGCTTGGTAGAGAGACACAACCCTGTGAAAGGGTGTGGTAACTTGGGGTTTGAATGCATAAAGGGAGTGGAGGGCTGACACCTGGGGATGTGAGTCATTCCTTCGTGTGAATGCTGCGGCTTCTGTCACAAAGCAATGGGGACGCACTAGACGGTTTTTGAGTGGGCCATGAAAGGATCACAATTGTTTTTAGAAGCAGGGTAGGGGTGGGGGCTAAAGGAGGCAATACCAGTGACAGGAAGACATTTTAGATTACTGAGATGATGAGAACCCAGAATGAGGAAGCTGCTGTTGGAATGGAGTGTGCTTGCGTGGGGCTGGGGGAGGTGCTCAGTAATGACAAGATGATAGTGAAAAACAGGGTGATAAAAGCACCAGCTGAAGTGAATCAGACTATTGTCATTTGGCAGTTGCTAATACAAGGACATGAAACAAATTGTTTTTAGTGCACTCAACAAACACACCAGATGCCAATCCAAGTCAATGAAATATAGGGCAGGAAATAAAACCAACAAAAATCCTTACCCTCATGGTGCCTACCTTCTCCTGGGGCAGGCCGACAATAAACAAGGCAAAATTAAGTTAGTGGCATAGTAGATTAACACTAAGTGCTAAAAAGAAGAAGAAAAGCCAATGCAGAGAAGGTGAAGGAGAGTGTTGGAACAATATTCTAACATTAGAAAGAGAAGTGAGGGGGCTGGAGAGATGGATCAGTGGTTAAGAGCACTGACTGCTTTTCCAGAGGTCCTGAGTTCAATTCCCAGCAACCACATGGTGGCTCACAATCATTTGTAATGGAATCTGACGCCATCTGCTGGTGAGTCTAAGACAGTGACAGTGTACTCCTATACATTAAATAAATAAATAACTCTTTAAGAAAGAAAGAAAGAAAGAAAGACAGACAGATAAGTGAGACCACACTGAAAGATCACATTTGAGTAGGGAAGTAGCAGGAAGTAATAGATCAAGGCAAACAATATTTTGCCTAAAACCATCTCTAGCAAGGAGAGCAGGGATGTGCACTGGAGGAGCAGGTTACATGAAAGGGGTACATCAGCTTAGGAGCAATGGGATTCCACTTGGTATTTAGGCCGGGGCTTTGCAGGAGAGTTCAGCACCAGACATAAAAATGCAGAAAGAATCAGCATCTGGAGAGGTCTAAAGCCCTAAGCTCAAGTCAGCTCAACTAGCCCACAGGTAAATGCAGAAAATGAGTTCCAGGACCAAGCTTCTGGGTGTTCCAACACACAGAGGTTGCAGAGTTGGCAGAGAGAGAACATTACAGGAGACAAAGCAGGAGGCAGTCGTGGAGCCACAGAAACCTGAGGGTAGGTGAGCTGAGCTTGACAGTAAGGATGTAAGGTGCTCCTGGAGGGTCAAAGCAGAGGACAGCCTCACCTCAGCACTAAAGAAGCTACTGGGTCTTCTCAGGAGCAGACTCTAAGTGGACATTCAAGAGATGATGGGAGACTTGTTTTTCTGTGAGCATAGATTTCATTTTAAGAAGCTGGTGGGGATCAGGGGCCAGATATTGAACTGGAAAGGTTTTGTTAAGATAAGAGGTGGGGCTAGGGAAATGATTCAGTTTTGCTGTGCAAGCTTGCTGATCTGACTTCAGATACCCAGAACCCCAAGGCCAAAGCTAATACATACTGTGTAAGGACACACTAAAACATACTGTGGTCAATCCCAACGCCCCTGTGGGGAACAGGAGAATCTTCCAAAGCTCACATGTCAGTTATTCTAGCTTATGGAGCAGTGAAGAGACTGTCACAAACAAGGTGAAGAGGTGAGGACCAACATACAACTCCTCACTAACATATAAGCACACATGTGCACACTTGAGCACACACACACATATGTGCACAGGGATACACACATGTGAGCACATACATGCATGCACACACATGGGTGCACACACATGTATATGCACACACATGAGCATGCATACACACACACACATATAGATGCAGTGGTTGATGGGAATGATCCCATAGACAGAGAAACTGAGGAAGGAGGAGAATGTCTTTGTCAGGTGCTGTGGTAAGTAAACATGGCTGGGTCTGCAGCTAAAGAAAAGGAAAAGAAAATTGTGAACACACAGACCAGTGTTTAATGTCCCATGAGTTAAATATTAAATAGAATTTACAGCTCTGTCCCTCACTGATGCTGATCACATTTCCAGGGCTCTGTAGCCCTCTGTGGGCTAAGGCCCTGACTGGCTATACATCTGCCTCACTCAGGAAGTTCCTTAGACTGCCCTGGCTATGGGAGTAAGAGACTGAAGTCAGGGTGAAGACAGGATTGCTGGAGGAGAGGCTGAGGCACTGGGAAGCTCGTTGGTGCATAACTTGAAACACAAAACTCAAGGAAGGGTTAAGGTTAGAGAGAGTAGGGGTGAGATGGGCACTAAAACAATCAAAAGGTGACTTTAAAAGAAGATTGTGAGGCTAAGAGATACAGGTGAGACGGAGGCAGGGTCTGTGGTCTCATCTCCACAGCCCTATGAGGTGACTACTGTCATTCAACTTTATGGAAGAAGACAGATTCAGAAAATACTAGGGAGTAAAACCAACAGGCTTTGGTGTTTCAGGTAAGAAGGTGAAAAGCAGGATGTTTGAGGTATGAACGTGTAGGGGAGGGGTTCTGAGTTAACATGTTCTGAATTGAGGGTGCCCTAGGAAAGGAACAGAGCAGGGTTTGGTGTTGGGGGTTCACGGTTGGAGAGGTGGGACTGTAGTCAGCAATTCAGGACAGAGCCAGCTTTTGGACTCTGGATCCTCTCAGATAGAGGCCTCACTGCCTCAGGGAAAATGGAATTGTTTTCTAGAGGTGAGAAACCAGAAGAGATTAGAAGTGAATTCCAATTTAGAAGCTCAACAAAAACCTCAGCTGCTGCCCTCAAACTCCACGAATAATATCTGTGCACTGAAGGACTTTCTTGAAATTTATATTGCTGGGGAAAGCTGCCTGCTTTTGAAATGCTGCTTTAACAGTGACCCCTAGTGTTAGGGAGAGGTCTCTAACTGATGCTCAACCTACAAAGGAAAATTCCCTTCACCTGAGTCATTGCCGAGCCCATGTTGCCAGGTGCCTTAATGCATTATTTAGTTACCTTGCCTTTGGGAAGCTCATACTTGAACAATTCCAGGTCGCTTCTCTTCCAGGAAGATGTAATGAAGATGAACTCCAAGAAGGTCAGCCAGCACAAACAAGGAGGGAGGCAAACTTTCCCAAGAGAATAGTTTGAAGAGGAGGAGGACAAGAAGAAACTACAGACTAGAAAGTTGATAAAATGCTGAAATAACAAGTTTCTCTGAGTGCTAAATCTAAAAGGCATCATGTTCTGCTTCCTTTTCTGTTGCTGTGATAAAACTCTCTACCCAAAAGCAACTTACAGGGAAAAAAAAATACACTTATTTCAGCACACAGGTCCATTATTTAGGGAAGTCAGGGCAAAAACTCTTACAGGAACCTGATGCAGAAACCACGGGAATGCTACTTACCAGCTCACTAACAGGCTCATGCATAGCTAGCTTTCTTATTCAGCCTAGCAACATTGGCCTAGGGAATGGTACTGCCCACAGTGGGCCAGGCCCTTCACCAATTAACAGCCAAGGCAACTCCCTACTCCCAGACATGTCCACAGGCCTTTGTAATTTCTCATTCGAGATTCCTTTCTCAGATGACTCCAGGCTGTGTTAAGTTGTCAATTAAAGCTAACTAGAATGATCCGATTTGAAAGCCAGAGAGGTTCCCTCAGCATAACAAACTAATCATTCTGAACACTTGTTCCATACCAAGCCAGCTCACTACTAACCTGTTTATCCCAAAGGTAAGAACAGTTATCTCTATTGTGTAAACAGGCTAAAAGTAGCAATCAGTTAATTATCCAAGTTGACTACAGCTGAGGAGGAGGGAAAGCACAACTGGAACCCAGGCTTCTTGAATGCAAAGTCTGAATTTCTAATCTCAGCCTTTAAAAAAAAAAAAAAAAAAAAAGAGTATTCTGGTTGGATGGTGATGGCACACGTCTTTAATCTCAGCACTCTGGAGGCAAGGGCAGGTGGATCTCTGTCAGTTCAAGGCCAGCTTAGTCTACAGAGTGAGTTCCAGGACAGAGGTCTACACAGAGAAACCCTGATAAGTATGCTGGTGCTAGAGAGATGGTTCAGCTGGTCCTAGCCTCCTGTTGCAGAGACTAAGATTCAGTTCCCAGCACCACATTCACAGCTATCTGTATGAAGCTCCAGGACCACCAGATCCAGCTCCCTTTTCTGGTCTTGGGCACTGCATGCATAAAGTGCATATAAATTCAGGCAAACACACAAACACACAAGTTTAAAAAACAAATACTTAAATGTAGTATGTCAGCTCTAGAATATGCATGATTCATTAGCAAAGGCTAAAAATATAACTTGGTTCCAGAAAAGTGGCAGTCTGGGTGTCTGGGATCACAGCCCCTATGTGCTCATTCATATGTGGTCATTATTTATCAAATCAATGGACCACTCAGAGAAAGAGCCCCTGGGCAGGCACTGCAATTTTTAGGAATACTTACTAGAAGCTGGGCATGTGGCACAGTGGTGGATGCCAGAGCCTGCTCAGCATGGGTTCTTGTGCCAAGAGTGAAAAACAAACAAACAAACAAACAAACAGCCTCTCCAGTTGACAGTGTCTTCACATCTGGATAAAAGAAACAGTGGGGAAAAAAAAAAGACAAGAATTGAAGGTGTTGACTCCAAAAATCAGAAGTTTTTAGAAGGCATATATAGTTAAAATTATAATGATGGTTTGGCCTTTTAATAGTTTTTGGTAGCTGTCAGTATCTGAAGATGAAAATATCTAGCAAACAAACCTATGGTCTCCCTTTCAGTCTCCCTTGAGGCTTTCATTTTGTTAGAGCCCTGAGCTTCACCTTCAACTCCTTAGACATGGTAGCTGCTCACTCGGTAGCAGCTGAGTGCTGACCACTGCTCCAGCCACCCGGTTAGACACCACCTCATGTCTTCACAGCACCTGCAGGAGATGGCCCAATTGTGACTCTGCAGGAGGAATCAGTTACAGATTAGTTCATTTGTCTGGTGTCGGAGAGGTAGTCACGGTAAAGAGAAGGCGTGAGTGAAGTCATTTAAATGATTCAGCTGTGGACAGTCATCATAATGCTGCAAGGTAGACAGGACAGATGGAATTCTTTCAATGCACCAGGGTGGCAGTGATGGGGGAGGGGAGGTTCTGGATGCCAGGTCCTTAGGGATGGTCACACAGTGAGGTGGGGCAGACATGAGTTGGCATCCATCCATATTGTGTACTGGTTGTTCAAATGTGAACAGTTTCTGTATAAGCGACATGTCCTAGTTGCTATGAGCCTCCTGCGTCACCTTGTAGCTTGGCGGCTCCAGAGGTCTTGCTCTAGTGATGTTTGCAGACTCCAGCAAGCTCCCCTTGGGAACCGTGGTGGAGGAGGAATGGGAGGACCAGGAGGTCTGGGGAGAGAGAACAGCCTACAACAGCAGCAGGCTTCATCCTTTGCCTCTGCATTGCTACCTGGAAGGCAACAGAGTTTGGGAAGGATAATGGACAGGCTTTTTCCTCTGTTTTTACATCAGTTGGAGGATCTCCAGTATATGAGCAAGCAAATAATCTGAGATGAGTTACAATGCTGTTGAAATGCAGGGAAGAGACACTCTGCAATGGGCCAATAGTTTTCAATCACCAACAAGTGTCTGGATGCTAGTTACTTTTCTCGGTGCTGTGACAAAAGACCAGACAAAATTGGCCTAAGGGTGAAAGGATTTATTTGGGTTCATGACTTGAGCAATACTGTCTACCATGGTGGGGAAGGCATGGCAGTGATCATAGCAGTGCGAATGTGAGGTAGCCAGTTGTGATGGCTAACATAAGAATGGCCCCCAGAGGCTCACGTACTTCAGTGCTTGATCTCCAGTTGATGGAACTGCTTGGGAAGGATCAGGAGGTGTGTCACAGGGTTGGGCTTAGAGGTTTCAAAAGCCAACACTATTCCCAGTGTCTCTCTCTGCCTTGTGCTTGTGGTTCAGATGTAGATTTGAAGCTACTGTTCTTGCACCATCCCTGCCTGCTGCCATGCTCCCCACCATGATGGTCAGGAACTCAACTTCTGAATTGTAAGTCCCAATGAACTCTTCTATAAGTTGTGTTGGTCATGGTGTTTTAGCAATAGAAAAAAGTAGCTGAGACGTCTGTCATGATGCATCTGCAATTGGGAAGCAGAGAGAGATGAATGCTGGTCTCTCTCTCTCTCTCTCTCTCTCTCTCTCTCTCGCTCCTCTCCCCCCCCCCCCCCCGCCTCTGTCCTTTTAACTTTGTATTCAGTTCTGGACTTTATGGGATGGAGCTATCTGCACTCAGGTGAGGCATTCCCTCTTAAGTTAGTTATCCCTGGAAAGCTCCTCACAGATGTGCTCAGAGGTGACTCTCCTAGATGACTCTAAGTCCGGGCAAGTTGGCTGTTACTATTAACCATCACAGTGCTGATCAATGAAGAATCAAACATGAGCATCTTAGAAAAGACCAAGCATAAGTGCATCTCCCAAATGTAAACAAGTTGAATTTGTTCTGAGTCCACTTAGACACTACATGGAAAAGCAGACAAGAGACAAGGTGCCTACCTCTCTGCACAAACATCCTCGGGAATCCTGAATGGGAAGGGGCAAACAGAAGCAAAACCCAGGACAGGTGACACAGGATGAGAAGTCAGGATGAAAGATGGAGCCTGTAAACAAGCTAGAACTCTGAGAATAAGAAGCACCATCGAGTTGCTGAGACTCCATGGAAAATCCATTGTTTAGTTTGACAATTCCATTTCTGTAAAGGGTAGACTGTGAAGAAAACTGAATCATGGAAAGCAAAGTAAGTGTGTGTGTGTGTGTGTGTGTGTGTGTGTGTGTGTGTGTGTTTGTGTGTGTGTGAACTTCCTAGGGAAGCTGAAACTCTGTGACTTAAGACAACAAACACTTATTGTTACTGGATTCTGGAAACAACTAGACTGAAATCAAGGTGTCCACATGGACACAGAGAGGCAGGCAGGCAGGCAGGCAGACACACACACACACACACACACACACACACACCACAAGGGTTCACAGGGAGGGTTCTTCCTGACCTAACATCCTGGCCTTCCTGAGCTTATGGTAGTACCATAAGAAGTCTCTTCTCTAGTCTTGGTTTGTGGATTTGGTTTATTTTGAGACCAAGATCACACTATATAGTGTAGTCTGGCTTAAACCCATGATCCTCCTGCCTCTGCTTTCCCAACTGCTGGGATTACAGGCATACATTACCATTTCTAGCCATCTCCTCTTTTATAAGGAGACTGGGCACTAAGTTAGGACCCACTCTAAGTCTAGGATCATTTTCTCTTGACATTCTTAACTGGTCTTCAATTAATTTTATCTACAGAGACCCTATTTCCAAATAAAGTCGTATTTGGAGGTTCCAAGTAGAGATGAAATTTGGAGGAGTCATTTTATTAAACCTACTTCAGCATGTGACCTATTGCATAAAATAGACAAAAGCAGATGTCCTGGTTACTGTTCTATTGCTGTGAAGAGACACCCTGACCATGGCAGCTGTCATAAAAGAAAGCACTTAACTGAGGGTTTGCTTACAGTTTTACGTTAGTCCAGTAGCATCATGGCAGGAAGCTAGATTGTAAGCATGGTGCTGGAACAGTAGTTGAAAGCTACATCCTGATACACAAGCAGAAAGAGAGAGAGAGAGAGAGAGAGAGAGAGAGAGAGAGAGAGAGAGAGAGAAGCATGAAAGGCTGATCCTGGCTTGGGTTTTTGAAACCTCAAAGCCTGCCCCCCTCCCCCACAGTGACACACTTCCCCCAACAAGGCCACACCTTATAATCCTTTTCAAAAATTCCACTCCCTGGTGACTAGGCATTTATTTAAATATATGAGTGTACAGGAGCCACTCTCACTCAACCACCACAGCAAGAGACAGGTTATTGATTTACTTAGGGTGAGATAACCAGCGACGGCAACAGTCAAAAGCAATCTAGGCTGGGAGTGTCAGCTCCATGGTTCAGCAGCTGCCTGGCACTGATAGCATGTCCTGATTCATACTCACAAAAGCAAACATGACTTTTATATCCCAAAGGATACCACTTTCCAGATGCTGGGACAGATCAAGAAGTCTTTCCGAAGAAACCCCATATGCTCTGTACTGAAGCCTCAGAGCCCCTGGCTTCCCCCCACCAGTTTTGAGGGATCACTGAGTAGAAGCCCTGCTGCACATTCTCCAGGCTGACATCAGAGCCACCAAGATTTCCACACAGAATGTGATAAATAAGGGAAGTGCTATCCTGCTTCTGTGTGTGTTCACCTTTATAGTAAGAACCAAAGCCAGCTCCCCCTCCCCCACCACTGCACACAACAGCCTCTCGCTTCTGTTAACCAACCTGTAAGAAGGTGAATTTAATAACGGATGATACAAATCAATGTAAGAATAAATTAAACATAATTTGTGATGTCCCATTGAATATATAGTCCCATGCTGATGAATGTCCATCAAACTATCAATTATATACAATGCAATATGCTTTAAATAAAATATTATATAGTAACTTCTATATGCAAAGAATGTATTTATTTACAAAAATATGCTTCATTGTATTTGTTGCCTAATTATCAATTGCCCTCCCCCTCTACCTCTCTTCTTTCCTCCTTTTCTCCCCTCTTTCTTTCCTTCCTTCCTTCCATCCATTCTTCCTATCTACCAGTCTATCTATCTTTACACATCTCTATCTATCTATCTATCTATCTATCTATCTATCTATCTATCTATCTATCTATTTATCTCTATCTATCTATCTATCTCTTCTCTATCTCTATCTCTAAGGGCTCACTAAATTGCCCAGGCTGCCCTCAAACTCAGGACTGGAACCTCAGCCTTCCAAGTGTTTAGGATGAGAGGCCTGCACCACTGCACCCGGCCCATGGCTCTTTATGCCCTTTTTATTTTTTTGCACATCAAGTATTTTTTTATATAGTAAAAATAAATGATATAGTAAAATAACAGTAAAAACTAGATTCTCACCTTACAAATTATGAAGGCAAATTTTAGTTGCTCTTTAAAAAAAAGTTCAGTGTGTGAGTGTGTGTGCATGTGTGTCTGTGTGTAATAGAGAAGGTTGTCTCACTGTGTAGCCCTGGCTAGCTTAGAACTCACTATGTAGACCAGGCTGGCCTCTTAGAGATCATTCTGCTACCTCCTCTAGAATACCGGTATTGAAGGTGTGGGCCACCACACCTGGCCTGCATATATTTTGTATTTCAGTGACTTACTGTGTATTGCTATGCAGTGCAGAATGACCACAAAAATACATTGAGAATATGAAGGTATTTCTCCATAAGAGATCCTGCCAGTTAAAAGTCACACTTAAAGAACATACTGGTTAAAGTGTGATCATAGCATTTTGCTTTAATATAACAAAGTTTGCACTTCAGAGAAAGCACCCAGTCGATTTCCTTTACCTAGGGCATTCCTATAATGCACTGATATAATTCCAGTTACATCTAAAGCCAACATTTCCAGAATGCACAGACGCTTTTCAAATCAAGTTACACCATTTTCTATTTTTGTCAGTGGCAGCTGTCAGTAAGCAAGACATTCTCCAGAGCCTCCCCTGCTCACCACTACCACCCCACCCCTGCACCAGGCTCTGGAGGTCAGGCACATAGCAGGGCTGCCCCAGGGTTGCTACTGGGCAACAGATGACTGACCAGGGGACACAGTACCCAGACTGGACAAGCTTCTTCCGCCAGGCATTGGCTCATTTAGTCTGTCTTTGGACCCTTACCAAGTCATCATTTGACAAAACCTGGAGAGGAAAGCAGTCACTAGACGTTGCTATGGTCACTTCCAGATGCAAAAGTCTCTGTTTCCTTTACTTAGCTCTACCCTTCTCTTTCTCTCGAAGGTGACCGAGTACCAACTTTGCACAGGCTGGCCTAGGATCTTCCTGCCTTTGCCTCCCCCAGGCACCACCGTTGGGTGTTTCTTTGTGTAGCTGCTTCTGTGCTTTGCTACCTGTCTGCTTAGGGGAAAGACAAACATTTCAGGCACCTTAACAGAAATTATGTTGTCAAGTGCTTATAACTGGGAAAGTACTTAAGTCTGTTAGGTTTTCTACATTTTTCAAGATTTTAAAAACTGACATCTTTCAGTTTTATCTTTGCATTCTACATGTTTGAGTTACAACCAGAAGTCTTATTTACTGACATCCAGTGCAGAACCATATTCTCAGAGATGCGCAAATCATGACTAACTTGGTGTCTAGGGAACTCTTGGAAGAAGCTTAGCCATGTGCTTCATGTGTGTGAGTGCGGGTATATGCACATCTGTCTGACTCCAAAGGAAACCTCTGTCCACACTGTGCAGTTACATAGCTGACACTGCCTGACTGTGCTGCCTCTTCCTCCCAGGGAAGGGGCTTCTGTGGGCACAAAGGTGGCAAGAATCTGAGAAAGATGAAGAAAATACTGTTTCTTCCTAGTCTTTCTTATGCCTCTGGATTTCATACAGAAAATATATTGTGTGCTTGGAAACGGCCTGTCTGCCCTCTGCCCTCCACCATCCTGTCAGAGTCTGATGTGTCACAGTTAAAACCAGATATATGAATCCTTCCGGTCTGGACTGGCTGCTAAATTAACTTATGCTAAGTGGCTGTCTGCCTGTGACTGTCAGCTCTATCATCCTTGTCTGTCTCCTCTTCCCTTTCCCAGACATGCCATTTCATCGTGGGTGACAGTTCATTTCATTCTCAATGCCATTCCGTCTCCTTGCAACGTCTGAAATTTCTCAGTGAACAGGGTGCTCCCTGGCTCTTCTGAGACTGACAAGGATATTTGTGTGCCCTGAGCAAGTTCAATAATAAAATCCTGCTGGGCTTCCCGTCCAGACTCTTCCAAGCCAGTCTCTACTTCAGAGGCTGAATTATTAAAAGAGAGCATCAATCTGTCACACCTATACTCAAATCCCCAAACTGAATTCCAGCTTATTACAGACACACATAGTCAAGGGCAGTCAGATACCCGAAGGCCCTTGAGGGATGTGGGCAAAGTCAGCTGGGACTCAGGCATTGACAGACAATGTTTCTGCACGTGGAAACTGTGACTTTGGATGGCTTGGCAGCTCTCAAGGTCAGCTCAGAACGCATGTTCAGAAAACCAGAGCAGAGTTTTCTACTCACAATAGGGGATACACAGTAGTCTTAGCTGAGAGAGTTCTGAAGTTCATGCGCTAGGGCAGTATGCTCTCACTACCTCTTTAGTTCAGATGCAAGATCAAATTTTCCCAACAATTATTGATTGAGGTCTGACTAGGAACCAGCATGTTAACTGGAGAAGAAGCAATGCTGTAAATTTAGATGTGGCCTCGTTTCTTTCAGCTTACGGGCTGGCTAAGGATCTAGAAAACAGCAATTAAAGACGATGCAAAGGGTTGTTGAGAGTAGACATAGCTCTAGCTTACTCTTGCCTACTGTGTGTGGGGCCATGGGTTAAATTTCCTGCACCACAAGTAAAGAGTAGGGGATGGGAAGATGAGAGTACCCCAGAGCCACACAGAGGAATCTTGTATGCAATGCTAAGTTTCAAGTCACCAAGAAAGCAGTCACTGAAGCAGCTGAGATCTTTGGCTTCAGTGATGCTCACTTTAGAGAAAGTAGAGCTTAAGGCCCTTCTGGCTTCTTGCCTCCCACCCCATTCAAAGAGGCTCTACTTTGCTCCAGGTAGCTAGCTAGCTCTCTAGCTGGAAGAGATAGGGTGCAGGGGAGCAGCCTCCCCAGACATGGTGCACTCATATTCCACACATGCTATCCAGGAATGATCCTTCTGGGAAAGCCTTACTAGGGCAAGTTAGGTAGATCATCAGGAAAAGGTGTTTTCCACTATTCCTGATGGCCCATGTCTTAGATTCTTAGAGCTGTGATAAATGCCATGACCAAAAGCAACTTGGAGAAGAAAAGGTTTATTTGGGCTTATATATCTCAGGTCCATTGAAGGACGATAAGGCAGATACCTGGAGGCAGAAACTGAAGCAGAGACCATGGAGGAATGGTCTGCTCTCT
Organism: Arvicanthis niloticus; assembly: GCF_011762505.2. Lineage (NCBI taxonomy): Eukaryota > Metazoa > Chordata > Mammalia > Rodentia > Muridae > Arvicanthis > Arvicanthis niloticus. The sequence goes on along the minus strand of NC_047661.1, from coordinate 64,138,932 downwards.
GAGGCTTGCTTAGCCTTCTAAAATGTAGGCCTATGTGACCAAGGTTGACACCACCCACAGTGGGCTGGGCCTCACTATATCAACCATTAAGAAAATGTCTAACAGACTTGCCTACAGGCAAATGTTATGGGGGCATTTTCTCAATTGTGGTTCCTTCTTCCCAGCTATGTCTAGATTTTTGTGAAGTTGACAAAAACCAACCAACAGATCTGAGTTCAATCCTTGGGACCCATCTTGTAGAGGGGGACTGTGGGAAAACTGCTAATTAAGGTTGAAGTCTACCATTGTCTGGCTAGCCTTCTGGAACCCAGCTCATCCTAGATGTTCCTACCCCCAGGCCCCCAAATTATATAAGCCTCAAATCACCCCAGGTAAAGTTGATCTGCCTCCCTGAAGCTGGTGCTGGTATGTCTTCTTTACCATACATACTCACAGGGTTTTGGCACCCGCTCCCTTTGCCCTCATGGACTGATATTGCCCTACAATCCCCAAGGGCAGGAAGGGTCACAGTGGAGAACCTATTACTGAAAGTTGTCTTGGGGTTTCTATTGCTGTGAACAGACACCATGACCATAGCAACCCTTACAGGGAAAACATTTTACTGGGGCTGGCTTATGGTTCAAGGGTTTAGTCCATTTTCATTGTGGCAGGAAGCATAACAGTACACAGGCAGACATGATGTTGGAGAGGTAGTTGAGAGTTCCTCATCTAGGTTAGTAGGCAGCAGGAAGAGCAAGTGAACCACTGGGTGGCCTGGCTTGATCTTTTGAAATCTATAAAGCCATTCCCAGTTTCTCCAACAAGGCCACACCTACTCAACCCCCCCACCTCCCCCCCCCTCCCGCCTTCTAATAGTGCCACTTCCTATGAGCCTATGGGGCCATTTTTATTCAAACTGCCACATTCCACTCCTGGCCTCCACAGACTGGTAGCCATATCATAATCAAAACTGTATTCAGTCCTATGTCAAAAATCCCCATCCATAGTCTCCACACTGTTTAAAGGTCCAAAATTCAAAGTCTCCTCTGGAACTTATGACACTCTCTGCTTCTGTCTCCATCTCCCTCCCCCATCTCCTCTCTGATTTTTTGAGATAGAGTTTCTTTGTGTAACAGCCCAGGCTATCCTGGAACTCAATTTGTAGACTAGGCTAGCCTCTAACTCACAGAGATCCATTTTCCTCTGTCTCAGGGGTACTATCATACCTGGCTGAAAGCTTTTCTTTGGTTCCTTTTCACAAGTTGAAAGCATAGCTGGGTGGGGTCTTGCCCTGAGGCTACCACTCCCTTTATTCCATTTAATATCATTTTATTATGTCCTTGATGCAGAATGTTGGTCCATTATAATTCCTAGTGCTCCTTTAGATCTTCATTATAGATCTGCATAAGTATGGACACTAATAATCAATCAACAAAGTCAATACTAGACTGTCTGGAAATCTCCTCTGCCAGAGCTGTTCATCCTAACTCTTCAATTTAGCTCAGGCTGACATTTTTTTTTTTTTTTTTTTTTTTTTTTTTTTTTTTTGATAAAGGCAGAAAACAGCTATACTCTTCACCAAAAATCCCAAGAACAGTGTCTAGGCCACATACTAACAATCTTCTTCCCTGAAACCTCGTGATTCAGGCCCCCATAGTTCACATCACCCTCAGCACCAATGTCTTTCATATTCCTACTAGTATAGCCCATTAAGCCCTGGTTAAAGCATTCAATTGTTTTTCTAACCCAAAGTTCCAAAGTCACATTCCTCCAAATAAAAGCACAGTTAGGCCTAGCATAGCAATACCCCACTCCTGGTACCAAAAGTCTGAATTAGTGTTTTCTCTGGTAACAGAACTTGTAGAGTGATTCCCTCTCTCTACTTATATAAAGGGGATTTATTGCTTAGTTCATAAGGCTCATGTCTCAGCTGGTCTTCAATATATGCTGGAATCCCCAAAAAAGTAGGCTGCAATGTTAGTAAAGGAATGGGTGTGCTAGCAAGGTGAAGGCAAGCATGCAGAGAACAAAGCATCCCTTATTCCATGTCCTTTATATAGACTTCCAGCAGAAGGTGTGGTTCAGAATAAAGATGTGTCTTTCTGCCTCAAAGGTCTGGACTGGAAGTGAATTCACCCACTTCAAACCAAATATATATATATTCACATATACTCACAGATACGCCCTCCATTCCTGGAATTCTAGATAGAGTCAAGTTGACAAACAAGAGCAGCTGTCAGAGTTGTTCTCCTCTGACTTCTACACATACATGTGTGTGCACACACCTGTAATACATTTTTAAAAAGAAATTATAATGTTTTCCTAATTTCCGATTATATTGAACAGTTATATATTAAATGGATACCAAATAGAAATAGCATTACATCTCCTGAGAGGGAAGATCTGAAATTTTAACTTCATAAGATTAATATCTAAACCTCAATCTTTAGCTAATAATCTGTGTGAACCTCAGGTGTGTGTGTGTGTGTGTGTGTGTGTCTATGTGTGTATGTATGTGTATACAGGTATGTATGCAGAAACTATCCACCTTTTGAGACTGTTGCTTGCTGAGACCTAGAGCTGGCTCCTGATTAGGCTAGGCTGACTGGCCCCTGAACCCTAGGGATCTGCCTTTCTCTGCCTTCTCAGTGGGTTGGCAACATGCCTCCCTTTCAAGTGAGTGCTGGGCAGTAGAATGTAGATCCTTGAGCTTACATGGAAAGCAATCCCTGCTGAACTCTCTCCCCAACCCAAAGCTCTTCGCGTTTGTAGTGATAGTGCCAGTGAGCCCCCTCCCAGGATTATTGGGAAGAAGTACTCTTTTGTTTAGTGTTGTATCCACAATGCCCAGACCAGCATCCAAAACGTTAAGTGTATGAATGAAATAGACCTGTAGGACTGTCTGCGACACTTAAATGTACTGTCCATTTGCCGCTGCATAGAATCACCTTGAACGAGTCTCTCTGAGGAATTATCTAGATCAGGTTGGCCTGTGGGCATACCTGTGGGCAGGAGTAGGCGGTGGGGAGGGAGGCTGTTTTGATTGTAACCCAGATGGAAAGACCCACCTTGAGTGTTGGCAGCATCTTTTCAGTAGGACCTTGTGTGTAACAATGAAGAACATTAGCTGAGCATATACGGTAAGCAAGCAAGGATACATCTATTATCTCTGTTCTTGAGTGTGGATGCACTGTGACGAGCTCTTTGACTTCCCCACAGTGAGGGCTGGTGGTACCCTAGAGTTGTAAGGCAGATAAACCTTTCCTTCCTTAGCCACTTTTAATAATACTTTGTTACAACAGAAGTGAAACTAAAACCTGTCAATCTGGCTTGGCTCAGGATCATGCTCCTCTTGCTTCTTGGGAGGAGAGATCAAATAGGTGGACTCAAAGAGTGTTTTTGGAGGAGAGGTTAATACTGTAGGAATTCAGACCTGGGACAAATGGCTGAGGTGCATACCAAAGTCGACCTGGCTTCCACGTTCTCCCAGCATCCCTCAGTCCCTACTTATTACAAGGCAGGGTGGGCATACCTCACCCTCTGCCTTGAACTTTCCAGCCCAGGGGCTGAGCTTCCCCTCCCCCCAGAAACTCTTTCTTATATAATCCAGGCATTTTGCTCTCTTTCTTTCTCTCCCTTCTTCTCTCTTCCTGCATGTGCGTGCCCTCTCCCCCTCCCTCCCTCCCTCCCTCCCTCCCAGATTCCCCTGGCCTCATTCCTTGGGACCAGTGAACCTACTGAAGAGCTGCTTCCCCCCAAAACCTGCCTTTGTATACTTTAATTTGGCTTGAATTGGCTCATTTCACCAGTGGATAATAACTTATCACCAATCCCTTAATTAGTCCTGAGATCCATGTTTTCACCAAGGCTTCAGTCTTTCCCCTAGGAAAGTTTTTTAAGCCATTTCAGTTTCCCTTTGTGCATTTATACTATGGAAATAATAGGAGTGGTGACTTCAGAGCCTTATGGGAATAAAACTGGTTAGTCTGGATGTCAGTCTTAGAAAGAGATCTTCTAGAGAACTCAGTGTGCCTTAACTGAGCTTACATTGTAAAATCCCTGCCGACCCACACATTACTAATGTAATGCTCTTTTGATCTCCATAAGTAGATGACTTTGGCATCCTAAGATAAGAAAGGCCAACTTATTCAAGAAGTGCACCTTCTATACAATCCGAGTTTAGGATGAACTTCCTTCATTCACTTTGCATAGGCAGGAAAAAAAAAAAAGAAAAAAGAAAAAGAAAGGCATTCACCCAGGAGGTGGGAGGGCAGAGTGAGGATAGATAAAGCCTTGAACACATCTCTAAAGCTGAGCTTGGTGAAAAATGTTTGGGAGGTTGAGGCAGGAGGATCACTTCTAGTTCAGGGGTAGTCTGGATTATATAATGAGTTCAAGGCCAAACTGAACTACATAGTGAGATTCTGCAGTGGACAGGGAGATGGAGAGGGAAAGGGGAAGGGGGAGGGGGAGGGGGAGAGGGAGGGGAAGGGGAAGGGAGAGGAGAGACTGATTCTTTCTAAAGAGTTTACATTCTGGTCTGAACATGTACTAGTTTTTCTACCTGCAAAATCAAGATAGTACCTGTCCTAATCATTACGAAATGTAGTCATCACAAATCGCCCAGATAAACATGTGAGGCATTGTGTATTAGCTATCAAGTTATGAAACACCATGCACACTTTGTAAAAAGGTAGTATCACTATTAGGATGTTATATGCCTTAATTTACATAAAACGCTTAGCTCACTGCCAGGCATATTGTAAGCACAGCCCAGGTACCTATTGAAGCAGTGTTTGTATCACGAACACACATTCATCCCATGCTTCTGCTCCTCTAGAGACCCCAGACTTACACTCACTTTTATGCTTATATTTAAGCTAATTAATACAAAATTACGGTGGGAGTGAATTACTGGGAGTTAAAGTTGCGTGTGGGGACCTGCCTTCCAGCTCTGTCCCACATTGATGTTTCTGAGGTGGCTTTGCTGGAGCTCAGACAAGAAATAAGAAATAACCTAAGCCATCGTGTCTTGCAGCTATTGCTTGAAGTGCTTAATATAAATTTGTAGCTCCCCAAAATAATTTTCTTGACCTCAGTACCCCTTTGGACTCTTATTTCCAACTTAATCCTTTCATCCCACCCCACCCTAAATATATTTGAAAGGCCTGGGCTCAGGCCTAACTTTCCTTTCTTGTCTGTGTATCTTTGTGAAGGTCACATGCACACTTGGAATGAAAAGATGTTTCCCGCCACCCCCTTTATTGGTACTTCATGAAATCAAAGGGTGGGGCTGTAGAGATTTATCTATAACACAGACAAACGTGGCAACTTTAAAGAGAACACACACTCTTCCTGTTCTGTAAGACACAGAATTATAAAACGAAGCTCTGCAGAAATCCTGCTCAAGTGCCTTGACCACGCTTGCCTGCCTTGGGTCCTTTGCCAGGCCTTGGTACCCACACACCGCTTGGCCTGATGCTATGCAGGAAGGTTTCTCTTTTTGGGAGCTCATAGTAAACCCTGCTCTACTCTCTTGGACTCTGTCTGCCACACTGAGTCGGAACCACCTGCAAAGTGTGGTTTTTTTAATCATCTGAAGTGTTCACTCCACCTTCCCAGTTAGATGGTAAAACCAAGACAGGCACAAGTCTCACTCTCTCGGAAACTTTGCGCTACCTAAATGGTACACCCCTACATGGCGCAGCTCGACGTGGCCGCACCTCCGACATGGTGAGCCAACAAGGAAGGCCCTCCAAAAAGGTTTGTGTGTTTGTGGCAGTCATTTCTGTCCTGGAACGGCTCCGAATACTGCTCCTATGGTTGAATTTTCTTTTTTTTTCTCTGACTAGAGAAGGCATGTGTGGCCCTGTATCAGTGACCTGACAATTTTAATACTTTATTTCTAATGCTTCTCTAAATGACAGTGGCCGAGAGTGTCTTCATGAGCAAGTCCTTATTATGGAGATTCAGCCTTCAGCTAGGTGCTAAATCCTAGACTCTCTGTTCCCCTTCCAGGGAGTATGAGGTCTCAGACGGTTCTTTTAATTGTATTTGGCAAGAGTAGTCCTCGCAAAAATATACTAGAAAACTATTTAAAATATCATCATCAAAAATAGCAGGCAAAGGAGAAAGGAAAAAGGAATGTGCCACAGAAGGCTCGGCTAAAACACTAGTGTAGGAAAGGAAGTCTGCTCCGTTTTCTCCACGAATCAATTAGTAACACTGGGACGTTTAAAAACACAGGGAGGTGGGAGATGGAATGTCAGAATGTCAGCTCCGGAGCAGCTAGGCTTGTGTTTTTCCCTGTTTAGATATTCTGTGTAACTTTTACTAGCAAAGAGTTTATGAACAGCAGGAAGATGAATAATTTTCTCTTCCCTTTATTAGGTTTTCTTACTCTGAATGTATTTATTTATTGTGTTGGGGTTGGAACTCAGGGCTCTGTGGATTCTAGCAAGTATTTTACCCCTAAGCTGTACCCTGAACCCGAGGCCATAGCTCTGTTGCAGAATGCTTGGCTAATAACACATGAGGTCTCTATCAGTCCCTAGCACTGAGAAAGAGGGGGGAGGAAGAGAGAGAGAGAGAGAGAGAGAGAGAGAGAGAGAGAGAGAGAGAGAGAGAGAGAGAGAGAGAGAGAGAGAGACTTTCTATTTTGGAGAAAATCTGAAATGAAACTTCCTTGTAGTCTCCACAGTGTGAGACAAGTCTTCTCTGTGCATCTTGAGTTTAACAGGTGAGGTGGGAACACTCCTTTTTCAAGTATGTCTCAAGTTTCAAAAAATTTTAAAAGTAGAACAAAGCAAAATAAAACCCTTTCTGTCTTTTAATAGTCTCAAAATTAACCCCCCTCAAAAACTAAAGGCAACCACCAAATAAACACAGGCAGTGTCTAAAAGCTAACCTTTGGGACTTGACAAGGTTTCCAGAATTGCTCTTGAGAGCCTGGGATGTCTATAGTCCTCATAGGAGCAGCTAAGTTACTGAGAAGTGTTGGCTTTTTAGTTTGCCTCATTAAGGATGCGCTATCTGCCTTCTGTCCTACAAAACCCACTAGAAGTGTTTAACAGGTTGGTTCGTACCCAGTGAGGTAGTGCTTGGGCAGTTAATTAGGGACCTGCACCTTTTCCAGACGCAGAGAGGTTTGTAAACTGCTCAGCAGAGTTTGTGTCTATTACACTGAGGAAAGAAGGAAGGCTGCCTAAGCTTGTGGTAAAGGTTCAAAGGGGAAAAAAAAATGAACTGATAACTAGGGACAGTATGTGAGATAAAGTTGGCACCTTGTTAAACTAAATAAGATAGCGGGGAGCAGAGTAAGGTGATACAGACTACCAGTTAAAGTAAATTTTAAAAAGCTGCTTTAATATGCCACCATACCTATCACGATGACACTTCAGCCATGATCAGTAAATAATGACTATTACTAACATATTATTTATGTATTTGTTTATTGATCTCAAGGGACATTTTCTTGGGGATGCGGTGTTGAACTAGCACTAATCAGAGCCCATGACCAGGCAGGCATGGGCAGCTGCTTACCCCAGGGGTGCTGGGGCACTACAGCACTAACTCTGATCCCACAGTCCCTTGACCTTCACATAATGTCCCTTTCATTGACCCTGATTGTAATCCACATTCACGAGTAAACTTTTTATGTCAACTCCTTTACCTGTGGGTTTAAGACCCAGCAAGAGCTGATGTTCTTCTGGCTGTCCTGAAGAGCGCTCTCCCTGCAGCGACTCTTCCTGTTTATTTCCTCTTACAACAGGAAGGAGTATTTTTGAATGTTTGGAGGTATTGCTATAATTTCTTCCCTGGGGAAAACAATGTGTATCCCTCTTTCTAAGGTCCTGGTGACAAAACAGGACTGACTCTGCCAAATTCACTCTGGAGAACCAAAGGATCTTCTGGGCTTCTTTACAGGCATATAGGTAAGGGGGTTCTCTTCAGGAGTGCCGGTACCCTCCCCCATAAAAGGCCACACTTGGAAAGCTTTTACCCAGCAGGGAGGAAGGCTTTGTCATAGCTGCCTAGATGGAAGGCCTTCAGGGAAGCTTCCCCTTCCCTTCCCTTGCCCTCTGTGAGGCCACTTGCAGTGAAGGCAGTTTGTACAACATTTTTGGTAGGGAGCAGCTGGAGATTCAGGGTAGGTTCTCTTGACTCTCCATATCTCTCCATGTCAAGGGTGTGAAGAGTTAACAAGCCCAGCTAGGATGCTCCTTTTTCAAGCAGGTGCCCTTAAACTCCAAGGTGGCAGTGGCTTGGCATCGAGGGTAAGCTCCTTTTCCCAGAATCTCCTTTTATTTTTCCCTAACATTTTGGCCCTGTTCTGAAGCCCACGGCTCTGCTTATGGTCAAAGCTTTCAAAAGCAAAGATGGGATTTTTTTCTTCCCGCCCCCGCCCCAACCCCCATATGTAAAATGGCTCTTTATTGAACCCTAACTCAGCTAATTGATCCAAAGCCAGGCCTCTTCTACTTCAAGCCACTTCTTCCTCTGGACATTTCCTTCAGTTTCTAACTGATGGCTGCATCCTCCTCCTGAGCCCGGCACACAGGGCACTCACTCCAATTTATCCCAGGAGTCCAAATCTCACAGCTTGCTGATTCACTCCTTCACTAATCTCAGGACCAGGTTAAAGCTCCACGTTGCCTGATTTTGTAGACACAGATGCCACGTTCCCAGTGTTCAGGTCATTACTGAATACTACCTGCTTCTTTCACTAACTTGCCAATGTCACAAGAAGGCATTTCTTTCCCCTCCACTCTTATCATTAACCTTCAGTGCTTAGCACCAAGAACAGGATAAAGCTTTTCTAAGTACCAGGCACCCCCACCCCCCACCCCCGCCACCACACACACTTTTATTAGACTCTCTTTAGTCACTAGGTTTGCGCTGATTCTACTTACACCCCAACAACTGAAACTAAGGGGGAAATCAATTTGTTCTTCTCAAAGGTTAATATGATTTCTCTAACTGAACAATTGGGTCTGGAAAACAATGGTCAAATCTGGAATGATAATAATAAAATAATAATAATAATAATAATAATAATAATAATAATAATAATAATAAACTCAACAGGGTTTAAAGCTGAGATTGCACAGCTCAAGTTCATGCAGACATTATAAAAGGTTACTCACTTATATGGTAAGTCTGACTTGCATAATGTGTACATAATTCAGGAATGAAGAAATACACTTTTAAAACTAGTTTTACCTGCACACAAGCCTTCATTTCCATCAGTAAAAAATCAAGCTTGCTCTCTCCACAGTTGTCTTTTGGTTCAACCTACACTTTCTTCTGGCAATTATTCAGACACTGTAGAATTACTTCTAGGGGCAGGTACAGGATTTGTTATGGACAGGACTTAACAATACTTAACTCCTTGTTGTCAGGCAAACAACACTCTATAAAGCACCCCAGGGGCTGAAAGGTGGACTTCCAGAGCCTCTTTGGGGAAGGTTCCTCATTTGTTCCCACGGTAGCTGGAAACGGGTTCTCTTAGTGCACAGTGCTGAGTTATAGATTTCACAATGTGGAGCATAGGTGTGGTGTGAACCAGCAGCATACCACAATGACTGAGCAGTCACAAAGCGCTTACAAAGAGGAAGCAAGGAGAAACAGGTCCTGTCTTCCCTCTTGATTTGTTCCTAGTTTAGGAAGCTAGACTATCTGGAACTCTTGACTTAGTTCTTACCATCTACCAGACATGTGGCCAGGAGCCTGCTATGTATTTAGGTTTCTCTGGAGATATAATAGGATTACACAACTGTCCCAGCTTTCAAAAAGTTGCTGAAGGGTGACAGCTGAGAACAAAATAAGTAAACATGGAATGAAGTGGGGGGATATGCCTTTTGATTTTGTTCAAACATGCTACATAAGAGTTGTCTAATCTAGAAGGTGATTCCTTCACTAAGTGAATGCATGAACACAACCATGCTGTTTACAGTGTAGTATCCTGCATGGCTTCCACCAACTCATCCCTATGCCACAGTCCCTGCTGTATTTAATTAGGACTCTAGGATCTTCCACTGGCCACAACCTTCCGCTGACTTACCTGCTTTGTACTGTAGTTCATTCAGGGGGCTCTTTGTGCAGCAGAGGCCCAGTCCTGCTCTCCACTGCACAGTGACCCTGAAGAAAGCAGCCATCAGCTTCCCAGCTGTGCCTATCCACAGGGAGCTGGGCCCCTACTGGGGCAGTAGGTATGTTTCTCTTAACCTGGGAAGAATTCTTCTGCACAGCTTTCCTTCAATTTCCCTTCTCTCCTTGCTTCCTTCTTCTAGCTAATCTGTCTCTTATATAGTGAGAAGAAGGTTTGCAGTGAGGGCTTAGTCTGCATAAGAGCTAGACAGGCAAGATGAATTCCACAGGCCGTGGTCAGTTGTGTACCCTCCTGCTTTAACTTGAGCTAAACCTTCCACTCAATAGTTCAGGAACAATGCACAGTGAAGAATGTCCTAAATGCAATTCAAGGTTTGTTCTTTGTTAGGAATGAGTAAAGAACATTGTTGAAACAGCAAAAACAATAAAGAAAAAATCAAAAACCAGACTAACTGTAAATAATTTTTTTCTTGAGAGACAAGTGCTCAAAAACTCTTTTAGGTTCATGATTAGTCAAATTAAAATTATACATCAAATCACAAAATACTTTTAATTTAAATAGTCAATGTTTAATAATAAACGAAACTTCTAAAATATTAATACATTTTAAGGCTTAATTCTCAGAGTAGAGCAAATCAACAATAGAAAATAAAAATGGTTTGTTAAATTATTTTCTTCTAAATATATAATCTTTTGGCAGATTAATAATTCACAACAAATCATTATGCCTTATATTTTCATAAAATTCTTTTCAAGGGGACCTAAATTAGGTATAATAAGTTAAATAAACATGCTACTTAAAAACTGAACAGTGGGAAAGAAAGACACATTGTTAAAATTTTGTTCAATGACTACTTTTTAGATGGTGAGTAGGTAATTTCCTTCAGTATTTTAATGTAACATATAGGTAAAACTTTCTCTAAAAAGTTTTAGAGAAGGAAAAATTGGAGGAAGACAACTAAATACTACAAGGTGTTAAAAATAAAATTCAGTAAAATCAAGAACAAAACTAGATTAAAAGCTGAGCTCTTGCAATTTTTAAAAAAAAAGCCCCACAAGTTTTCTTCTTGGTGACTCTAAGTGTGTCTTCAATCGCCTCCCTATTCAAATATAAATATGAGTTTAATAAACATTTCCTTTCAAGTATTTTCCCACTAAACAAACATACACATATGCAGAGCAGAAGGAGCCATCTTTCCTGGTGATAGAAGGCAGAGTAATAGCTTTCCATTTGACTTAATTTGACAAGTAATTTGAAAGGAGCAAGGATTACATTGTTCATCATCTTGGTGCATAGCAGATTAGAATATATTTTCATAATTTTTTTTCAGTCTAGAAGATTAACTAATTAGAACAAATTTTGTACTACTGCTATACTCAAAAGTTTAATTAGACTGTGCATATTGGCTTATACCTACAATCCCAGCATTTGAGAGGCCGAGGCAGGAGCCTTGCCATGAATCTGAGGCAACTTGGACTACACAGTGACACCCTTTCTTTAAAAACCAACCAAAAAAGGAAAGAGAACAAAAGAATTCACTAGGATAGATGTGGCATGCATATGACTTTATAAAAATAAATATGCTGGTGTTTTTTTAAGACTACGAAGATAAAATATTCTAGAACATGGTCTGAACTTAAAAACAAAGAAAATGAAAACCAGCAATTCATGCGCGTGAGTCAGCCAGCTGGAGTTCTTTCACACACATGCTAAGTTTCTTTCAAGTATAAAGCCTCTGAAACACATTTTTTTTATTCTCCCCAGACCTGCTAAATGGAATTTTGCAGTTTTACTTAGTCATTATTTACTAGGGAGCCTTGGCTTTGCAGATCAAAGGCTTTGCAGTTAAGCCAACAATTATTACTAGGCTTTCTCTTTTCTTGTTTAAGTGATACTTTCCGTTTACATTCCTTGGGTAATAAGACACCCGAGGAAAAGTTACTGCTCAGCAGACTAACAATAGGTGACTACTCAGGTGACAAAGCGTTAATAAAGTTTTCAAGGTCTGCTAAAGAATTGTGAAGTTCATCGGTCATGTCGTGACTTCTAAGAAACCTTTTCAGAGTGCCCACAGCTGTGAGCGCTTCGTTCTTGGACGGTAACCGCAGGTCCTCTTCTAGGGCTCCGCTGTCCTCCTCCTCTTCATCGGAAGTGTAAAAAACAGTTTCTTCTTGCTTGCTTTCTCCGGCCCACACAGTATCATCTTTTGGGGTGTCTTCGCAAGTCTGCAGGTCCTCATCCAGGGCAGCGTATTCCTCTATGGACAAACCTTCAAGAAATTCCACTCCTGCCCCCACTGCATGGGCAGTCAGATCAAGAGCAGCCGTGTCTTCTGCATTTGCTGTGTCATTTTCTCCCTTTGGAGACCTGAATCCTGCTTCTTCATAGCTTTTAACAATGGTCTCTGGAGTTACAGCTCTCCAGCAGAGATGCAATGTATCAACTGCGTCTAGTAGAGAAAATGTAAACTCCTTGCTACTTTCGACTGAGCTTAAAAATTTCTTGATAAGACAATGCCGATATTTGATTTTAAGGCTTTTAATAACACCTTGATTCATAGCTGCAAACCCGGAAGACAAGCATGATGGGAAGAATGCTAACTCAATGGACTTTAGGTTTTTCACTTCTGGATGTGCCGGGAAAGAATCAACAAAAATCACCACTCTTCGTTTCTGGGCTTGGAATTTCTCATCCAGCTTCTGCATCCACTGTTCGAATATGGCTGCAGTCATCCATGCCGTTCTGTTAGCTTCATAATACACAGGCAATGATTTTATGCCTTTGAAACAACGCGGGGCTCGGTTTTTCCCGATGATAAGCAAAGGGAGCTTCTCAGAGCCATCCATATTTGTACCGAGTGCCAGCGTTATCCTGTCTTTGCACAGCTTTCCAATTGAACATGTTTCTCCTTTGAATGCAAAAGTATTTGTAGGTAACATTCGATAAAGCAGTCCAGTCTCTTTTACATTGAAAACATTTTTAGGATGATAATCGTTTAAGTAATAAGGAAGCACATTTTGGTACCACACAGTGGAAGGGTCTATAGATACACCCGTGGCTTCTACAGGTTGCGCTCTGAACACTAAGCCATACCTGGATTTAAAACGATCCAGCCAACCATTGCTGCACTTAAAATCATTGTGTCCCAGCTTCTGGGCAAAATCATTAGCTTTCAGACGCAACATTGGACCATTCACTGGAACATTTAGACACTGAGCAATCCGATACCACCTCATCAATGCCTCTTCCAGATCCGTATAAAACGCCGTTCTCAGTCTTTTTCTCTTTGGATCAAATCTCAAAGACTCAAAGGCTTCTAGAACTTTGTCTTTGTTTTTCATAATGGAAGACAGTGAATTTTTCTTTATGCCATATTCAGCTGCAATCTCTGCTTTTTTCTTGCCACTTTCTACTGCATTTATGATGTCAATCTTTTCCTCGATGGATAGGCTTTTCTTTTTCTTCACGGTTACAGGCTGAGTCCCGGCATCCACAGAGGCTTCTGCCATCTCAGCTTCAGCTCTTGCAGACCTTGGCTCTGAGCTCCCGGTGTAAGTTTCTGTAATCAAATTTGGTTTTCAGTAGGATATGGGCCAGGGCTTTCTAGCTACCATTTCCTGTATTAAAGTTGGTAAATACCAATAGTCTCATTCTCTAGGAAAACAACAACCTGAAACATCTTTTCCAAAAAGCGGAAGAAAATTCTATATGTGATTAGAAGAGGCACCACCTTCTTAGGATCTTGTGTGGCTCAATTTATAGTTCTTCAGAGTTCCAGAAGTCAGGCTAAAATAGGAATGCCATTATGTCAAACCTGCCCAGTCCTGCTGGGGTATTTTTGGAGCTGGAATCCTTTAAGACGATTCATTTTATCCATGCATGCTTCACTCTTGTACTAAATTCTCCACAGCAGGCTCAGAGATAAGAAACAAACTTTCAAAAATGTTCATGGCGGTATCCCAGCTTAAGTTCTAATTTCTTCAAGGGTACAAAATGAAAGTAATGACATACTCCTTCTAGTTCTTGAAAATGCTGGTGGGGAAAAGGCAGCAGTTTAGCAACATGGCATACTACCATGCTCTGAATAACAATAAAAAGGATGAGAAGAAGTTTCTGGAAATGTAGTAACCAAAGCTTCCAGACGATGCTTGCTTCCTGAGTGGCCTCTCCATTAAAAGCTCTGCTCTGTGGCTTGCATCCTCCCTTGTGCTTTGCAATATATACTTCTAAAACACACTGGACAAATTGAATCTGCTTTCAAAATGTATGCGTGCCAAAACTGAAGAACTAAAAATGATTCTGGTTAGATCCTTGGTGGCTATTTTCTACATGAGGTCACAGACTGTACCCTCTGGCTCTACAAGAAAAAAAAATAACCACAGACAGTAGTCATGAGCTCAATTTTTAATAGCACATGGGAGACAGTCTTCATAGGAGTCTGCTAGAAATACTTCATTTAAATACTCAATTCAGGTGATGAATAATGCCATTAAAAAGTCTAAACCCTGTGCTCCTTCAAAGCTAAAAAAAATCCAGTCATTTTTACATCAGTTTAGTATAGTATATGAATATACACAGGTCAGTGCTGAGAACATGCATCATAATAAACACATTGTTAAAGGATATAATGTAGAAAATTATCTGGACTAAAATAGGAAGTAGAGTGACCATGGTTCTTACCCTTTCAGACCCTTTGTGTGTGCCTGTCTATGTGTGGAAAAGTGACTTGCCATAGTATGAAGACATCAGCTTTGGAGCAAGATGTTTCTTGAGAAGTGACAGCCACTTAGTACTTATGTGGTCCTGAGTCTTAACCATTAAAACCTCAGCTGCTTTATCTATAAAAGGGGAGAAACTACAGGACTGACTTCTTTGAGTTGCTGTACACTCAGTAAGTCTCAGTGAATGAATAAGAGACACTCAGAATAGCTTTTCACACACACACACACACACACACACACACACACACACACACACACACACCCTTGCATATAGATCCCAGCTGGGCCTTGAACTTGCC
Organism: Arvicanthis niloticus; assembly: GCF_011762505.2. NCBI lineage: Eukaryota > Metazoa > Chordata > Mammalia > Rodentia > Muridae > Arvicanthis > Arvicanthis niloticus. Next base: position 64,123,822 of record NC_047661.1, on the reverse strand, counting down.
ATCCTCTTGATTCAGTCTCTCAAGTACTGGCTAGGTAAAACAGTACACAACCACCATACCCAGGATAACTTCATAGCTGAAAAAAGTGCCCAGCAATTGTGGGCTGATGATTTCATTAGCATGGTCTAATTCTCTTTTCAATCTTTTCAGCTCTCAATTTGGGAATAGGAATGGCACTTAAAAATAGACTGGAAACAGTGTGCTTGCTCTCTCTCTCTCTCTCTCTCTCTCTCTCTCTCTCTCTCTCCTTCCTTCTCTCTCTCCCTCCCCCCCCCCGTGTGTGTGTGTGTGTGTGTGTGTGTGTGTGTGTGTGTGTGTGAAAGGAGGATGTTGGATTTCCTCTTCTTTACTCTCTGCCTTCTGCCTTTTCTTTCTTGAAACAAAGTTTCTCATTGAACCTGGAGCTCACAATTTTCCATCTAGGCTGGCCATCTGTCTCCATACCTGCCCTCAGCATTGAAGTTACAGGTGCATGAACCTATGCATGTTTTTTAGGTAGGTGCTAGGCTCTAACACAGGTAGGTAGGTCTTCATGCTTGAGCAGCAAGTATCCTTAGCTGGTGAGTCTGCTTCCTTGCTAAGACTCGTTCTTCTTAAGCAGCAGCAGTGAGACCAGCCACGGGGACCCAGGCAGGCTCACATTCACCTCCCAGACACCAGCTCTCTTGCCAAAATCTTCCTATTCTGGGCATGCTGTGGCCAACAAGAAGCTAATTTGATAAGTGAACATTATTATGTGGGCGCCCTACTCTTCCTGCTATATCTCCAGCTTCCAAGATGACATCTTTTTGCTTGTTTTTCGTTTTATTTTGTTTTGTTTTCAAGACAGGATCGCTCTGCATGGTCTAGGTTGGCCTTGACCTTATAATCCTTATAATCTTCATGTTCAGCTTCTTGAATTCTGGGGTTGTAGGTGTACCCAGCTTACAGAAAAGTGCTTATTAAAATTCTTCTGCCCCTGTAATCATCACAATTACAACTCATAGGTTTTTTGTAAATTGTTGTTGCAAAAAAAGTCTTAATATAATAACATCATCATGGTATTGGTTTTCAAATTGCTTTGCTGCCTATATTCCAAGTAACTAAGAAGGTAGGTAGAACTGGGTTTTAATGGTCACACAGTTATGATGTGTTTGGAATACAGTTCATAATCTAGTCATTTTAATGTCCAGTCTATATTCTTTTCTTTATATTAGAGTATACTTAAATCATATTGGCAGGGCCTTCTCTGATCATAATTTATAATCTGGGTTCCCTGTACCAAACAAAGTCAACTCCAACATAAAGCTTGCAATAACAACGTTTTTTTCCCCCTTCAAGACAGGGCTTCTCTTTGTAGCCCTGGCTGTCCTGGAACTCCCTCTGTAGACCAGGCTGTCCTAGAACTCAGAGATCCACCTTTCTCTGCTTCCTACATGCTGGGATTAAAAGCATGTGCCAGCATGCCCAGCTTACAACAACAACTTTTTAAAAAATGTTTATTTTTTAGTTTATGTCCATATGTGTCCCTGAATATATGTATGTATACTGCATGGGCTCAGGAGTCATGGGCATTGGGTCTCCTGGAACTGTAGTTACAGATGGCTATCTGCCATGTGGGTGCTGGGAACCAAACTTGGGTCCTTTGTAAAAACAAGTGTTCTTAAGCACTGATCCACCTTTGTTTGTTTTTTTTGAGCTCTCTCCAGCTCTGACAACAACACATTCTAAAGGCAACATTAAGTTTCTAGGGAAGAGACCATTGTGGATGCTGTGAACATCCATAGCATCTTTAGTTGACTGTTAGGGAAAGCTAAGTTTTCTAAGTAAGTGGGATCTGACCACTTGACTCGTTCCCAAGAACACGTGTTCATTGCCCGGGGAACTCCTTGCGTATTCCCTGCAAATCTGTGATTATCTTGTACATAAGTATTTCTCTTACTAGTTTGACCTCAGCATCCAGGGATCCCCTGCCCCCCCATCTTACTTTATTTGTCAGAGATAAGCAACAAGGGCTGCAGAAATGGTAACTTCCTCTTTGTTCATTCTAACTAAAGAAAAAAAATGACTGAAAATCTCTAATCTCCAAATTTTAAATCCAGGAGATTTATGGATTAGGAATGTTCAATCTGCAAAGTCTATGCAAATATTCCAAATAAAAGATTTAAACTCTGAGCCTGGAGGTGGTGGTATATGCCTTTAATCCCAGCACTTAGGAGGCAGAGGCAGATGGATATCTGTGAGTTTAAGGCCAGCCTGGTCTAGAGTGACTCCTAGGACAGCCAGGGTAACACAGAAAAACCCTGTCTCAAAAACCAAAGATTCAAACTCTGAAATACTTTCGTGAAGCCCTTCAGATAACTAATACTAAGCCTGTACAAACAACCATTAAGACCAGTTCAAGTTGAAATGAGCAGTATCTTTAAGAAAATATTCAACTTCCTTGAATCAACAGTGTCATTTCCTTCAATAATAAAAGTCAAAATTTCCACAATAAAATATAATACATTTCTAAAGCAGATATGTAATGTAAACCAGACAAAGTAGACCTTTCCCCTAAAAAAATATAAACACCAATACTGCCCAATTAATAAAATGGGTGTTAGTCCACCTCCCGTGGAATGGTTGGCATTGGCTTTTGCCAGGAGTAATGGCAGTAACTAGTGTTTACTATGAATGCTCAGCCTTTTAACTAAGCTCAGTATTTATTTTCCCCTGAACACATTACAGAGGAGAAATGCTGTCCTACAAGTTAGAGAATATTTTCTTGATGTCAATGGTTAAACTAAATAATAGGCCTTGCCCTAAAGAATTCTACAATGATGAGAAAAATAGAAATCCTCTTTGATATGTTTGTTTTTTTCCCTAGGAGAGTGGTAGCATCTTGTATTTTCCAGGGCATAGTTACATAGGTTGTTCCAAGGCACATCAATTGCTACAAAGCTTATGGGGGACAAATTAGGCACTATGAGAGAAAAAACTTAAAATGTCTATAACCTTTTAACCTAGAAAGTCTTTATCTAGAACTCTATCTAGAATCAGAGTTCCAGGCAATTGTGAGCCACCACTGGGAGCTGGGAGCTGAGCCTCTACAAAGGTCTACAAGGGCAGTAAGTACTCCTACCCACTGAGCTCTTTCCAGTCCAGCAAGCATTTATTATCACAGACGTCCATAGGTCAGAAGCCCAGGAAGACTTAGCTGGGTCTCCAGGGTCTCACAGAGCAGAGACCAGGATGCCCGCCTCTTATGTAGAGGCTCCGAGAAAGAACTAGCTCCCAAGTCTCACTGAGGTCACCCAGAACTCAACTCCTTGCTGCTGTAGGAGTGAAGTTCCTGGCATTTGGTGGTGGTCGCCAGGAATCACTCTCTACACTCAGAGCCCTCTCATGTCCTTGTCTCTAGACTTCACTTCACAACAGAGAAACCCCCCCCCCCCCCGTCCACGTCTCTTATACATTTTGACTTTCTTTGATTCCTCTCCTAACTGCTACTAGGTCCTCTACAAGAGCATATGTTAAAAAAGTAAACTATGAATCCACAGGCCAGAAAATACCGCAAATTACAACAGTCTGGCACACCATAGGTTCTTAATAAAAATTTGTCAAATAAATGAAGAAAAAAATATGAATAAAAAGACACCAGCTACAACTGTTGAATGTTCATGCTGGAAAGTGAACTGTGAGTTAAGCCAAGCCGCCCACATTTCCTCTTTTTATTTTTTTAAATTCTAATGTTCTATTTGTGCCAGATTGTAAAAGAAAGCTAAAGCACGGAGACGTAACACTGGCAGCCTTCCCATTCACAGTATCAGGGTAATAAATCACTCTGTTCTTATCCATAGTTTACAGCCTTCTGCAGAGTCCCAACTACTTCCTGGACTGAAAAAGCACTCACTTTCTGTCTTTCATAACTAGATGGCAAGTATGCCCACTTAAACCTGCCCACACCATGACTCTAGATAGCAGTGATCTCTGGTCTTCGGTAAGGTTCGTGGTGTGCAACGGATAACATATTTCTGTAACTCAAGCACTGTTAACTTCCCGATGGTTCTGAAAGAATAAGTCCAAAGTTCAGCCTGCCAAAAAGGATCCCCGAGGGAGCCAATGAGGTGGCTTGCAGCTAAAGTACTTGCCATACAAGCCTGGTAACATGAGTTGGATTTTTTTTTTTTTTTTAAAGGAATAGGGGAAACAGACATGAAGAGTCAGCAGTACAAGACAAACCAACAGAGGTTCAAACTAAGGGCTGAGGAAAATAGGTGGCAAAAGTGAATTCTCACAGGAAGGACAGAAGGGTTTGTGATGGAAGCAAGGGCTGAGCTCAGAGCCACGATGAGTAGGAGTGTGGTAGTGAGGTGTAGGAGAGGTCTGAGAACATCTCTGCAGAAAAGACTAGACAGCTGGTGTGTCCAAGACAGAATTACAGGGCTAGGAACACGCCAAGTAGATCTGTGTAATCACACATTCATCTCTCAGGCCAGATGGGTAGTGTTGGCCAAATGAGCACTCTTACTCTTACCCCACATACATAAGAGTACTGATTTGGTTGCTGGGTTACACAACAGAAAACAGTATTGGGACCAGACCCTGATGAGTCTTGCATATCAGGGCAGGAGGTCAAATTTATTCAGAATGCTACCAAAGCCAATTGGCGATCTAGAAGGGGGAAAAGTTAGAGTCATTTGAGAAGGTTCTTCTGTTGTCAACAATAACAGATGATATAATGAAATAATAATGACTCCTGTGCTTAAAGCCTTAATACCACTAAGCTCACCCAGTGTACTTTACACATAACTGAGTGAAGTACACATACTTACTAGAAAGCTTCTAAAGTATGGCACCTTTACTTTTTACCCTGTCTATCTGGGAGCTGCTGTTGCTGTTTTCTCTTCCTCTTCTTCCTCCTCCTCCTCTTCTCCTCCCTCTCTCACTCTTCCTCCTTCTTTTCTTCTTTTAACTTTTATTCTTTGTAAATTTCATATCAAGTACTCTAACCCCACTCATATCCTTGTCCCTCAGCCCGCCCTCCACACTTGTAACTTCCCCCACAAAACAAAACAAAACAAAACAAAACAAAACAAAACAAAACAAAAATCTCAACTGGAAACTGAGGTGTGTCATGGTGTCACAGTTTATCCTTCTGCCCAAACAGCTTTCCTTGCAAAGATTCATTACAATGAGTCACTGATCTGGTTCGAGGTCTCTGGCTTCTGCTACTCTATCAATACTGGATCCTCACTAGGACTCCTCTCAGATATCCTGTTGTTGCCTTGTGTCATGGAGATCCTGAAGCTTTGCATCTGCAGGGCCAGCCCTTTCACAAAGTCCAACAATTCACAGGTGGAGTAGATGTTGGGCTGGGCCAACTCAAAGCCCTGGATCTGGGGGTAGTAGCTGAATGGCTGGGTTGTCTGCCTGCCAGCTCTCCTGAGCCCACACTATCAGGGCCAGTTTTCTCACTTCGACCAGGTGAGGGACAGGGCTGGCTTGAAAAGCACTGCTGCTCTTTGTTTTGTTGTTGTTGTTGTTGTTGTTGTTGTTTGTTCGTTTTTGTTTTGTGGTTGTTGTTTTTGGAGACAGAGTTTCTACATGTAGCTGCTCTGGCTATCCTGGAATTTTATAGTTGGCCTTGAACTAAAGTCAAGTGCTGGGATTAAAGGTGTGCGCCACCAACTGGCTCATCTGGGAACATTTTAGTATGTTCTATTACCCAGAGCCCTCTATTAAAGCTTTTCTTTCCCGAAGATTACACGGTGTGATTAGTAACCTAAATATCTCTCCATGAAGAGGAACCTACTGATGAAGAGTGCTGGAAAATTTGACACATTATCAGAATTCTCATAGACAAGATCTTGATGTAGCAATCCTTGCTCTTGATAAAATAGCATTGATAAGCATCATGAAACATTCAAAATCGAAATCTGACATTTACTTCATACAGAATGGAGTAAAAAGCACTAGCCAAGAGTCTGTGGCTTATCACCTTTCCTTCCTGGTTGTAAAATGAAAGGCAGGCAGTCTATTACAGTTCTTTACAAGCCCAGGGAATAAAGAGTATCTAACTTTGCAAAAGGTGAACACACTATCTCCATGTCATGATTATATGTGACAGTAAATCCTCTTCTCTTACCTCTCTAATCATATATGCCAATTGAGAGGAATAGGAATCTTCTATTAGTTTGGGGCAAAAAGGAACAAAAATGAAGAAAAAAGGAGAAAAAGAAAACAGGAGGAAAAAAGAAGGAAGTGAAAATAAGTCTTCATTTAAGTAGAAATAGGTTTAAAAGTTTAGTATAAAAATTGATCTCAAGTAACACACACACACACACACACACAAGTGAAAAAATTTCCCCAAATCCAAAGAACACAAGCTTATGCTTCCTTCAGTCCAAATGATGTACAGAAGTATTTTGCAAATTTCCATCACCAATTGAAACAGATTCAGTGCTTCTAAAGGTCGGTCTACATTTGTATTTCCCTTGGGGCAAAAGAAATCATGGAAAAATTAATTAATCCTATCATATTCTGACTACAATATTATGGATAAGAACTAATCATGCAGGATACTAGAGCCTCACTGGACTGATTACTTAGAATAAGCAACTACTAGGAAAAAAATTAGCATTAGTTCCAAGTCCACCAGAACCATCATTAAAACTACCAGCAGTTCTCAAAAAAAAAAAAAGTATACCACTTAAGGACAAACAGCCAATGCAAGAAGCCAAGTATCCCCAAATTCAAAGAGACACTGTCAGGCATCCTTAAGGAGACACCTAGATTTGTTAAGTACTAGCTGTCCACACCATTCATAATGCAGCTGGGCACTGCAAGACATGTGTTCCAAGTCACCCCACAGAAGCCCTGTAGATGACGTTTGCACTTAGCTACAAATCTTACTCAATTTTTACGGAGTGAGAGCAGACGTTACACTAGATTGGGTGCTTCTTTCTAATAATGGAGAAGGTTAATTGGTTCCAACTCGGAAGGATGGCTTCAAGTAGGAAAATTCACAATACACTGAAGAATGGTTATGGTTTGAGTGAATTGTCGCCGTTGCCCCCCACCCTCCCGCCCCTTTATAGATCAATTTCAGAACAGAAAGGTCCTTTATACAAGATTTATGTTTGGGCATGTCAGCACTGTTTTTTTAAGAGTCGATGTGCTAGCAATCTAAGACAATACCGTTATTTAGGTTTGAAATATATGTAGTGCATTATGTAAATGTATGTAGTGTTACTATTAACCAGTCAGAGAAAGACACAGTACAGGGATGTCGAAACTCATTGGAAATGTTCTCTATCTAATACCGCTGGGCGTAGGAAGATTCTCGCAGCTACCCTAAAGACTAGTAGGAAGCGACCAAGAAGAGCTCTGGGAGAGGGATAGTTGAACTATTTCTGTGGACAGGGCGACGGCGATCTACTTAAGAGGGGATAACCAGGAAGGCAGAGCTCGGTTGCTGGCGAAAGAGGAGCAGCTAAGAAAAGTACTATGAGCCCACAGTCAGAGAGCGAGCAGGAAAGAGCAGCACAGAATCAGAGCTACCACCGGTGGCACGCTCACGGATGCCAGTCTTTCTGCACAGACTGGTACGAGTGCAGTGGTCGTGGAGAACTAGCGAGACACTTAGGAAAGCGAGGGCCGGGCTTCCGTGCTGTCAGCGGGCGTACACTCATCTTCGCTCCATCCCTTCCACATCCCGCCCATTCTCTCCGGTGGTTGACAAACTTTCGACTCCGCGGTGGTGAGCTACGGTCACCTCCCCCCTCCAGGCACCGAGTACGAGTGTGGGAAAAGGATAGGGGACGTCTGGCTGGAGATCTGCACTTCGCAAACTAGCGACTCTCCTCCACGCTGCAACCCGGTTACCCTGGCAACGGCCTGTGCGGATTCCCGGATGTGGTTCACAGGGCCGCGGTCCGGGGCGGAGTCGAGAGGACCCAGCCCCCTGGGAGACGCGCGCGCATCAGAGAGACGTGGCGGAGCCCCGCTTGGCTTCTAAAGAGAGGCTGTCCGGGGCCCAAGACCCCGCACTTCCGGTCCTTTCACTTCCGGCTTCCCGGGTAGGGTGCAAGCGCCGGAGGCCGGGTGGAGAGGTCGCGGGTGCAAGTGTCCTCGGCTGTTGGTTGCCCGGAGCCTGTGACAGCTGCAGCTGCTCCCCGCCCACGAGGCGTGGGGGAGGAGACGAAGGAAAAGCTCCCGGTCGCGCTTCCGGTCCCTTCTGGCTCGGGCCGACGCGATTCCCGAGTGTTGCGACCGGGAGAGTCTGCGACGGAGCTCTGCCGGCTTCTCCGCTGACAGACAGGTGAGGGCGGAGCCGCGGCGGAAAGGATGGGGTCGAGGTGGCATGCTCCCCGACGGACAAGTCGCCTACGGCTACTCATGTCAAACTTGCTCCTGGGCACTTCCATCCCTGGGAACAGCCAAGTCCGCCCCTTGGTCCTTCCTGTCCCTCTGCGTCTCGGTGTATTCTGGAGTGCAGGGGGGCAGCACCGGCCCCTGGGGCGGCACCGCTCTGCTGTGCTGGCGGTGGGTGGGAAGAGTTGGCAGAGTCTGGGTCTTTCTGGACTCTGTTCTAGTGGGCCGGCCGCCTTTCCCCCGGCTTTTCCCTGAGTCTCCTACTTCCTCTCTCCTGCTGTGAGAGGAAGGGAGGTAGCAATCAACTGTGGGAGAGATTGCCTGACACTGGTGCAGAGGGAGGCGCCCTGCCTGAAACGTCCCATGCCTGAGTGCTGGTGAGGGCGTCCAAGGAATGCTGGAGTTTGGAGAAGGAAATTGTAGCCCTACCTTCTGGTGTGTTCCTTATTGCCAAGTTAACTACTCTTTACGTGTCTAGGAAAGGAAGCGTGTGTGTTTTAATTTAAGTGTTTAGATTCTAGACTTTATCCCGTTATTGCTTCCTTGGCTTTGTTCTTGTTTTCCTCTTGAACCCTCTGATCTCAAAAGGTTTATACTTTACACTTCCTGTAGATCTTTTAAGTTACCCTTTCAGGATTTCTGTGCGTCCCTCCTTTACTTTTTCCTGAAGTATACTTACTTGGTTCTTATCGGATCAGGGAAAAAAAAAAACCGAATGAAAGAATTGCAGGGCTTTTCATCAACGTGTTGCTTTCACAACTGCGAAGGTGTGTTCACACTTGCCATTTGATTAACTTGATTGCTAAAGAAAGGTGCACCAGATTGATGATGATTGGTGAGTTCTCTGGAGGCTGCAGGAATGGCTGTATTTCATTGCTGCTCTTTCAGAGCAAGTATTGCGACCGTGTACCCTTTTCTTCTACTTCTTCTATTTTTATTTGCTTTTAATTTTCGTTTTTGTTTTTCTTGTTCACTGTGACCAACACTGTCTTCTAACTACAAATCCTAACACTTAGTACATAGGAAAATAGCATATTTCCAATTTAAGATTTTCTGAATTAAAGGCTCTGCCTGAGCTATTTTGTTTCTGTTTGACAAAATGTTACTTTTCTTGGATTATGCTTGCCTTAATCCTGGGTTGGGGGGGGGGGTCTCAGTCCAGGTATCAGTGATTTTTTTCAGGGGTTTTCTATCTCTACCCCTGAAATTATGTGCAAAGTTTGTATATGTGTGTGTTCTGGGAAAATGCATTCTTTTATCAAATTCTTAAAAGACATGCACTGTCCAGCAAGATTAAGAAGCATTGGGCTAGTGTCTTGTTGAAGCTAATGGAAGCAGTTTGTTCATGGGGCTGTTGTTTGCCCAAGTTGCACATGGCTTATTTGGGTGTTACACAGAGTAGAGTGCAGGGATTACAGCCTGGTACTTAAATCTCACTACTTCAGAATTGCAGCGTTTCTAAATTCCTTCCTGGATCTATAGAAGGAACCAAGTTAGTTCCTGATTTGTGGTTTTGAGGTTTTTTTGGGGGGGGGGTGCGGGGGGAGGATAGCTGGTTGTGCCCATTGATTTGCCAATACAGAGAATTTCTAAACTGATGTGTTTATCATTATTTAATGCATACTAACTAACTATCACCAACCTACTGGGTACAACTCAGAATAAATTATTGAAATTATGGTTGTCCTTTGCATTCATTATCTTGTTTTTAACTGGAGATGTCTGCCTTGGGCTTCCCCAAGGAGGGGCAACTATGTTTTATGTAGCCCAGATGGCTTCAGCATCTTTGACACCCCTTTCTCTTCATTCTGTATTATATATGTTATTTGTTGTTTCTTTCTTGTAATTAACGATCTTTCCAAGCTTTATATAAGTCTTGGAGGACATATTTACTTACTGATTTGGTTGTGAAGTGGTTGGAAGTTGAAATTGTCACATTTGAAGCTCATTTCATACAGTGTTACCTGCACAGCTCATCATAATTTGTGTAAAGTAACTAATTTTTTGTTTTCAAACAATGTTATGATTTTCCCTCAGTGTAGCATCCTCACTTGGTGGAGCAGTCAGTCCTAAGCTAGTTCCTTGTAAGATAAGAACAAATTTAGAAGCTAGATTCTGTGTAGCACCACAGTGACAGGTACATTTTTTCGCTTGCCATGTTCATGCTGCTAAGTGCTTTTCATGATTAATGTCTCCTCCTAGCAACAGTATAAGGGTGTTCCCTCCTCCCCATCGTTTAGATCAGTGGTTCTCAACCTGTGGGTCCCAGGAGCCTTTTACAGGGGTGGACTGAGACCTTCAGAGCCCAGATATTTACATGATGATTCATACCAGTAGCAATGAAAGTAATTTTATGGTTGGGGATGACTACAACATGTGTTAAAAGGTCCCAGCTTTAGGAAGGTTGAGAGCTACTGTTGTAGATGAAGAGACTGAAACTAAATGACCAGTAGAGGTAAGATAATTTGCTAAAATAATCCTGGTGGAGCCAGATTTGACCTTAGGTGTGTGACTGTAGATAACTTATAGGAAACTTCTATTGTAAAATTTGTGGAATGATTTGAGTTATCATATTTGATTATATCTTAGACATTAAGAAAGGAATCTTTTCCTCTATTACTCTTTAGTGGATGAACATCTCCTTGAATGTCTATTGTTACATAGGTCAAAAGGCCTATAGATTGGTAGCTGATAGGGCTTCTCTGGAGATAGATACAAGTTTGTTGGATTATATATATTATCACTTGTAGGATTGGAGACTAACGAACCTTGGCATAGTGAGTTTGGAATCATGAATTTCAGCATGACAATTTGGGATAGAGGGACAACTAAATTCAGCAAAGTACTTAAATTCACATAGCCTTGGGTGGAAGCTAACATTACTGGTAGAGAATGCAAACTGAGTTATTCTAGGGGGTGCAGAGCATGGTGAGGTTGGGAAGATGGTGGCTGTCTGGAAGTCAGGCTGATAGCAGTGCTACTTTGGGGTTGTATAAAAAAGGCTATGAAACAGAAGTCTACCTGCCGAGCTATTGCTCCAGCCTTATATTGAGTGGTCTTGAAATAAAATTCCCAACTATATAATAAGCACATGGAATGAAAATTTCTTCTATTCTCAGTATCCCACCTCTACCCCTAGGTCTCAGGTACCCTCCTAGTTAATTCAATATATAGTTGAGGATCATCAAATTAATTAACACTAGGAAGCCCTAAACCTCCTCATTCTAATACCATAGCCTCTAACCTTGTGGCTGTTTACATGCTTTGCAATTAAATAAAATTCTCTCAGTTGTACAAACCACATGTCAGTGCCCAGCGGTCACTTGTGTTGGTGCCTGCCTTTTAGGACAGAACAGATTTAGAACATTTCTGACAGTATTTTCCTACCTGGTAAATACTTTGAGATGCTATGATTTGTTACATAATTAGGATATTACTGAACCAAGATGTGAAAATTTTCTGTTTCCCCATGGTATTTAGCAGCTTTGTTTGAGCTGACAAAATATAGCTGTGCTCTCTTTTGGCTTTTTAACAAAATCCAGATGGTCAGAGTCTAATGATTTTCTTGCATGTTTGGGATTACTATGCTGTTACCTCTTTTTCTAGGATAAAGCTGTCATCTTTGCTAAGGGCCTGTAGGTTTTGTTTCCTCTGAGCTGTGGATCTGTATTCCTTGCTGTCTGGTTGATGCCTTTCCTTGAGACTTAAAGATGTCTCCAAGCTATTATATCCCAAACTATGCTCATTTCTCTTCCTTCCTTTCCTACCTCCCAAACATTGCTTTTCTTTTCCTTGTTTCTGTTTTCAGTGAGTGTTGGCATTATCTGACATATAAAATCTTGAAAAATTGGAACAATCCTCGCACCCCCTCCTTGATAATGTCATATGTGTCAACAGATGTTAATTTTTCTTTATAATGGCTCTTGACCATGTTTTCCCTACTTCCATGAATTGCGTTAGTTTGCACACTATCACCTGTTGTTGAAAATATTTAATTGGGGGTTTCTACCCACCTTGGATAATTCAGTTCTTAGATAAAAGACACAGAACTTTTATGTTTATTATAAGCCTTTAAACAGCACCAGAGCTGGGCAGATATCTACCCTCTAAGCTATTAGTATCTAGTACCCTATCATTAACCCCAACACTTGCTTGCCATGTTCTGTCTGGGCTGCTCTTAATCTAACTGGTCAGCCCTCAGGGCCAATTCTCAGGATCATTTACCTCATGGTGTAAAAGTCTCCTCTCTCCACCTTCTCTTCTTCTTTTCCCATATGGTCTCCTGCCTTAGACCCCCAAGCCTGGGAACCAAAACCCTGCCTACCTCTACTCTGCTCAGCGATAGGCTGTAGTCATCTATATTCACCAGTCAGGGATAACTTGGTGGGGGCAAGGTTACATAGTGTCACTTGTATACGTGAGGATCTCTTTCCTCTTCCCTGAGGCATTATGGCCAGTATTTAGCATTACAATACATAGCAACAATCACCTTACCTGAAACTTGGATGTAGCCTTTCTTTTGTCTACCTTTGACTTGTTTTTAATCCTTTATCCATCCTGAGAACATGGATTATTTTGAACATACTGTCACTCTCTCCCTTTCCCCTAGTCCTTTAGTCATTTTGCTTGCTTTTAGAGTAAAAAGAAAACTTCTTAACAGTTGTAATTCTTCAGCCTTATCTTGAATTATGTTCCATGAAGCTATGCTCAACTAAGCTGGCTTCCATTGGTCCTTACGTTTTTTTTTTTTTTTAAATCACCTTTTTTCTTCATACTTTTGTGTATGTGTGTGCCTGTTTGTCTGCATTGTGTTTACATTATGTGCTAGGTCTTTTGCAAGAGCAGCAAGTGTTCTAAACAGTGAGCCATCTTTCTAGTTCCTGATTTATTAGTAATTCATATATATTTATTGTGTTTATGTGTGTGTATGTAGGTGGACATGCAGTGGCTCCAGACCCAACATCTAAATATTTATTCATTATTCTAAATTGCTGGTATTAAAGATTTCAGCTCATAGATTTTTTTGTTGTTGGTTTTTGAAAAAGATTTTTTTGAGTTTGAATTCTTATAATAGTTAAAATAGTAATACTTAAATTGTAAACTAAATTGCTGGTTTCTCAAATAGACATTGATAAAATGCTAATAGTTTATAAAAATAGTGTAATGTTGTTAGATTATTTATAATGAACTCTTGGCTAGACTTACAGAATTACCAAAAAGATAATATAGAGGTATCTGAATATTTCATTTCCCTATTAACATATATCATTAGTGTGACACAATTATTTACATTGTGTCAGTTTTTCCTTGTGTCCTTTTTCTGTTTCAGGATCCCATCCAGTCATCAGGTATTCTTGGCATTGAAGTTTCTCAGATTTCCATGTTTTTTGGGGGTTGGGGATTGAGGTTGAGACAGGGTTTCTCTATGTAGCCTTGGCTGTCCTGGAACTTGATCTACAGACCAACCTGTCCTTGAACTATATCGATCTGTCTGCATATGCCTTCCAAGTACTGGGATTAAAGACTTGATCCACCACTGCCTGGCCTGATTTCCTTGTTTTTGATGAGTTGATAGTTTCGCAGATTACTGTTTAAATGTATTTTGTATCTCCATCTGCGGGGATTTATCTAGTATTTTGTCATGACTAGCGTGGGGAGGAGAAGCTCAGAGTAAAAGTGCCCTTCCTGACTGTCACTGTAACCACACTGCTCATGGTAACCTTTAGGACGGCCTCGCTTTGTCAGGTTTGTTCTTTGTGGAGTTACTCTTTTTGAGCCCTTCCCTTTGGTTATTGCCTTTTATAAAAGAAAATTTCTTTATGTGGTGCAAAGATAGAGAGTGGAGAATTATGTTTTACATCCTAAAGTGGAAGAGTGTTCATATAAAGTTTTTGGAAATAAACTGTAAGGGGAATATTTCTCCTTGTTTACTGATTCATTCAGTCATTTCTATCTAATTTATATTATTTTAAATTATATATGTGTGTGTGTGTATTGATATGTGCACATGAGTGCAGCACAGGTGCCCTGGACTTCAGTCTCCTTAGAGCTGGGCTTACAGGTGGTTATAAGCTATCTGGCATGGGTGTTGGTGGACCAGTCTTCAGTCCTGTATGAGAGCAATACGTACTTTCTTAACAGCTGAGCAGTCTCTCCAGACTGTTTGTTTTGACAAATGAATACATGTTTTGCACTTTGGGTTATAATTCAGCAATGCTTTTTATTAGTTATTCTTCCAGCCTTTTAAATTGATTTCTTGAAATATCTTTATCATTATGCAGATTGCTTTTTTTTTTTTTAAAAGCACTTTTTGAGGTTGTTCATTTGGTTTTAATTTCTCTTTTACAAGATGCTCCTGGATCATCTAGGGTGTTAGTTTCCCTGGTTCTTGAAGTATCCATTCTCCGGTAGTGACCGTTCTTTTTATTGGAAAATGCTATTAGAAGCCAGTGTCTGGGCTGTGTGTGTTCTCATTGCTGAGAACATTGCATGCCATTGCTTCTAGGACCACTCAGGAGATAGAGCAAGGAAATAGTGTGTGTGCTAATTGTGTAGGAACAAGAATGTATTGTAAACATTTTATATGATCTGTACCGGTCTATATTAAACTGTGCTTACCATGAGCTCTTTTTCTACTGAAATTCTGACTGTGGATTTTGAGGGGTTTATTTGATAACTTAGTTTATTTGATAACTTAGGGGTTTTGGATAACTTAGTAACTTTCCAATTATTAATTACTAAGGGGAAGAAGCAGTTCATATCCGTAATACCAAGTAACACGTAAGTAGTTGGATCTTGGAATGAAGTCAGTTACAAACACTGTAGTGCCGTTGGTTCCTGGTTAGCTTTCCTGATGACATGCTGGAACACAGCTAGCTGTCTTTGAAGAAAGAGGCCACACTAAACTGAATAATTTAACATTTATTTACAGCTAGTTTCCTTTTCAGAGAGTAATGTAGTTTTGAGAATCTTACCATTTCCATTGCTTTAGTTTCTCTGTAACACAATGAGGAGAAGAAAAGGGCTTTTTCAAATAGTTGATTTTTGGTAGAGATGGTTGTTGACTATATGTTAGGTTAATTTGCCAATTTTTCTCTTTATGACATATAATTAAGAGCTAACTGTAATTGGTCAAAGCTTTCTATTCTGAATTCCAGACTGACGCATTTATTTTATTAGGCAATGCAAACTCAATTTATTATTCTATCAAGATAAACAGCTATCAAAAAAGTTACCAGATAGTTGTTGATAAAAAGACAGAAGTAGTATTTCTTTTTATTTGTCTATTCTGTTTATGAAAAGGAATATAATATACTTCGAATATGTTATATGGAAAGCCATTTTTAATTCAATATAATTTTCATTGGGATGTAAGGAAAGGGTTTTTTGCTTTGTTTTAGGAAGACTGTTATAGAAGACAATTAAGTTGTTTCCACAGGGAAATTTCTGTGTTTTGGATATTACTTTCAACTCTAAACAGCCCTAAATATATAGAATTAATTAACAAAACTGCTCTATTTCTTAAATTGTAAATTAGTCAGTTTGTCATGAAGATTAATCCTGAATTATGATATTAAAACAAGCTGCCTTCTTCACACTTAACTGAATGAAAAAAAAATTATTTCAGAGAAATAGAGCCACTAGTCATTATAGTGGTTACCAGGCTCTGGAATGTCAGACATAAAACACTGCAAAGAAATCAAGCAAAGTTAGATCAAAGCAAGACCAAGGCTTGTTGCTTTCTACCCTTAGTGTTTCACATTACCCCATACCTCCTTGACTCCATTTGTAGTGTTCCTCAGAATGTTTTCATTAAAGTATTCCTACAAAGAAGAACTCTTAAGACATTTCTTTGGAGACTCACATTTTTAACATTTTACAAAAGTTTTTTGAGCTGAGATCTCATATAGCCCAGGCTGCCCTTGAACTCACTGTGAGGTTGAGGATGACTTTGAACTCTTGCCTTCATCACTCAAGTGCTGGGATTACCAATGTGAACCATCATGCCTGGTTGAAGTATCACATTATTATTTTTAAAATTTGTAAGTTTTTTTCAAGTCTTGTGTGTATTATTCAAGTGAATTTTGCTTTAAATTTTATAATATACTTATTTCACTAAAAGAAGAATTTAAATTTATATTCAATATGATATACCATGTATGTCCTGTTTATATCTGCCTTGCGATGTCTGTTTCCTTCAGAGCCCCTGTGGTATATGGCACACTAGTTTGAAAAACTCTGATATCTATTCACTAGCTCTCATCTCATAGATGTTTAATAGTATAATAGCTATAATAGTTTAATAGCTTTGGAGTCTTTAGACTCAGTGGTTCATAGAGACTGTGACTACTGGGATTTTGCTTTTTTCAATGTTGTCCAGAGTCTTTAGTTTCTTATTTCGGGGGAATCAGGCAAATCTAGTACCTGTTGCTGTATTTTCCCTGGGTTCTAAAAAGACCCTTATTGCATTTAAGTTTTGTAGGACACAGAATTCCCCTTATTAAATTCTCCCACATTAAATTTTTTATTTGGCTTCCCTCTGAATATGTTACTTTCTTTGGTGTATAGATATTTGGTGATTTTTATATAGTAAAAGCTAAAGCGTTAAGTTCACTAAGAAAGCACTGGTCTCAAAGGAATGAAGTGGAGAGTGAGTGAACAGAACTCCTGATATCCTCCTCTGGGTTATCTGAGTTCCTGGGGATACATAGTGAGACCTCTGTTTCCAAAGGGGAGTCACAGATTGAGGAGAACAGGAAACAGGATCATCAGATAAACACCACAAACATTATAGACCAAATCCACTTGATAAATGCTAAAATTAGAGGGCAAGTTTTTGAGAAAAAAATGGATCAAGACTGGTTTTCCAGATTTTCCCACAATATACTTAACAACTAAAAGAGAAAAAACAGTAACTTCACAGTGGAAAAACTCAGCATACAAACTCAAAGAGACCAAGGAACTATGACAAATGAGATTCATTGTTTTCATGGTATTCTTGCCAAAATATGTAAGCCTGAACTAATCATGAAAACAAAATAAACACAAATTAAGAGACCGGCTGTGGTGGTTTGAATATGAAGAGCCTCCATATTTGAATGTCTAGTCATCAGGGAGTGACACTATTTGAGAAGAATTGGGAGGTGTGGCCTTGTTGGAGGAAGTGTGTCACTGGGTTTGGGTTTCAAAAGCCCATGCCAGACCCAGTATACATGCGTGTGCTCTCTCCCTCTCCCCTCCCCTTCTCCCTCCCCTTCTCTGACTACAGATCAGGAGGTAGAACTGAGCTGTCTCTCCAGCACCATGTCTACCTGAGTGCAGCCATGCCCCCGCTATGATGATAATGAACTACCCTGTGAAACTGTAAGCAAGCCCACAATTAATGCTTTTGTTTATTTATAGATAAATATATAGATACATAGATAAATAGATGTCTTTGTCACAGTGTCTCTTCATAGCAATAGAACAGTCACTAAGGCATAGTCTATAAACTATCTGATTATACTTGTTAAAAAATGTAATTTTCATGACAAAGAAATTTACAGAGTTGAAAAGACTATGAAAGCTGAACATAGTGGCACACACCTTTAATCCCAGCATTCAAGAAGCAGAGGGATCTTTGTGAGTTTGAGACCAGCCTTATCTACTTAGTGAGTTTCAGGACAGTCAGAGCTACATAATGTAACCCTGCCTCAAAAGAGAGGGAGAGAGAGAGAGAGAGAGAGAGAGAGAGAGAGAGAGAGAGAGAGAGAATGAATGAAGAGAAGGGGAGGAGAAAAGTGTGGAACCGAACTGGAACTAAATTTAGTGCAGGTTCCTAGACGGGATCCTGAAATTGAAAAATGGCAGTTAAAAATTTAGGCTAATTTCAACGATGATAGCTTATCAGTAATGTTACACTAATGTTGATTATTTACTCTCTATAATTACAGTTACATAAGACATTAGCAATAAGGGGAACAGGGTAAGCAATATAAGAAACTCTATTTTGAACTGTTAAAGAACCTAAAACTAATTAAAACAAGGGCTTTAAATAATAAACAATTCTAAGCAGAAGTAGAGAAACTGCCTTGAGATAGAAGGGAAATCTCTTCCACTGAGGTGGGAATGGAAGGAGAAAGCCTACAGATGGAGAATGAAGGCAGCTCAGGCACTCACTTTCCTTGTCTTCTCTTGTGAGAAGGGAGTAACCATCTCCAGGATCAAACAGTAGCAATTAGGAAACTGAGACAACTAAACAGATGGCCGAGGCAGGGGGAGGCTGCACCATTTCTGAAAATTGCAGAGATGTTAAATCCACGAGATTTTAACTGTTCCATTCTATTCCATGCTTATTTTTTTAAAGTTATGTTTGTCCATAACTTAGATGACTAATACACATATGTGGGCTTGAGATTTAAAAAGTCAAGTGTTTGTGGGGATAGAGAGATGGCTCAGCTGTTAAGAGCACAGACTGCTCTTATAGGGGACCCAAGTTCGGTTTCCAGCACCCATTTCAGGTCTCTCACAACTACCAGATCCAGAGAATCCAGCACCTCTGACCTCTGTAGATTCAGACCCAGACACACACGCATGCACACACGCACAAGCACACACTTTAAAAAACGTAAAAAACAAAGTTAATGAGCCAGGCGTAGTGGTGCAGACCTTTAATACCAGGACTCAGGAGGCAGAATTAGGCAGATCTCTTGAGTTCAAGACAAGCCTGGTCTTCACAGCAAGTTCCAGGACAGCCAGGGCAACACAGAGAAACCTTATCTTGAAAGACAAAAAACTTGTAATTTGTGGTGTGTGTGTGTGTGTGTCTGTGTCTCTGCACACACATATATACATATACATGGCATGCAGAATGATTATACATTCAAGCCTCAAACTTTACCAGTTTAGGCTAATGAGTCAGTCCCTCTCCCTCTTCTTCTCTCCCCCTCCCCCTCCCCCTGCCCCTCTCTCTCATGCACCCCCATTGCCTGGCTAAATTTAGCCATTTTTAACACTGTCTTTAAAACAGAATAACAAATTACTACTACAAATTACCACGGATGTTCAGGCCCTCATAGGCCAATTATGTAGGCTAAATGTCTTAGTTATTTCGCATACTTTCTCTATAATCAGGCAGAAGTATTCATTAGCTAATAATATGCTTGAAGTTTATAAGTCAATTAGAATGGGCCAGGACCTTCAGCAGTCCTTGCCCCGCCCCCCCACCTCAACATGAGCATGCCCAGCTTTTTAATGTGGGGGCTGGGATCGGCCTCAGGTTTGTACAGAAAGCGCTTTGAACCCAATGTGCCATCTCACCATCTGTTTCCATTCTGTATGTTCAGTTCTGAGAGTCTGTAAGTAAGGGTCTTTTCCCCATTTACTTATTTGCATATGTTGTTAAGGGCTTGCTCCTGTTAGTCTTAGTCTGTTTCCTTAAACCCACTACTGTCATTTTGTTGCTGTTGCTCAGTTTAAGCCAGCTTTAGCAACTAGTGGCTCCTTCAGGTTGACACCTGTTTTCTTTGGATATGCTCCTGTTCTTTTTGGAAATTTTCCTTATTTTCTGATATCAGATGATACTGTAGTCTCTTCTGCTTTTCTTGACTCATTCTTGGAGTGAAATGTTTGTCCCAGAATCTTTATTCTTTTCATTGGAGAATGCTGTTTAGAGACCAAGACTGGGTGCAGGTGTACTTAGTCTTTCTAGACCCCTTAGTACAGAACTAGAACACTAACACACATATATGCAGACATATTAAAAGTTTGATTCCAGACCAACCACACAGAGTACATGTCAGCATTTTCCTTTTTTATAACGTTCCTGTGACAGTTTGAAATGTAGTTCCCAATATCTATATTTTCTTTCTTTCCTTTTTTTCATTTAAACAGATTTTCACATAACCCTTAGGTAGCCTCATACTCTGCACAGCTGAGTCTGACCTTGAAGTGCTGCTCCTCCTGCCTGCTTCTCCCACGTGCCATCTGTGTACTCTATTTAATTTTCTTTTCCTCCCTGCTTTTGTAGTTATCAACACAGATTGGTTTCTTAATATTTCTGTTTTTCAGTTTCCACTTCACAGTGGTTGGTTATAGTTTTCATTAAAATTATTTTCAAGGATATGTGAGTATAGCTCCAAGAGCCAGAGTTAGTGTTAAAACTGTAACTAGAGGTGTCAGTTCTCTTCAGCCTGCTAGCTCCAGGTTCCCAGTTCTTTCCTTTTCTCCTCATCCCACCATTTTCTCACTGCCCGGTAGATGAACCATCTGCCTTGTTTCCCAGTTATGCTTCCTGGGTGTTTTCCTATATTCCCCTTCCTTCTTAAATAGAGGTAGCAAAACATAGCTTGTTAGACTTTGGTTTTTCAACTAGCAGTTACAAAGTTTCAAACATGTCCAACATATGGCTTGTGGGCCATAAATGTGGCCCAACACAAAACTGTAAACTTAGGCCATCATGCCATTTTTTTTTTTTTTAAACTTAGTTACAAGTCTTGAGCATGAACCTTGTGAATGGCAACATTTCATAGTGTCAAAAGTTGGACTTGCTTGGCTTAGATGTATAGAAATAGATGTATGTATAGAAATAGATGGTTTCCAGTGTTAAATGGTTGCAAAGAATGTTACACTGTGCGTTTATACATTGCTTATTTTACTACCATTTAGTCTTGTTACTACAAATGAGATTTTTCCCTGTCATTCGGTATACATTGCTTATTTTACTACCATTTAGTCTTGTTACTACAAATGAGATTTTTCCCTGTCATTTGGTCTACTGATTATTGTTACATACGGAGGCTGATATTTGAGTATTTTGTATCTTGCTACTTCAGTGAATTCATTTTGATTCTGTTTGGGGGGCATGTACTGCCTAATGTTTGCAAATAGAAACAAAGTTCTTTATTATGACTCTGATTTCTCTTAACTGGTTGGATTGGTTCAAGACTTCTAGTGTAATGTTGAGTAATAGTGGAGATGGTTGAAATTTTTGTCTTATTTTCAATATTAGTGGAAATGCCTGTTATTTCTTTATTAAATAAGATACAGAACACATGCCTCGTATACTAAGACACTTTCAGTTTTATTTCTGTTTCTTTGAGTATTTAATTTTGAATGAGTGTTTAATTTTGCCAGCTATACTCTGTCTCAGTGTACATGGAAAAGACTTATGTTTTACTCTGTTAAATTTATGAGGATGGTATATGTTAATACATTTTTTAAAAAATTGAACCAATCCTGTGTTCTTGGACTAAATCCCATTCAGCCATTTTTGTAATTTTTTCTCTTAAGATTTATTATTTTTATGAGTACACTGACTGTCTTCAGACACACCAGAAGAGGGCATCAGAGCCCATTACAGATGGTTATAAGCCACCATGTGGTTGCTGGGAATTGAACTCAGGACCTCCGGAAGAGTAGTCAGTGCTCTTAACCTCTGAGCTGTCTCTACAGGACTATATTATTTTATTAATGTGATATTTGATTCTGTTTGTTAACAATAAAAATGTTCTTTCTAGTCCATTTTGAGAGTAGAAACCCATTCCCTGAATGTTGTTGTCTAGCATTATATCTTGCAATTCTGTTTGTCTTCCTGATTAGAGTGAGAGTATGCTTTGGAACCTTTGTGCTTAAACTGAGCTCTTCTATGTAGTGACATTCTCCATGTGTTATTGGTACATTAGAAGCAGGAATAGCTCAGTAAGCTTTGTAATGGGAGATATTTAGAATCCGGTGCTCGGTCCGGCTTGTTCCCAGGCAGCTGCCATTTTCCCTCTGCTCTGGCTCTAGATTGCAGCTCTGGTTATCTCTATAGAAACAACAACCCTGGCACACATGAGACACCAGTGTGGCAGCTGGCTCTGCCAACCCACCACGCTGCCCTCTCAAAGCTTGGCTGAGCCCCTGATAATACCCGCCATCCTCACAATACCCGGTAGAATGAAGACTCTTAATGCTTAAAGATTATCCAGTGGATTTATATATTTGGAAATGCCCAATTAACAAGATGCCCTCACAATTAGAGTTGTTACCCAATCTAACCTTTTGATAGAAGTTGCTACCCCAGACAGCTTTCGACCATGGTTCTCCATGGCTGCTCCCTCTCCCCTTTTTCCTCCCCTTCCTCTCCTTCTCTTTTCCCAATCACAGAGCTCCACTGCATACACAATGTAGCAGGAGCAGGAAATTATCCTGCTACAAGTTTTTATCAGATGAAATCTGAGAGTTGTGTCTCAGACAGCAAGCAATCATATCAGTTACTAGGATTGAAGGTTACTTTCCAGTATCTGGGCAAGAGGTGTTAGTTCTAGTTTGCAGCTTTCTTTTGGGAGACCACAGATCATTAACATTTGACTTTAGACATTTGATCAGTTTTTATCTGTCAGCTCAAGTTGACAGTCTTTTGAAGTTTCTCATACATATATATGGTTTTATAAAATTGTTTTCTTCATTTTATATAAGTACTTTTTCTGATTTTTAGAAGCATTTACCTGTGTATTCAATAGATAATTTATATAGCTCCAGATAGTTTTGTAAAACAAATTCTGATTATAAATAAGTTAATTATGGTGTGTAATACTCATAAGAATGTCAGTATGATGCCAGTCTTTTAACTGAATGTTTAATGTGTGCCTAACACATTTCACTTTTAGGTATGTCTGATTGCAGCAATGATGCTTCAACTCTCGGTACAACTCAGCAGCTACAGGTGAAGTCCAGTCTAGAGTTGAGGTGATTGGGGTGCTGTTTGTATTGCTTTGTAAGGTCAGCCCATCTGTCCAGATGGAGTTGTTGATGGAGTTGACTGAGTTTTCTAAAGGTATACCATTTCAATAATAAACTCTTGTGCATAGTGACAAGATAAAACGAGAGAGGCTTTTTTGAAATAAGGAGTAACTTACATTTGCTTTTGGTGACCTAAAGCTTTATAGAATAGCTTTTTTTTTTTTAAAAGTAAAAGTTGTATTTATTTAATACATATATATGTATATGAGTACACTGTAGCTGTCTTCAGACACCTCAGAAGAGGGCATTGGATCCCATTACAGATGGCTGTGAGCCACCATGTGGGTGCTGGCAGTTGAGCTCAGGACATCTAGGAAGAGCAGGCAGTGCTCTTAACTGCTGAGCCATCTCTCCAGCCCTATAGAATAGCTTAAAAAAAAAAAAAAAAAACCTAAAATTGCTTTATTGAAATTAATTCATAAATAAAAACATCATATAACTAGATCCACTCTAACAAACAGTTGCCCAGTCTCAGACTCTAGAAGGTAAAGCTTATTTGTCACATCCAAATAAAAATGAAAGCTGTACAGGTTTTAATATGTATAATGAACTATGACAGTGGTTCAAAGTTTCTATCAAAATACTAGTAGTATTCAGTGTCATACGTGGCTCCTGTTTTGGCTTATCTATGCTCATGAATGTTCACCCCTGAGCGTGCATCTGCACCTGGGAAGAAAGCCTTTAAATACGACTGAATGAGACTTAGTACACTGCAGGGATAGTCACAAGGTTCTGATCCCTGGTTTGTTTTTTTTCTTTTCTTTTCTTTTTTTTTTTTTCTGAAGGTTCTATAATTGATTCTGATGAAACACTATAAGATTGACTATTGTAGCTCATCAAACTAGGGAGAAATATTAATTAGGGAGGAAAGAAGGAAGGAAAGAAGAGAAAGAGAAGCGACTATTGTAGGTCATTAAATGGGGAGAAAGATTAAACAGTGAATTTGTTTAAATTGAGCTCAAGTCAGTATAGCTGTTTTTGGCATATAATAATATTAAGCACAAGCAATGCTCTCTCTTGTTCCACATAGATCTGTAGGATAATTCAATTTGATTGATAATTAAAGCAATTATTTCTATTGTTTTACTTGAATAAAGTTAACTCTCAGACAGGTGAAAGACAGGTGATTGACTTACAGGATTTGGTAAGGAAAGAATACAACATGGGGCCCATTGTCTGCAGATTCAATGTTTCTCTACCAGTCTACCACTTGTAAAGACTCATTATTCTTCAGTTAAGCAGAATATCCCAAATTTGTGTGACAAATATCACTCCCCCTCGCCCTTTTCAGGAGTGGGGATTAAATCCAGGGCTTATTGTAGATTAGACAACTGATGTACTGCCCAGTATATTCCCAGACTTCTGTGCCACATGCTCTAATATAGGATTTTGACTTTTTGTTGTTGTTGTTTTTCAAGACAGGGTTTCTTTGTATAGCTTTGGCTGTCCTGGAACTCACTCTAGACCACGGTGGCCTTGAACTCAGAGGTCTGCCTGCTTATGCCTCCCTGGTGCTGGGATTAAAGCTGTGTGCCATCAAACTCCGTGATGATTGACTTTTTTGTCTAAACATTGATGGTAATGAGTTCTGTTTGGGAAATAGGTATTATTAGTATAAGATTCAAGATTCTTTCTTGAATTCTTCCTGTCCATTTTCACTTCTTCTTCTTCCTCCTCTCCAGTCCCTATACCCCTCTTTCTTTCAACAGGTTTTGCCTCGAAGTCCAGGCTGTCCTTGAACTTGAGATCACCCTGCTTCAGCCTCCTGAGTGTTGGTAATAGGTGTGTGGCACCAAATCTGATTGTGTGGAGGTTCTTTGTGGTGTAATATAACTTGGCTGGTTGTCCTCTGACAATGCAGTCTTGAGAGAGTAAGAATTATGTGGACTGTGTATCTACTTCTGCTCATGGTTTGACTTTCTGTGATTTTATCTCTGAATTTATACCATTGAGTGATAATCAGGGAAGCTAGGCATTTGTGAGCTACAGGGAAGGTCTGCAGCCCAGCCAGTGATGGCTCCATAGCCGTATGTGCTAGGATTATTGTTTGCTGCTTGCCACTGTGAGTTTCCTGTTTGTGGATGGTACTCTGAGAGATACTGAAGTAGAAATTCTCTTCTCAGTAAACAGTAAAGTTTGGGTAATGATGATCTGAAGGAAACAACTGTCAAATAATGGATTGTTCAAAGCAAATTATCATTAACGCCTTGTTGAGTATTCTTTGTCCTCGCCATAACCAAGTAGGCAGCATCCAGAGAGAATGCAAGAATAATAATTTTTAAAGTTTTAACTGTCAGTATAAGCTGAATTTACACTCTGGCTTAAAAGCATTATAGGAGTTAGTGTAGTTTGGGACTCTTTTGTAGTTTTAAAATTTATCATTTAGAATGAAATCCTGTCTTTTTCAATAGTGTGGACAGAATTGGAGCTCTTTGTGTTTTGTGGAGTCAGCTAGGTACAGCAGTAGTCCAGTTGTACAACTCACTGAGAGACTCACAGATGCCAGGCATTGGACTAGGTTATTCTTATAATATCCTTGGGTTTTCCTTCCACATTTACACATTAAGAGTTTGCATCTTGGAAGAGTTAACAGAGTTATTAAGAACCATCACTTGAAAGTGGAAAGGATGAGACAATTTAAGAAACTAAGTAGAAATACATACAGACAGGAGCAAGAAGCTGGGAAACAAACATAATATATTCTTCAAATAACAACAAAGAAAACAAGTTATGTTTTATTGTTGTGGAATTATAGCCTGAGGTTTTTTCTACCTTCCTCTTAATTAGCAATTTTATATTATAACTTGTAATACTCAGGGAACCTGTACGATTATTTGCATTCTTTTGTGTAATTCTTAGGTCTAAACAGTAAATTGAATGTAGTAAATTGAGCTTGTATTCAAAGTGTATGTGGATTAATTGATGAAATTTAAAAAGAAATCACAAGATAATGGTGCCTGTAGAGTAACACAGATTAAAGGTTGTGGCAGTTTAATCAGGAATGTTAACGGCATTAATGACAATGCCATTACCCTCTTGTACATAGAATTGAGTATTTGGTGATATCCTTTCCAAAGATGGGAAGAGAAAATTGGGAAATATGTATGTGGAGAGTGAGTTTGATTTAAGAAATCTAAAGAAGTATAACTAGGGGAAAAAAATAATCGGAAGAATTCTTAGTGTCAAGTTGAAGGTTAGACTTTTATTTTGTAGATAGAGACAGACATGTTGACTGTGTTTATTATTCTGTGGAATAATGTGTTATATTGCCATGAAGCATGACAAAAGGCTAAAAAGTATCAAAGAGGACTCATTTACAATGTTGGTCAAAGGTCGCTGTCTGAGGATGCAAAGTTTGAGTAGAAAGTTGAATGAGACAGAGTCATGTAAAAATCTAGAATAAGGGACAGAGAACAGAAAAGGCAGGGAACAGCAAAGCTAAAAATAAAATTGGTGTGTCAGAAGAACAGGAGGAGGTCCTGAGGCTGTAAACGGGTGTGACTGAGGAAAGAAGTGTGTTTCAAGAGGCAGGTAGCTGCTGAAACTGGTGCAAAGTGGACATGACAGTGACAGGCGAAGATGAGTCATCAGACAAGGATCCGAAACAGTGGGAAGTGAAGATCATGATGTTCACTGTTGATTTGCAACAAATTACAAAATGGACAAAATTCCCATAGACTTACTCAGATCCAATAATTGTCTGGATCTAACATATCTGTTTTCTTCCTTTATTTGTACTAATAGGGTTGAGAATCCTCTGTCTAGTGAAGCCATGGAATTATCAAAATAACTTGAAGGTGAGGAGGAAGAAGGCTCTACACATTAGCATTTATTATATCTGTAATTTAATTCTGTCTTGATTATGGTCTGATATAGAAAACTGTAGAGGGCCCACTCTAGTGGGATGGTGATGAGGAGCTTACTTTGGTAAAATCAGGTCTAGTGTCTCCTATATGAACTGCTTGGGAATTGTTTGGAATTCACCTGTTTTTGAGGATCAGAAATGTTTCTAGATTTCAGTTTCACTTTTGGGGGTATATTTATAGATACATAATGATATATTTTAGGGATTGATCCTACTTCGATCACAGAATTCATTTGTGTTTCACAAAGACATTGTACAGGTAGCCTGTGTTTTGACTAGAATCTATCCATTGGAGTCAGTGTGAAGCACATGTTAGCACTCAGAAGTTACTTCAACTTTGTAAACACCGGTGTTGATAGGATACTTTAGTATTTATCTATTGGTCTTGATCTGAGGGTGATTATAATGTCTTGCTGTGGTGTTTATGGTGTATAGTGTTTCCTATTTGATTCTTTTCCACTGTTACCTGTTTGTCTGTGATGCTGGGATTGAACCCAGGCAGTTGTTCTCCCACTAAGTTACCTTCCCAACCCTTGCTCTCAATTCACCCAATACCCACATGACATCTTGGGATGTTTAATAATATCAATTTTTATTATATTTTAGTTTATGTGTGTGCATGTATGCATGTGTGCACGTGTGCGTGTGTGGTGCTTGTGCATGTGCTCCTGCCACAGCACATGTGTAAAGTCAGAGGACAACTAGTGGAAGTTGGTTCTCTTTCTACAGTGTAGGTTCTGAGGATCAAACTCAGGTTTGGCAGGTTTGGTGGCAAGTGCCTTTACCTGCTGAGCCACCTCACCAACCCTAGTAATCTCCTCCTAATGAGGGACACAAAGGTTAGAGGAATGAAGTGCTCTCTCTGAAGTATGGAAAGGGCAGAGCTTGGCCTGAGGTCAGTGTCTTCTAGTACTTGAGCTGGTTCTCCTTCAGTTTCATGTAGCACGTTCATTTGGAGCCATATTGAATTGATGCTTTGTGATACATATACTTCTCATTTTAATAGATTGTATTTGTTTTAGTGGTGGAGGAAATTTCAGAGAGTATTTAAATTATGAACTTATTAGAATTGCTTTGTCTTTGTACAGGCAAACAAAAATCTGAATAATTTCATCTGACACAAAAGGCATTTGTACTGTTGGTATTGGAACAAAATATGGCTTGTCTTGAGATGTAGAATTACTCCATTAAGCACTACGACCCTCCTTGTCTAAAGCCCAAACTAGAACAATTGGACTGGAATATTTGCAGCTTCTCCTTTTGCTCTCTGCCTACTTTGTTCACTTTTTATCTAGAATTGACTGAAATTAAGAATTTAATCCTCCAAAATTGGTAGGAAATACATCTACTGGAAGAAAAAAAAAAAGAAAGAAAAAAACAAATCAACTGAATATAAGCAGTGTCTTGAACTTTGAAGTATTTTGTGGTAATTTTTATTGCCTTTTCAGAAAACTTTATAAAAATATGGTAGATTTAGGAAACATCTGAGCAAATGTTAAACTTATTATTATACCTTTAATTTTGGTTGCTTGGTGGTTAACGAGGTTGAACAGTTACATTGACTTGAAATTAAATAGTTAAATAAATTTAACTGCTGTTAAACAATGATAAATGCCTTATATAGTTGGCAAGACTGTAGGTCTTTTCTATGAACATTCTAGGCTCGTCTAGCATTGCTTAGAAATTAAATTTTACCATGCATAGACTTGTTTCTACTATGTTGTTTTGCCTTATTAAGATAACTTTTGCTTTTGGATGAACTTTGTCAATGATACTTGTCTCTGTCGGATGGAAGCCCTTTTGTAACATGAAGATATCTATTTTCAGGATTTAGAGAACACACAGTATGAGCATTTAACAAGCTGGTCTTGGCAGCTAGAGAAAGGGTGTGGATACAGAGTTGAACTGACAGTGAGCAGAGCTATTCTGTGTCCTTAAGGTAAAGACGGACCTAATGAACATTTGGTTGTCAAAGCAGCTAATGTGAAGAGAGTTAGGGGAAGTTTTGGTCTGAAAAGCGGTTAGAGAAGTGAGCAGGAGACAAGCTAAGTTGTTTTCTGGATTCATACTGTTTTTGTTGTGTCTGGAAAGCTTGCTGGAGAGCTGCTTGGTTCATTGAAGGTGTGGGAGTGTGTCATCTTCTAATGCAGCTGCAATGGTAGCCTTTATAAGAAAGAGTGCATAGATGCTAGCTTAGCCTTGCTAGTCTGAACTAACAGGCTTACGTAACGGGCTGTCTACTGAGTTTCTCAACCGTGGCATTGTACATATACTTGATTTGACAGTTTTAATTCATCATTTAATTTCAGTCATCCTTGAAGAAATGATAAATTGTGAAGTTAAATTTTCAAACCAGAACGCCAGGTTTGAATCCCAGTTCATCAATGGCTAGCTGACCTCAGTGGATCTCCTAAAAACAGAAATAATAGTCCTGAGGCCTGAACATAGTTATATGCGTTGACATACATGAAGCAGAGAGAATTCAACCAGTTCTTATGTGAAACACACATAGAAGAACATCTGACATAGTTAGTACTCATTGTCTGACCTTCCTCTTACAGAGCTTCATTTGCAGGAGGATGTGCATTATTTAATTTAATTCTTTAACCTTTGTAGGCCTTAGTGTCTTCATTGTAAGTTGAGAACATCATATTTATCTTACAGGCAGCTATGAGTATTCATGTCATGCTCTTAGTTCAGTGCTGGCCTTTAGTAAATAAAGGTCACTTTAGCACTGACCTTTGGTATGGGAGTAAGCAGTGTTGGTAAGGAACCTTTAAGCTAGGAAACCAGCTTCATAGCATACTGGAATCTTGGGAGTTGGTAAACCATTTCAGAGTTACCTCAAAAACATTCATATAGATACTGAAGGAAGGACCTTCCATTCATCTGCTGTTGAGTCTGAGGCCAGCTCTCACTCAGCCATTCAGAAAAAGAGGTTTCCTAAAGCTTTTTCCCCCTTTGAAGGCTTAAAATATGAAGGCTCTCCCAGTATTGAAAGGGAACTACAGCTGGCTAGCCAAACAAATGAACAAATGGGAAATCTATAACCCATGGCTGAAGTCTGATTTGGCAAACCAGTTGTGCCTTCATTGCTATTTCAGAGACCTCAGATGGGTAGTAAGGATTCCTTCCTCTGAGTGCATCTGAAGCACTGCCATTATTTTGCTATTTCCATGCTTGGATGCTCACTTGGAGGCGTTACTTGGGATTCTCAGATTCTGGATTGAAACTGTGTTTATAAATGGCACGTAGGCTGCTGCATCCAATTTTATAGTGGTAGAGGATAGTTAAATTATTTTCTTTTTGTTGCTGAAACATTTTGTAAGATGATAAACTTCTTTTGCTGCTGGGTTGTAGAGCTACAAGTCAGTCCCTTATAGGTGGCCACAGTGATCAGAGTAATACCACATACCTTGCTGTGGGTGGAGCTTGAACTTCTAGGAAAATTTTTTTTTTTCTTTTTTTTTTTTACTATTAAAAAATGATAAAATGGGAGCTGGGCATAGTGGTCCACATCTTTAATCTCAGAAACTTGGTGGTAGAGGCAGGCAGATCTCTGTGAGTTCAATACCAGCCTGGTCTACAGAGGGAATTGTGTCCATAGTCAGGAGGCAGAGTGATTAGTGCTCAGCTCCTTTTCTCCTTTTCAGCTCAGGAGTGGTGGTCAGTCTTCTCATCCTTGGCTCAGTTTACATAATCTAGGTAAACCCTTGCATGTATGACCAGAGGCTTGACTCGTAGGTGATAGTCAGTGTTAACTATCACAGTGGGCAAATTCTCTGCCCATCCTAGTGACTCACTTTTTGTTTTGCTTTTTTTTCTTTTTCCTGTCACTGAGATTTTCAGTATTGAAAAAGTTCATTTTTGGTCAGGTGTCATAGCACATGCCTGTTATCCCAGCAGTTGGAGATGGCTGAAGAGACTTAGAAATCATCCTCAGTCTGAGGTCTGGGAGCTCTCATGTCATACAAGTAAACAACGGAAAAGAAGAACCACAACAGCAGAAATAAACGTTCATTTTAATTGAAAACAGTAGCTTCTAGGTCTTCATTAGTTTCAACATCTCAGACCAGATTGGATCTTCCCTGGGAATATATTCCATTTTCTTGGTTTATTTTATGTTTTGTATTTATATTTTGTATTCTGGACTTTGTGAATTGTGATGGTGTTGAGAACTGCTCTAGCCCATGTTTGGGGGTCAAAATGTCTTGGACTGCTCTATCAATATTGGAACCCACACTGCCAAAAGCCTTGGGGGCTAAATTGTTAGAGCCTCCTGCACTGCCCCAAGCTGCTCCAGTCTGCGGGTCGGGGTTCAGCAAGAAAGAGAGTGAGGATGGACTCGAAGAATGAAGCGAGGAATGGAGACCAGAGTGTGATTCAATCCCATTTATTCTTTAGTCTTTCTTCTCTCTTTCCAAGTCCCTAGTTCCTAGTACCAAGTCTCAGGTCCTAATTCCTACTTCCTCTGTAATAAATCTCAAGTCCTAATCTCTGTTCCAAGTTGCTAGTCTCTTTCCCAGTTCCAAGTTCTCTTCCAAGTGCCTGTCTCAAGTACAAGTGTCTAATAATTTCTTCTGTCTGCCTTTTATATGTCTCACTTCTAACCCATGCCTTTAAGTCTTATCTCTAAATTATACCTTTAAGTTACATCTTTAGGTCTCGGCTCTAAATCACACCTTTAAGTCTCACACACCCAAGGGATATCTAAAACAAGGATATCTAAATCCAGGATATCTAAAACAAGATGTTACCAGAGTGTGCTCAGCTGTTGTAGGCTATTGTAAACAAGTCTCTTGTCAGGGTGTATGGCTCAAGATGGCTGCAAGAATGATAGCCGCCTTCTGTTGGCTCCCCACATGATGGTTTGAATAAGAATGGCCCTATAGGCTCATATATTTGAAAGCTTAGTCACCAGGGAGTGGAACTGTTTGAAGGGATTAGAAAGATTAGGAGGTGTGGCCTTGTGGGAGGAAGTGTATCACTGTGGGTGGACTTTGAAGTTTCAGAAGTCCATACCAGGCCCAGTGTTCCTCTGCCTGTAGATCAGTTTGTAGTGTTCAGTGTTTCTCTGCCTGTAGGTCAGGTTTGTAGCGCTCAGTGTTTCTCTAGCTCCATGTCAGCCTCTGCTGCCATGGTCCCCAACATGCTAATAATAGACTAACCCTCTGTAGTTGTAAGCAGGACCCCAATTAAATGCTTTATTTCTAAGAGATGCTTTGGTCATGGTATCTCTTCACAGCAATAGAACAGTGACTGAGATTAGGAACATTGAGAGATGGAGAGTCCAGTTTGCTAGATTCTCTTATGATATTTCCTTTGTATAGTGGGTGATTTTTCTCAATAGGGCTTGCATTACAAACTGTTTCTTGATGGTAGTTCTTCTATCTAGATCTTTTCTTTTTGGTTGTGTTCCTTTGGGTCTTTCAAATCCAACAAAATCCAAGGGTTGGAGATGTAGGTAGACAGAATTTGAGATGACCTCACTAGATCTGTTCTTTCTTAGATTTTCTTTCTCCTCCTCTTTTTCCTGAACTTTCCACTAGTTTAAAAAGGCCAGCTTTCTCTACATGTTCCCAGCCAAAAGTAAGGAAATTATCCAAATTTTGTATTTGAGATTCTGTGGGATGGAAATATATGTGTAGAGATAGAGACAGGCAGATGGACTTTTGTATTCTCTTTCTGTGTAAAACATCAGTTGTTGGCCAAATGATGCCACACTGTTTCTGGTAGCTGTGGTAATGAGTGGATCCTAGGCCTGAGGATCATACCACAGTCATAACAGTCAAGTTTCTATGTGCACACTTCAAAGTACAGCCTGAGCATAAGGGCCATTGTCTCTGAGTAATTCTGCTCATACCAGTTGGGGAAAGGAAGCTATGCTGCCACAACTTGAGAAGTTTAGACCTTTGGGTGACATCTGTGAATGTTGGTTTACCCTGAAGGTCATTTGATAAGCAAAGTATAGAGGAATCCATTTCCTGCTTTGTAAGGGGTCAGACAACATTAGAGTCTGGTGCTGGGTCATTTCCATTGGATTGGGTATTTCTCAGGGCTATCTGCTCTAATAGGCATGGGTCAGCTTAGGTGACTGATGCTGGTGTGCACATATGGGGAAGGTGCACAGCAGATATTTTGAGAGGAGCCTTTGTCTTTGTTGAGAGATGATGGTGATGATCTCTTTGTTGATGAGAGAAATGGTGAGCTAGTTGTAGGTGGAGAGAGTCAGCTAGCCCTCAGGACTATTTTCATGAAGTTTATCTCCAGTTCAAGTTGGGTCAGTGTCTTCCACCCAACTGGACACCTGAGGATAGGAGAGGAAGCTCTTTTAGGTTGGTGATGTCCTAGAAAAAAGAACTCTTGCAGTTGAGAGCTCAATAGGGGTTTGTTTGTTTGTTTGTTTGTTTGTTTTTCAAGACAGGGTATTGTGTAGCCCTGGCAGTCCTGGAACTTGCTTTGTAGATCAGGCTGGCCTTGGAACTCAGCGATCCACGTGCCTCTACACCCCACGCACTGGGGCTAAAGGTGTGCACCACCATCAACCAGCTAAGCCCAAAAGTTTTTTTGTTTTTGTTTTTGTTTTTGAAATCTCTTTTTTAAAAATCTCTCAGAGACTACTCAGTGATTTTCTTTTTTCAGTGTTAATGATCGAATACAGAGTCTTGCTAATAAGTTTTTTAATTGTACTTTTTGACTCAGGTCCATTGTAGGTTAACTGTACATGCATACACACAGTATAATTAGTTGTTCATTGTGGTTTTGGTAACCACAGCGTAAGGGTGACAGCAGCTAGACTCAGATGTCAGCATTAAAACACATGTCCGTGGGGAGTTACTGATCTGTCCCTGACAAATAATTACCCAGGGTCATTATTTTAGTGGCTATCCTTGTTAAAATATAAAGAATGAGTAACACTTGTAAAGACATCAGTGACTAACAAACTGTGGGGAGGAAAAATGGTCATTAGCTCTCTATGGAAAGTTGAATAAACTTGGTTTACTTTGAAGGCTTTAAAAATTTAAAGTTGGTGAAAGTAATTTTAAGATTCTTTGTATAAAATTCTCATATTTGTCAGAAAAACCTTAAAATCATTGCTGAAGTTTAAGTATTTTGTCAGTAATAATTGATGTTCTGCTGTTGTTTAATCTCTGGAAAATTATACTTCATATGGTTATAAAATTAAGGAGTATGTTTTTAACTTCTGCTTTGTTTTTTGAACTATAAAACTAGAGGATAAAACTTTAGTTCTTCTGGTTCACATATTTAAAATTTTTGTTATATTAAGAAATTTTTTCCTGTAGAAAGCTTGTTTTGAAGTCCATTAAATAGGACAAGTAGACCCTCTTTGTTTAAGTTATACACCAAACATGGCTTTCTGAAGTATTTCATCTATTATAAGTGGTGATCTATCATAATTCCAAGAAGCAAGGAAGATGCTCATGGTATTTGTCATCTGTAACTTTTCTTTAAATCAATGAATTTCAATTGAGTACAAAGAAAGCAGACAGGTACATTTATTTTACTGTATTGTCATTATGTTGAATATATATGAAAATAATATATGGATAATATATCAAGTTATAAAAATATTAGATTGGTAGATAAAAAGTGTATGTGAGTAAGTCTTAAAAATGTGCCTTTTGTAGCTTGGCATTCATATGGCATTTTCTCTTTAAAAAACTTTTTTTTTTTTTTTTTTTTTATAAATGTAGGTTTCTGCCATGGCTCAAGAGTCTCCCAAAAATTCTGCAGCAGAAATTCCAGTAACTAGTAATGGAGAAGTTGATGATGCCCATGAGCATGGCTATAATAGGGTAAGAACACTTTACTTTCTTTTAATGCACAGAATCATGGCACACTTTTGCCAATAATCTGATGAATATTGGATAGGCTGTGGCACTGATTTGTCAAGGTTAAGCTCCAGGGCCATAAGCTTTGCTGTTTAGCTCACTAATAGACACTGTACAAAAAAACCCTAAAAATTTATGTCATTAACCAGAATGACAATGTATCTTTCAGTTTGGACATATCATTTTATACAGTTTTTATTTTACTTGGATAAGAGAAATTAAATGCAGTATTTTACCTTTTAACATATTATTTATAGATTTTTTTTTTTTTTTTTTTTTTTTGGTTTTTTCGAGACAGGGTTTCTCTGTGTAGCCCTGGCTGTCCTGGAACTCACTCTGTAGACCAGGCTGGCCTTGAACTCAGAAATCCGCCTGCCTCTGCCTCCCAAGTGCTGGGATTAAAGGCGTGTGCCACCACCGCCCGGCTTATTTATAGATCTTAATACATCCTTTTAAAGTATAGCATCATATAACTGCTTTTTTAA
This sequence comes from Arvicanthis niloticus, assembly GCF_011762505.2. NCBI lineage: Eukaryota > Metazoa > Chordata > Mammalia > Rodentia > Muridae > Arvicanthis > Arvicanthis niloticus. The sequence continues at coordinate 64,088,519 of NC_047661.1, read as the reverse complement.
AAAGTACGTAATTCCTAAGAGGCTATTTTTGATTTTGCTCTTGTTTTGTTATTTTGGGTTTTTGTGATAAAGTATCATGGCCAAAAAGGGCTCATGGAAGAGAGAGATTATTTTGCCTATGGTTCCAGAAAGATAGTCGGTAGAGGGTGGGGAGTCCTGGGGCAGAGGTTGGAGCAGAGAGCTGGCTGATCAGATTTCTGTCCACACACAGATTTCTGCCCAGGCTCTCCTTCATAAAGGTTCCAGTAACCTCCTCAAACAATGCCTTCAACTGGGGAGCAAGTGTTCAAATACATGAGCCTGTGTGGGACATGCCTCATTAGAACCACCAAAGCAGTTAACATACTGAAAGTGGCACAATTAACTCAGAAAGAATCTGAAATTTGAGGTGCATTTTTTTGTGTGCTTATGTGCTGGGATTGAGGCTAGGACCTTGTGAATGGTAATCGAAGTCTACCACTGGGCTACAACCCTAGCCTTGGGCAATTAATTTTGCTCTGCCTCTGAATTCAGTTTAATGCATTCTAACAAAACAATAAGAGATTGGAAATAATCTGGGTTCAAATTTCAGCTGTGTCATTTCTAACAGTGAAACCTTGATAGTGTTTCTATATAAAAATATTTACTTTTATTAGGATATTAATAGTAAGAAAGATGAGTAATGTGCCTCGTTAAGTCAGAAATGATAGTGATACTTTTTATTTCTGAGATTAAACATTCTTGTAATGACATTTGATACAAGTGTACAACTTTAAAAATATGGTTTCTGTGGTCTTAAAGTAGTTTTACTTTATTATGCTGTTTGTTTGTTTGTTTGTTTGTTTGCTTGCTTGCTTGCTTAGACAGGGTCTTGCTGTGTAGCCCTGGCTGGCCTGGAACTCAGAGATATGCTTGCTTCTGCCTCCTGAATTCTAGGATTAAATGTACACACCAGCATGCCCAGCTCTGTGTGTTTTTTTTTTTCTTGAAAAAAAAAAAAAACCAAACTAGTGTTAAAAAGTTTTTAAATTATTTTATAATTCTGATATGCCTCTGCCGCCTATTTAAGAATGAAGCCTTTTTGTGCTATTTTAGCTCAGGCCTCTGAGTCAGTGTCAGCTCAGTCTCAGTTATGGGCTGTGCCCTGTCTTTGTAGCTGCAGTGTTGGGGTTGTTAGCTCACGTGCGGGGCGTGTGGGCGTGGGTCATGTTGGGCTGTGTTGTGATTCTGGAGGCTCCGCAGAAGCGGGGGACCGTTGGGGCTCCTCCTGGGCGTGGAGAGGTCTCAGCCTGAAATCCCGCGGGGGTGGGGGGGTTAGGGGGTGGGGCAGGGCTCCTAAGTGGGGGTCTCCGGACGGCTGACCTGGGAGGCCGGTGGTCTCTGTCCTTGGGCTCCCAACAGCCTGGGAGCCTTGGAAGAACTGAGACTCGAGGGCACATGGGTTGGACCGACCTGCAGCCCAGAGGAACTAGGGGGAGAGAAGCCCCGGCAGCGCCCGGAGCGTAGAGACTCTTGGCTTGCTGGCTCGGCTAGCTTGCTTGAATTAGCAGCCTCTGAGATTAGCCTCAGTAGTCTAAGGCCCCCTCCACGGTTCTCTACGGCAGGCCCCAAGACACGAGGGAGTCCATGGCAGAAAGTAGACGGATCTGGTTGTACACCCCCCCTCCCCTCCAGGGCAGACCTGAGTTAAATAGGGAGGGGGAAAGTTCTGGGAAGGAGGGAAGGAATGCTTAATTGGCTACGCCCTCTGACCTTTAGGTATCTCATTAATATGGAGATCTCTTGAGACTGAGGCCTGTAGTCTTAGTGGCTTCATATGTGGCTTCACAGTGTCTGTGAGGTGGGGAGAAACTCACTTCTGGTTGGGAACTACTATGTTAGATAGCTCTGTGATGATCTTCAAGCCTGAGATTTATCTTAGTATTTTCTACTGCCAGGACAGAATACTTGAGAATGAATAATTTATAAAGAAAAGAGGCTTGGAAGGGAAAAAAGGGAAGTTGGAGATTATGCTATCCTGTAACTTGACAGATACCATCACATGGAGAGAGGATGTTTTTGAGTGGTAACTTGGAGTGCATGTAGAAGGGAGAGAAGACTGAAGAGCTAAGTAGTTTGTCACAACATGTTCTTGAGAGCATTCATTCAGTTTCATGAGAAAGCCATTCATGTCTCTCAGAAGCCTCACTTCAGCATTACAGCATAAATGGCAGCACAGATTTCATCAGGGACAGGCCGCATTTACACTAGTTAGTTATTTTACTTGGCAAGTACTTTAATTTGTCTTCTGAGCATATGTAGTCCAGAATAGGATACTTGAAGGAAGACTCAGACTCTGAGCTCACAGTGATTTCTTACCTCTAAGATAAGCCTGCATAATAAGGAAACTCAAGTTACAGTCATCACCCGCTACCAATTACTTAATAAATATCTATTAGCACAATACACGTTGTACCAAAATTTTAATCCTTTTTTTCTTTCAAATTTTGATAACTACTTTGGCACATCTATTCTGTGACTATTAAGTAGCTGCTAAGTACCACACAAGGCACTGGAGATACAGCAATGAAAAAGATACCTATCACAAGAGAATTGATGACCTTCAAGCCTATCTGAAGGTGAACCATCTCAGTAATTGGGAGCAGAGGCAGGAGGATTGCTGAAAGTTCTAGGCTAGCTTATTTACATAGTAAGTTATAGGCCACCATGGGCTACACATTAAGATTCTGTCTCAACAGAAACAAACAACAAAAAAATCTAATGGAAGCAGAAGACCTACCTGTGTTCAATGAAAATGCATTCAATTCAAAGAATGTTAGATGTTTTTTCAGTGGTGGAATGTGTTCAACATTGTTCAACATCCCCAGTGCAGAAAGTAAAATAAAAAATTGAAGTTAGGTTCAGTATTGAAAAAGTCACCACAGCTTATTCTTTTTCTTAAAACTTCTTGTTATTAGAATCTGAGGAAAAAGCTCCAGTCTGAAGTATATAGCTCTATGAACCACCACTGAGTAAAGATTCAGTAATCTCTAGGAACACAGACCATTTCCTCATTGCCTGTTGCTAGGTGGTATGCTTCCCCTTTCCAGGGGTGGGGGTCACCTCTAATGTAAACCTGTCTAGATCAACTATTTATTTATGTATTTATATATTTATTTGGCTGGTTGGTTGGTTTGTTGTTTAGAGGCAGGGTCTTATGCAGCCTAGGCTGTCCTCAAACTTGTGACCCCCTTCCTCAGTCCCCAGATACAAGATGTGCAAGCATGCCTAGCCAGTGGACTACTTTTTACTGTCCCTTTGATTATTAGTGGGATTGTACAGTTTGGATTTGTGAACTCACTCTCACAAAACATTGAGACTCACTTGTATTGTTGCTTGCAGCACTATCTTGTTCTTTGGATTGTATTACAGTTTTCTGTTTATAATCTGTTTTTGGTGGATGAATAGTTACGATATGTCTAGTCCTGTCCATTGTGAATAAAATTGCCTTTCCCACACCTCTACAGATGTTGTACACAGTCAACTGCTGAAGGAACAGAAGTGAAGTGAACAGGTCATAAGTATACAGATGCTGACAGTTTCACTAGCAGTGACTGAGAGTTCTAGTTTTCAGCATCTTAGATAGTTCCTCATATTTGATGTATAATTCTACCTTAGCCATTTTTATAGAGGTAGAATGATGACCTATTGTCCATTTCTCTGATGATTAATATGAGCAGCTGGACCACTGTTTGGGTATTGTTTTTTGTGAAGTGGCTTTTCTAGTGCCAGTATTTTAATTGGATGTGAACCTTTTTGTAAGTAGTTTGTAGAAGTTTATATTCATCCTGGTTTTAAGTTTTCTCTTTGGATGTACATGTTATAGTGATAGCTTCCTTTCACACAGGCTTTTGTACTCTATAAATGGACATCTTTTATCTTCTTAAAAGTATTATATATTACTTCTACAAAACAATGGCTTTCTTTCATTGGACAATTTCATATGTCTATATAATGTATTTTGATCATATTCACCTTAGTAATGAATACGTTTGCTGAAAGTCGGCCAGGTTGGCCTTAAGCTTGTAGTCTTCCTGCTCAGTCTTACAGGTGTTCGCCACCTACTTGACCAGATGTTGGAAAGTTTAATGAAGTCTAATTAACAATCGCTCCTTTGGCCTTTGGTGTCCCATTTAAGGAATCTTGGTTTACCCAGTTTCATGAAGAAACTTTTTAAAGTTGCATTTTGCTTTTCACACTTAGGTCTGTGGTTTATCTGAATTAACTTTAACTGGAGTGTTATGTGAACTAGAAGTCATGGCTTGCTTTCCCTCTCTTTAATTAATATTATACAATTATTCCAGCACTGTTTGCTAAAAAGACTTTTTTTTTCCTGTCTGGAAAATGAAGCTGGTTGTGGAAGTTTATGCCTGAATCTTAGCACTTGGAAGGTTGAGCTAGGGAAACTGCTGCAAGTTGAAAGTCAGCCTGGCTGATAGAGTCAGGCTGTCTAACACAAAAAAGCAGACAATGAAATTGGCTCTTTATCTTACACAGAAATTAACTCATGATGGATTAAAGACTTTGTGCCTGACACTGTAAGACTCCTAGAAGGAAGCATAGAAAAGGCTCCGTGGCTTTGGTTTTAGCCACAAGTTCTCTGGGACAATATCAAAAGCAGAGATAAACAGAATTCTATCAAAGTCAAAATCTTCCACATTGCAAATGAGACAATAAACAATGAAAAGAAAGTTTGTAGAACGAGAGAAGACTTAGAGACTGAAGACTTAATGGAGTCGGTGTCCACACTGTCAGCAACAGCCAGCCAGTTAAAAGGAGCAAAACACCCTAGTAAACTTTCTCTGTCTTTACTTTTTTTCTGTCCCCCATTCTCTCTCTCCCTTCCTCCCTCCTTCCTTTCTTTGGGCCAAGGGTGGAACCCACAGCCTACTGTATGCCACCAGTACCAAGTACTCTGCTACTGAGTTACAGCCATCAACATTTTTCTAGAAAACAATGCCAGTAGACAAAAATAGGTAAAAGTATGCTCAACATCACTGGCTCCTCCCCCCCCCCCCCCCCGAAAACTGCAACTTAAAACCAACAGTGAATTATCTTCTCATACTTATTAGGGTAACTTTTATCAGAAGGAAAAAAAAAAAACAAAGTGTTTGAGGTGTTAGAGCACTTGACTAGCTGTCGTGAGGTATTTCTTTCCATTCTCTCCCTGACTAAAATTTAAAGACAGGACATGAATATAAAACAAATATTGGGCATTGTGGAGAACCTTTAAACATAATTGTAGATGTTTCAGTTGCTTTTCTGATGCTGTGCTAAGATATACCAAGAACAAGGCAACCACAGAAGGGTTTACTGGACTTCAGAGTGTGGCAGGGAGCGTGGCAGCAGGCAGGCAGGCAGGCAGACATGGTGCTGGACAGTAAGATCTGAGATGCTGTAGGATATTTTGTAATCGCAAAGCCCACCCCCAATGACACTTCCTCCAGAAGGCCTCACTCCTAATCCTTCCCAAGCAGTTACATAAGTGAACCAGTGGAGGTAAGCAGTTACTTTAAAAAACAGTATAGAGATTCCTTAAAAAAATTAAAAAGATAGTTGAAGTAGAAAAGAGACAGTCTCATCTCAGGGTGTATATTAAACAAAATAACAGTTGTTATTTATAGTTATTTCTAGTAGCCAAGATATAGAAACATCCTAGGTATCTGATAGGTTGAATAGGTACAACCTATAGAACAAATATACATACGCATATTTTTGTACACAAACATATATGCATATGTATGTATACAAAGGAATACTATCTGTCATTAAAACAAGGAAACTGTGAGTGAGCATGGTGGTAAATATTCTGAGGACTGATGCTTGAGACTAGTCCTAGGCCAGTTTAGGCCGCACTGTGATACTTGGTCTCCAACACCAAGGCAGGTGAGGGAGAATATGACTGTGTTATAGCATGGGTTAACATGGAAGAGCCTGTCTATGCCAAGTAAGATAAGTCAGATACAAAAAGGGAAATATGTATGATCTCATTATTGTAGTGAGAGTCTCTTTTTGTTATCTTCAAAATCCTCAAAATCATAGAAAAAGAATGGGATGGTGGATGGGCAGGTGCTGGTCAAGGTGGCAGTTTTAGATTTTGAGTATGTTCTGAAGACACAATGCATAGCATGGTTAATAGTGTGGTATATACTTGAAATTTGCTAGGATCAGGGGCATTTCAGGACACACACATACATACACATACATATATATACACACACAGCTAAGTAAGGTGATAGATATGTTAACATGTTAGCTTGGTTGTGATTATTTCACAGTGCATCAAAACATGTGCATCTATCTTACAGTTCACAATGTACAGTTTTGTAATTATATATTAATGTAGAGAGAATATCTATGGCCTGGCTTAGGCAGGAAATAGAGGTGGGACATCCAGGAGAGAGAAAGGATTCTGGGGTAGAGCCAGGCAGGAGATTGGCCTGGAAGATGTGGTGGGACTGACACATGGGACCTGAGCTCAGGGGACCAACCACGTGGCAGAGTGTAGGCAAGAATAAATGGCCTATCTTTAGTTATGATCTAAGAGTCTAGTTTTATGGCCAAGGTACTTGTAAATGTATTTTGAGTCTGAGTCTTATTTCTGGGCGCATGGGGCTGGGAGGCAGAACTAACTTCAACATATTAATATATCTGATTTTATGTGAGACTTTATGCTTTTAAATCACAATATATATTATATAAAAAGTATTATAAAATTTTAATAAATGGGATACTTTTCTTTCACTAAGAGCTTTTGCTATTAATATTAAACTAGTTTATTTATACATGGTTTTGGGTTTGAACTCTGCATTATTTCTTGGTCTGTCCTTGAAACAACACCATACTATCTCTCTATAATAATGAAATTGGGCAAAACTACCAATTCCAACCTGGATAGCTGGCCTCTCATTGTTCCAGTGTACCTCCGCAGGGTTACTTTGTGCGTTAAATCCTTTAATGGGTCTTCAGAGTCTTGCCTGTCAGCACTGCTTAGGAAGTGCTTTGCTTATGCAGTCAGAGCTAGTAAGTAACTTGTTTATCTGCAAATTGATTCTTCAGTAGTATCAAATTCTCCTTTTGGGTATTGTCCTATAATGTTGTTTCACTCCATCTTAGAAGGCAAAGAAAGGACAAAGATATTTGTCTCGGAGCCCTCTCTGTATTGGGCATATATTTTATCAGTGGCAACGCCCCTGAAGATGGAATAATATACTTAAACCAATGTATCCTACCTCATCCCATAAAGAAGCTCAACACCATAATGCTTGCTGCTGTGCTCTGTAGTGTGTCCCGAGTCTCTGACATATTCGATATCCTTTAGTTAAAATTAACTCAGGATCTATAAGGCATATGCTAACCTAAGTGTTAGTTGCCTTCTCACTTCATTTTCCTAGTTAACAGGAAAGTGTGTTTAACCCCAAATCTTTTAATAAGAGTGAAATTTTACAAAGAGTCAAATGTATTGACTGGTGTTAGACTATAGATGTTTCTAGAACAGCAGAGCAGTCTCATGGGGTTGGATTCCTGAACAGATTTCAGAGACACATACACACTTCTTCCTTCATGGCTGCTCCTTTAGAGGCTTGCGCCTTCTCGCTTTTGTATGACAGTCACTGTCTTTGTCAGGGTTCCTGTTGCTGCTGCAATCAAACACCATGACCAAGAAGCAAGCTGGGGAGGAAAGGGTTTATTCAGGTTACACTTCCACATTGCTGTTCATCACCAAAGGAAGTCAGGACAGGAACTCACACAGGGCAGGAACCTGGAGGCAGGAGCTGATCCAGAGGCCATGGAGGGGTTCTGCTTTCTGGATTGCTTATCCTGCCTTCTTAAAGAACCCAGGACCCAGGGATGGCACCACTCACAATGGGATGGGCCCTCCCTTCTTGATCACTAATTGAGAAAATGCCTTACAGCTGGATCTCATGGAGACATTTTCTCAACTGAGGCTCCTTTCTCTGTGATAACTCCAGCTTGTGTCAAGTTGACACACAAAACCAGCTAGTACAGTCACTTTAAAATTATAGTCTCACATTAACATGATAAATTATTGAGTTGCAATGATTTGGTTGGCCAGCTGGTGTCACTGTGGCACAAGCAATGAAACTGTGAAAGCTGTTGAAGTTGGTAGTTTGGTTTCTCAGTACAGACTGTTTTGTTCTGTGAGGCCATCCTCCACATTCACGTTTCTGTGGAGGTTATAATGAACATGCTCATATTAGGATTGCACCAGCACTGCAGTCCTTGCTCCGTGCTATCTTCGGCTATCTTGGGCTATCTTTGCATCTCAGCAAAGATACTGTTATTTTCTAAATCTCCACAGATGTCGTTACTCTTCAGTTTTGAGCTATATATGTATTTACAGTGGATGCTGTTAACATGACTAAAGATCAATTGGGTGAAGTGGTATAAACCTGCTAACCTCTGCTTAGGGGCCAGAGGCTCAGGGTCATTCTCTGCTACACAGAAAGTTCAAGGCCAGACTGGACAACATGAGACTGTCCCCAAAACAACAGACATAGAATGCAAAAATGAAAGGTGATGGATACAGCTGTCTTGTTTCTTCAATAGTAACTAGATATTTGCAAGTTGTAGCTTGAGTAAAAGAGAAGCAGGCACAAGTTACACATGGTTGACGCTTCAGGTGAGGGGAATTACTTCATTAGGTACAGCAGAAAATGGAACTTTTCCTGTGGAATGTCCAAAACAAAAGTACATAGTTTAGGTGTTTCCCCAGCTCTGAACTCTTTAACTAAAAATTGCATACATATAGCAAACTATCAAAACTTCCAATTAAATTTAGGGAGTTATAATCCAGGGCCATTAGGATTTAAATTACAGAGCATTGGTTAAGTAAGAACTTGTTAGAGACCTTCGTCTCTCACTACTTTATTTTCTGACAAGCAGATGTCAGGTGTAGTTACTAGCATTGTGTAGCTATTCCTGACGCTTGTGTGACTTGGCTGTAATTTCAGTGAGGAGCAAGAATTTTCATTCATTTCCATATTTCCAAGGCTGGCAGAAATGTTTGTTGTGCAATAGAGGCTTTCCTTTCATAAATGCTTTATGAATGGACACTTAGTTTTGTTAGAGCTGGCCTAGAAGTAAGGCTCCTGGACCTGGGGCGGGGCCAGGTAGTCCACTCTTAGACCGACTCCATTGCGTCCTTACCTGTGCTGCCTGGGCCGTTGTTTGCTTTTGTGTATAAGGGTCTTTGTTGTTGTTGTTGTTTAACGACGTGTGGGAAAATGATAAAGATGATAGGCTTGGTCAAATACAGTGTGTGACATGTGGTAGGAGGAAATAACGCCTGAGGAATTGCTGATCAAACTGAGAGCTAAAAGATAAGCTGGACAGATGGAGAGGAGGAGGACTGTCTCCCTCAGACAGTGCCTGGAAAGAATCGAAAGAAGGTATAAGACCGTAATATGTATAGTTCACCTGCCAAAGTAAGTAAGTAAGTGTGTGTGTGTGTGTGTGTGTGTGTGTGTGTGTGTGTGTGTGTGTGGGGTGGGGAGAGGAGTGGGGGAAGGGAGGAAGAAAGGGACAGAGGGAGAGAAGGAGGGAAAGAGGGAGAAAGAGAGAGAGAATATATGAATATGCGTGCTGGAGGTGTGGGCCAAAAGTGTATGATGAGAAATGGCACTAGAGAGATAAGTAGACCCTGCAAAATCTTAAAGCCATGTTAAGGTACTAGCTTATGTAACAGGTAGTACAGCCACAAAACGGTATAAAGCTGGGTTATCTATCTCAACTACATTCCCATTTTAGAAGGTCGTGTCTGAGCTGAACATGGTGGTATACATGTTAAATCTTCATGTTGGGGAGGCAAAGGCAGGAGGATTGTGAGTTAGAAGGGAGCCTGGGCTTCTTAACAACTTGTGTAGCCAGACCCTGTGGGAGAAGGGCGGGGGTGGAGGGGAGAGGGCAAAGAAAGTTGTTTCTCACTACAGTGTAAAGATTCCATTGCAGGGTTGACAGGACAAGAGACAAGGAAAACAAGGATAGTCACCAAGAGAAGAGAGGTAAGACCTAGACTCTGGTAAAGAAAGTAGAACCATTGATGACCCCAGACCATTTAAGACAGACAGATGGGAACAGTGTGGTGTGAGCAGGTGAGAGCAGGAGCCGCCCTAGGTTGTGAAGTACTTGGAGGGTCCTGTACACTATGTTGGTTGAGATCTCTTCCCTTACTGGTACTTTCCCTTTTAGCCAGAGTAAGAAGGGACACTTAATCCTTCTGCAGTTCTTCTCATGTGTTTAAGTGTCCTGCACATCATTAAGTATCTGTCTTACAACATTTATTGACTACTTTGTGAAACAACACTTTGTTATTCGAAAGTAGATTGTTATGCCGTGTTTTAAATTGTGAGTTTAGGCTTTAAATTTCATTTTGGGATTGGAGAGATGGTTCAGCAGTTAAGGGCTCTTGCTGCTCTGTAGAGAGGACTTGAGTCTGGATCTCAGCACCCATGTCAGCAGCTCACAGATACCTGTAACTCTAGCCCCGTAAGTATCCTGACACACTCACAGACACTCACACAAACACATACAAAACTCTAAAATTTTTGCATTTCTTCTTTTTAACCAGTATCAAAATATGCAAAACAAAAAAGTTCCCAAGGTTTGAATGAGCACTCTTTCATAACTTTGTAAAATCTAATAGTCTGATTTTTATATAATTTTTAAGAGTACTAAAAATACATATGACACTTATTTGAAGTTTTTAAGGCATCATATTTGCTTATAGGCTAATTGAAAATGACTTTTAAATGTATTAAATACTTCAGTAGAGTTGAGACTTAAGCCATTTTAAGTTTGAATTGAATATCAGTAACAAAATATGAAGTGGGGATTTGGTATTAGTTATGAACAAACTATTTCTGAAGTATACCTTGTGAAATGTTAAGCTGTGTAGTACCTTATAAGTGAGCACACAGAAAAACCCCTGAAAACCGACATTACAGGAAGAAGGCAGATTTGAAAGTTTTGTACACTGTGAGGGTATATTATATTATTTAGGAAATATAATACCCCCCAAAATAGACAAGCTGACACACCCAGACTCCTGAATATTATTTCATAAGTTATCCATCTCATACATTGAATTACTTTGTACCATCAAGCTGTTAGTCTCTTTGCAGAATTTTGCACCACTTCATTCAGATGTTGCACTTTTTTTGCATGATGGCAAGAGCTCTGCTTCTTGAAGGATTGCTGTTTTCTGAGTCTAGCATGGCACCATGAAGTACTAACACCGTCAGACTGGAGGCCGTCAGTTTTATTACTGATGGCATCTGTATCACTTACAAGTGTCCACCATCAGAGATCTCTCCCATTTCTGTGTAGCCCTTTCCTACTTCACCTCATACCCAATACTCCACTATACTACTTTTTTTTTTTTTTTTTTTTTTAAGAATCTACACGGTGCTCTCTTTAAGAAAACGAGTTAGTTGGCTAGTGTTCTTTCAGGTAAGTTCAGCTGTCCCAGGATTCCCATATACAATTTGTATACTGCTCATATTAGGTACTTTGTTTTTCCTGTGATGAAGTACCCAGACTGAGTCCAGTCCATCAGCACAGAGAAATCATGGCAGCGACTCTCGAGGCAGCTCAGTTCACGTCCCCTTTGCTGTCACGTCCCCTTTTCTATACAGAGTGAGACCCTAGCCCATGAAGTGATACCCCCAGCATTATCTTGAGTAACTCTTTGGAAGGCGTGCCCAGAGGTTTATTTCTGTGCCAACCCTAAATCCTACCAAGGTGATAGTACAGATTAAGGGTCAGCAACATCTGAATGTGTTTTCGGTGTTAAAGTCCTCATTTTTTCTAAGGAGAGCTTATCTTCACTGAAAGGTACATGTCTAAAAAGTTGTCATCACTTATGCAAGATGGCGTCCTTGAAAAGAAATAGGGAGACTAGAAATGAAGTGGATAAAGCAGGATGACTCGATAAAATTAAATAAAGATGTTAAATTAAAACAGCAGAAACTTATGATAAATGAAAAAGCGAGTTCTAAATATTTACATTTTAATTCTATATTGTAGGGTAAAGTAAACTATAAAGAAAGGATTTCTAAAACATGTACAGAGGGACATAGCTCAGTGGCAGAAGATTTTCGTCTCACATATACAAGGCCCTGGTTTCTGTCCCAATACTGGGGGGTGGGAGTTGGGGGGGGGGGAACTTACATCCTTTTGTTCTCAGTAAGCAAGCACTGTGGAAAACATTCAGAGACCCCTCTCTCACATGCACTTCAAGAGGTGACTTTAATTGGAAATCTGGTGCTGTAAGAAACCAGACGAGACCAAAGACCCTTATTTTTCTTTTGCTACACAAGAGGCTTGTTGATTTCTGTATTTGGAGGAAGGTATTTGGTTTGCACTTAGTGTACAGCAGGGTCTTGTGTCCCTTACACTCGTCCAGAGCAGTATTCTTAGGAGCCTGGAGGTTTCTGACTTTGGAGCATCTTCAGAGATCTTCAGTAACCACATCACTTCATCACTCCATCTCTTTTTGGAATTGTGTTTATGACAGGGTCTCTGTCACTACTGAATTAAGTTACTGTTATTGAAATTCATGATCTGTCTGCTGGCCTCTTCTCTTTTTGTTTGTTCTCCATACATTTCTTATTTTTAGTATGAAACATACTCCTACAGTTTAAAGGCTGCCTTTCCTGTATTTTTGTATTCGTAGGCAGTTTTTGTTTATATATATATATTAGCATTTTATATTCTTTTATTTATTTTTATTTATTTATTTTTTAAATTTTATTTTACTTTTATTATTACTTTTATTTATTATCTTTATTTTTGAGGTGGGTTCTTGACATCGGACTGGGCTCAGTGCACCCTGTTTTGACTCCCCAGGAGCTGCTTAGTAAGCATGTGCCACATTTAGTATGTAACATTTTACAACTTGAAGCTCTCAGATGTAAAAGCTCTTTTAAATGTATTCTTTAGAGTAGTGAATATTAGAAGTTAATTATATGGTTGTTTTAAAATTCAGGCATGCCCTAATATAATTAAGATGCATTGTGAAGTGTATTACTTAAAGATGGGGCAAGGATGAGTGCTTATAATTCCATGTTTGCAGATGATAAGGAGATACACTAATGACTTTGGTGTCTCATGCTGTCTGTCATTCATAAGGTAAAGATCACTCATCCTAAATTATATGAAACATATATAATCTTCTGTTGATCCAACTTCAAACATTCAACATAGTTCTGTTTATAAGTTAATATGGGAGGGTATTGTCCTTCACGCTCTTTGTGTGCTTTGTGTGAAGAATTATTAACTCTCAATTATCTCCATTTTATAATAAAGAATAAGCTAATAAAGAAACTCAGCAAGTTAGGGAAGCTGCCTGGGATCACGTGGTCATAAGTGACGACGCCAGGTTCCCAGCCGAGGTTTATCTAACCTGACTCCAGTGCAGATGTTTCAGCATTAAGTCAGACTGATCACTCCTATTATTTTTTTTTAAGTAATGGGTTCACTTGGTATCAAAACTAATTCTTTTCTGATAACTGAAGTGCTAAACAGTCTTGTTTTCTTTCTGAAAGTCTGCCTGCATCTCTCAGTCAGAAAGCATATTGTAATTCAGAGATGACCTCAACCCTACCACAATGTAAATACTTTTCACACTGAAGTTGATGAATGCTTTTGTTTCGATCACTATTAGTAACAAATCCCTTGAGACACCCCTTGCTACAATACCAGTGAAGATGCCAGTATGGTGAAATGCCACAGTTGAGGACTGTAGGATTAAGAAGCTGTTCTCAGATATGCTTTTTTGAGTTTATGTATTTTTGTGATAAATCACTCAGTAGCTGCTCTAGCTAGGAAGTTACGAGAGTTAAGGATGAATAGATAGAATAAAGTTTTTCAGAACTAAGAAAAGATGCCTTTAAAACTATAGTCACTTATTACAGTAAAGTAAAAGTTTAGGTTTATATATAGTTTACAAATGCTATGAAAATCAGTAGGAAGTCAATCGATACGTATTTCTTAGGAATAGTTAAGTCTGGGAGAAATCTTAAAAATTAATATTTTAGTTATTATGGGTTAGGGTATGAAAAAAAGGACAATCAGAAGCAGTATTAAAGATCAGGGATATCCCTAGGTGGGAATGACTTTAATTGCTGTGTGTTTAATTACAAGTCATGTATGCTAAGCCAGACTTAGTGACATGGGGGTAGTTCCAGCACCTGAGAGGCTGAAGTAGAAGATTGCAGGTTTAAAGCCAACATGAGGTAGACTAGCAAAGTCCTTTTATTTTTAAAATAAAAATACATTTTAAGTCTTGTATTTCTTTAAATACTTAGGGTTACACTAAGGACATTATGGTATAGCTATTCGGCAGGTTTTAGACCTGGGTCCTCAATCTTAATGGAGTCCCAAGAATTCCTCTAGAGGTGATCTCAAAGTTAGAGAAAGGCACAAATTTATGCTTAGTCACCAGAGAAGATTATCCATAGAAGCCGATCCTCAGGAAATGTTTACAGCTCTCACAATAGATTGTAGCACACACTTTACTCAGAAGTGTAAAGATGATAAACGCAGTCATCTGTCGTTTATTTTGGCCTCTTTGTTTATATTGCCAAGTTCCACATTGATAATAGTGGCGAGATGCAGAAAAATGAGTTGAGCAAGAAAAGCATAATGGATACATTTAAGGGTTGGAGGAATTTTAGGAGTCAGAGTATTCTTTAGCAAGCATTCAAAATGCTGTTTTCAAATCATGTTATTGCTATAGATGTTACTTAACCTGTGCTAAAGTATTTTTACTCTAGTAAACAGAGTTGACAGAGTTACTGAAAATCAGTTGTTTGTTTACCATTGACTTAAATTACCCCCGTCTATCCTTTCTAAATGGTTTGTGATGCCAGTTGTATATATCAGATATTCCACTTACTATGATACCAAACATGTAGCAGATTTCTCATCACAAGTATTCATTTTAATTATTCCTAAATTTCATGGGTCTACTTCTCTGACTTTAGCCTGGCCTTAAATGAGCTAGAATGCTATCTACTTTATGATTGGTCTTGCCTTCAGCTTCGAATTCTTTTAAGCTGTTCTTATATATGTCCCAAATTTATATTCTCAAAGTAAATCTTTCACCACATTAAGCACATCTACTATTTAGAACTCACTTTTTAATTTGTTTAGGACTAAACCTCCTATTTTATCTGGCCTTCTAATTCCTGCTTCCTCATCTCTCAGTGAGACTTTAGCTGCACTGGCCCCACATTGGTTGCTGGCCTTCTCTGCTTTGACATTGTGATAGTGACTGCCCTGTCTCCCACCTCCTCTTCTGCAAGGGTCTTTGTTGGCCAAGGTACATCCTGCTTTTCCTTTATTCCCATCTCTCTAGCCTTCCGTGTCCTGTTATCTTAAACTGTGATCAGTGTAAAGGTTTGTCATATTCAGCACACATGTGTCTCCTAAATAGCAATCTTGCTGTTCTTGATCATCACTGAATGTCATGACAGTTAAGGAGATAATGTGTAGAAAGAGAAAAATAGCACAAAATGTAGTAAAAGGCACAATTCTGAAATTTTATGTGCTGTGAGATCTTTTACCAAGTTTTTTTTTTTTTCTTTTATTTAAATGTTGCCAAGGATTTGAAGCATTCATTACCATCTGGACTTGGACTCTCAGAAACTCAAATAACATCTCATGGCGTTGACAGTACCAAAGAGGGGGTTATTGAAGCAGGGGCATCCCAAGGTAAGAACCCACGTACTACAAAGATGGCTGAAGTAGAGAGAGGATGGCAGGTCCACTAAGCACGACTTCTGTTAAAGAAGTTAAAGAAGACAAGAGCTGAGCTCTTTATTTCCTTGATGAAAAGTGACCATAAACATAATCATCTTTCTCTTCAGTTTAAATAATGTAGGCATTATTTTTCTGATCTTTGTAGACATATATTGGAATGAATAATTTTTACTGATAACCTTTTTTCCAGGATGCAGCCCATGCCACACACACTAGGCACATGCCCTACCATTCACACACAGTCCCTTCAGGTTACTACTTAGGGAACACTTTTTAATAATGATTTTTAAATATTGTGAAACAAAACTGTAAAATTATTTCAGGAGGTAAACTACTTTAGGTGGTATCCACAAAATTGTAACTTGATTTCTATAAATACAGATTATATATTTCAAAAAAAAATAAGAAAATGCAGCTTTTATTTTCCTATGCTTGCCATGTAGGAGATCTTCAAGATCATCTTAGTGTTTGGTCTCAGCTGATACTCACACTATGGCTTATTACAGGCAGTCAGTAAGGCAATGTCTTCCAAGGGTCTTCTGGTGCCGATACACAGAGACTGCTTAAGTCTTTAATTGTGAGTTCTGTCAACACATCTAAAGTGTGGCTATTTGGGGAAGATCATTGAACATGTAGTGTCCAGGGCTTTTATAAGAATTCCACACACAAGCATCCTTTGAGCACTGTCACGATTCTAGACTTAACAGAAGTCTGAAGACAGTCAACTTAAGCCATACTGTTTTGTGTGAATTAGTTCAGGCCTTGGGATCCAAGCCTTCTGGAGGGAATTTTTCAAAGTCATCTTCCAAGGATCTGCACAAAGGTCGGTCTTGTAAATAGCCTTTTTTAAGGATAGACAATAAGACCTGCCCTAACTCTTTCCTGCACACAAACTAAGAAGTATGCATGTACGCGTGTACATGTATATTTTATGAAGAGGGAAAATTGCCTCTTTTATCAGTGACCTTGCTTATAGCTTTTTTCAGTGGGTTTTTAATGTAATAGTTTCATTCTTGGATATTTTATACATGTATACAGTATATTTTGATCTTCTCCACTTACTCCTTATTCTAACTTGTCCCAGATCTTCTTCATCCTCTCCCAACTTCCCCTTTAAAGAGACAAACTAAAACACTTAGTCCAGAATGTACCTCCCATATACACACATGGTGTGGGACCAACCACTAGTGCGTGGTCAGCCTCCCAGGGCCGATTCTGAAGAATTTGGACTATTCCCCAGCAGCTGTCAACTGTCCATAGCTCCTCAGCAGGGGTAAGAGCTCAGGAGTCCCTCCCTTCGTGCTGGAATGTTGACTGGTTAGGTCTGGTGTAGACAACTGTCAAAGATCAAGTGCACCGATCCTGTCAAATTCCAGAAGATACTGCTTTACCCTGGTCCCTACCCCACACTCTTTTTGTGATGTTTCCTGAGAATTGTGTTTGTAAATGAATGGAAGAAAACCCCCCAACATTTGGATGTAGAACTGTAATTAAGTAGCTATAGTTAATGTTCACTGTGACCTTTGTTAATTTTATTAATGTGTTGTGGTTTGATAGATTAGATGTTGCTTTGCCAGTACTTAGCCCTCTTGTAGATAACACTGATCAATCTTTCTGTTATATTATTGGCCAGCTCCTTATTCAGGGGCAGTTTAGATTTTGAAATATATTATTTGTAATTCCAGTATTGCGTTCTGAACTGTAATTGGTAAAGTTTCTCTGTGTAGCCCTGGCTGTCCTATTACTCTGTAGACCGGGCTGTTTTGTCAGTCACTTTGTAGACCAGGCTGGCCTCAACCTCACAGAGATTGAGTTCTGCTTCTGCTTTCCAAGATGTGTCAGTATCTTAACAGTATATATCTATAAAGCTCTTGAAAACAAAAATCCATACATGGCTTTTAAAAAATAGAGTTTTGGGCCTATAAAATGTCTTAGTAGGTAAAGTCACTTGTCACATTGTGGAATGAGAGACCTGAATCCTGCAAGCTGTCCTCTGATCTCCATGTGCACACCATGACTGCCTACCCTTCACAATAAGAAATGAAGTCTTAAGGTTGGAAGTTGGTTTGGTTGGTAAAGTGTTCAGTGTATAAATAAGATGGAGGCCTGAGTTTGATCTCTAGAGCCCATGGTAAAACACCAGGCATGCCCCCGAGCCGAGAGGTAGAGACACCCAGCCTTGTCAGTTCAGTGATTCCAGGCCAACGAGAAACCCTAGCTCAAAACACAAGGCAGGCCAGGTGGTGGTGGCGCACGACTTTAATCCCAGCACTTGGGAGGCAGAGGCAGGCGGATTTCTGAGTTCGAGGCCAGCCTGGTCTACAGAGTGAGTTCCAGGACAGCCAGGGCTACACAGAGAAACCCTGTCTCGAAAAACCAAACAAAACAAAAACACCACAAGGCAGACAGTATGTAAGAAGGAACAGCACCTGAGAAGTTCTCTGCTTTCACAAGACACACACCTGTGGGCATTCACAGAGATAGTCTTCATTCTCAAGTGTTAGAGCATTCTCGTGCAGGCTTCTTTGTCTTTGAAAGGGTTGACTAAATGCCTAAAATTGTGATTGCTTAACATATTGGCTTACTTTATATATAATTTGATATGATTTTTTGATTAGTACTTAACTAATTTTATTTTATTTATTAAATTTTGTGGTATTGGGAATTGAACTCAGGACCTTGTACATATCCCAACCCCACTTTCAAATTTTAAATGTCACCATCAAATAAAAAACAAATGTACTATTTAGATATTTTAATTGTTTTTAATGAAATTACTTGTCTACATTTGATTTAATCTTTTCTCCTGAAAGTTACAGGATTATAGAGCAATTGAACTAAAATGACCATTTCTATCTGCAGTAAACCTTAAAATGACAGTTTTATTTACTTATAAATACTTTAGTAGTAGTAGTAGTCTTATATCTATGAGTGCACTGTAGCTGTCTTAAGGCACACCAGAAGAGGGCGTCAGATCCCATTACAGATGGTTGTGAGCCACCATGTGGTTGCTGGGAATTGAACTCAGGACTCTGGAAGAGCAGTCAGTGCTCTTAACTGCTGAGCCATCTCTCCAGTCCCTTATAAATACTTTCTAATACTCAGGTTGGAG
This sequence comes from Arvicanthis niloticus, assembly GCF_011762505.2. Taxonomy (NCBI): domain Eukaryota; kingdom Metazoa; phylum Chordata; class Mammalia; order Rodentia; family Muridae; genus Arvicanthis; species Arvicanthis niloticus. Next base: position 64,069,603 of record NC_047661.1, on the reverse strand, counting down.
TGACAAGTGTGTTTCGTGCTAATGGAAATAATTTATCTTTTGGACTGAGTTTATAAAGCTCGTTTTAACCTAAAATGCATTATTGATCAGTGTATTCATAAGAGAATTCTGTGTGCTTGAACCAGCTCAGTACTTACTAGAAAGGTACAATTGTCTTAAGGGCACTGTTTTAGGATGTACAGATAATTGGAATGACCATGGGAAAGAATGACATGCCAAAAACTTAGGAAGTAAATCTCAAGTGCTGAGGGACTTAGGTCAGTGTTAGCTCTCTGAACAACAGAATGAAGCATTTTGATTTTTTTTATACTTTATTACTTGACGTTTACATTTTATTATCATAAGATAATTAGTACTGTACTTTTCTACTTGTTCCTAAAGTAAAGTTTAAAAATTGTATCTAAATTTAGCCTTAAAATCAACAACAGATATTGAAATCTGGTCAACAACAGAATGTGGCAAAGTCAGTAACAGCATGAGTCAGAAGTAAATCTGAGCTCCTGGCAAGGAGGTGTGCTTGTTTCCCAAGGTTTTGTTTTTGTTATATTTTTAATGAGAGTTATAATCCTTGTACCTACCTAGATTTCTCTTGAGAGGAAATTGGCTAATTCCTCCAAACTTAGTTAGCAAGAGAAGTTGTTTGTTTTTTTCCCTATTTTTCTCTTTTGAGGGATAGAGTCATACAGTGTAGTCCAGGTTGGCATAAACTCACAACTCTACCTCTCCTGGTAGGATTTCCTCTCCTGGGTCCTAGGAGTAAGAAGTGTGTGCTGTCATGCCCAGCTTTAAGATTTTGGATTCCTTAGAGGTTTTTGTGGGTATTAGTGAGCACTTTTGATAGCTAAATTTAGTTGGGAGGGCTAATTTAAACTATACCAGTCCAAAGGCTTACAGTTCTGAAGATAGGAAAAAATGGAAAGTGACTTTGAAGGCCAAGCAGACAGCTGAAGCTCCACCTACTCTCGCATCACATTATTGGCCATTTTAGTGTGGAAGCTGTGTCTCTTGCTACATATGTTATATACGTGTCAGGTTGTTCTGTGACATCATTCCTTATAGAGATTACTGAACTGTAAGAAGCAGAACAACAGAGCTCTGTTCCCGAGGTCAGCAGACATGGAACTGTAGTCGTGTTTCCTTATGTTTACTACTTCCTTATGGGAGCCCTGTGCCTTGGATAATAGAAATGTGGTCTTTGTGTAATGTGGCTTTTACCCTGGATGGCCTATTGAGCTGCCTTTCAACTAAATACAAGTAACTTACAGATAGTGCTGTTGTATTTAATTTGATAATGGAGATCCTGGTGCAGATTCTGTACTTTCCCATATGAGACTGTCTCACCGCCTGAGCCTCATTTCTCATAGACTCTACTGTAAGTGTTTGGACACTTTATTTCTATTAACCAGTCTAGTTTTAAGTTTTGTAGTTCAGAAATTTAAAGAGACAGCTATCTCTACTTTAAAAAATGGTGACAATCAATTTAGATCTATCATATGCTTGAGTTCAGTGTAAGCGGGTTTTCATACTTTTACAACTAAAGCCTATCTTTATCAGAACTTTGTGTATATGTGTATGTATGTTTCTAATTATATGTAAAGTGGATATTGATCTTTCCTATCATGAATGAATTTTACGTAATTTTTCTAGAAAACAGGAAGATTATTACTCAAATGATAGTATATTATAGGTACTAAGATATTCCCAGCTAGAGCTAGAGAGATGGCTTACTGAGTAAGAACATTGCTTTGTAAACATGAGGATTTGAACTTGAATCTTTCGCACTCATGAAAAAGCCAGGCATAGCTTCTTGTTCTTGTGACTCTTGTGCTGGGTATGGGGGAAGGAGGATACCTGACATCCTCTGCCTGTCATACATACATGTATACAGATAGATCACATAGACATTCGCAAGGATACAGGTAGTAGAGAAAATCAAATATTCCCACTAAATATTGAAAGAATTTCTCATGTTTTTAATGATTACTCTCTTTAATTTGATTTAATCTTGGGCCTTATCAACAATGATGGGTAGCATTCTTTTTTAACAATTGCATTTATTTGTTTTATGTGTATATGTATGTAGGTGCATATGCTACAGTGTGTGTGTGTATGGGAGTTAGAGGACAGTTGTGAGAATTAGCTACTTGTACATGGATTCCAGGGAGCAAACCTCAGGGTGTTGGCTTAGGAGCAAGTGCTGCCTTCTGAGTATTCATTACTCTTCAGAAGACTGCAGACAAAAGATAGAAGTAAGTTGTCAGTGTGCTCTGACACTATGTCATAGACAGAACCACAATTTTATACCTAGACTTAGAATTATATCATAGTTGTGGTTTACTTGAAATTTGTTTTCTTTCCCCTTGTCCTCAAACTTGACTGTTTGAAAATCTCCCAAGTAGCCTTCAAAGACTGCAGGTACCTTTTGCCGTGGATCTTGAGAGAAACACAAATATTCCTTAAAGTTCCATGAATGATTCTCATGATCACTTGGGAAACATGACAGCCCTGGTTCTGCAACTTCCCAGTACACAGAGTTCACCCCTGGCGCAGCTCCTGGTTCAGTATGCCTGAGCGTCTGCCCTTCAGCGGGCCTTGGGACTGAGTTGCTATGGGTTCCCTGCATTCTCAGCATAAGTGGCAGTAGCTTGCGATGTGTCGTACTTGGTTTATGATTGGGAAAATTGGCAACAGTTCCTGAAAAGTCTGTAATTCTTATGATGAGCATCATCCACATGTTTATAAGAAGTATTAAAAATGCTTCAGTATTCTTTTCTACACTTGAGCCTTTTCTTCATATAATGTCTGGGAAGTTATGAGATATATACTTAAGTTATAAGACATTTAACTCTAGGACTTTCATATGATTTGGTTTTGAAAATAACAGATTCCAGGGAAACTCGTTTAGGTATGATCTTACCAATTTTTTTATATAGTGAGGTGTTTTGTTAGTTCATGATAGGCTAATGAAAAGTTTATATAGAACTTAGGCCTATAGCATCTTCTTACTATTAGTCCTTACCTGCAAGGAAGCAGGCGTATTCGCTGTAGTCTTAATTGCAGTGTTTGACCATGTTAAAGGAATTGTCGATAGATCTCTGTTCAAACTGTCCAGCATGTGGAGGAGGAAGTGGATTTTCACAGTTCAATGTCTGCCTTTCCAGGTCCCTCAGCGCCACCTTTGCCATGTGTTCTGTCTCCCAGCAGGGTGGCAGCTAGTCAGCTGACTCAGCAAGCAGGTGACCTGGCTGTTCCTGCAGGTATCCACTGTTTCCCCTGCTGCTGAAGCCAGCCTACCTCAGTTTCATGATTGCTCGCTCTGGTTTTAGGCATGTGCTCTTCTGGCTGCTGCTGCTTTCTCTAATAATAAGAGACATCAATCACTTTTCTAGCCATCGTTTACCTTTAATTAGGTTGTGTCTCAAATCTGAAATTTAATTATTTTAAAGGTTAAAAACATGGTAAAATATAATCTGTTCTAATCCATTCTTTTATTCCTCTGGTTGGTATAGATCTACCTATTTGTTTCTGACTTCTCAGCTTTGCAGCTCTGCCCTCTTTACAAACAGAAAGCTTTGACAGTTATATTATTGACAATGGGTCACGTGAAAAGCTCGTGTATTCCTGTCAGTCTCAGCATACAGATAGGTTGTTGTTATTCCAACAAAATACTGAAAAATCATCTGGATTTAGTAATACATGCCTATAACCTCAGCATTGGCAAGGTTAAGGCTGAAGAGGTCAAGGCTGACTTGGGCCATGTAAGGAGACACTCTTAAAATCAAAACATGAAACAAAAAGAAATGGAAAAGGTAAACTACACATTTCTTTTTGTATGGTATTAACACTTCATTTTTATGAGACTTTTTTTTTATAAATTCTTACATGGTTTTGTGTTTGGGTTTTTTGTTTTTTTGTTTTGGTTGGTTGGGTTTTTGGCATTGCTCTGATTCTTAGATGTGTGGTGAAGGCTAATCTGGCTGTTGCACTAAGTGGGAGAAGAAAATGTATACTCACCCTGAGTATTGGTGTGTTTGTTCCCATGCACACATATTGTGTGCAGTCCACAGGTCAACCTTGGTTGTCTTTCACTACTAGTCTCTGACTCTGAGGCCAGTGTCTGTCACTAAGCCTGGAGATATATACTTTGTCACATCAGCTAGGCTGGCTGACCAGTGAGCTCCAGGAACTACCATCTGCACTGAGGTCACCGACCTGCACCAGCTCACTCAGCTTTCTACATGGGTGCTGGAGATATGAACATGAGTCCTGTTGCTTATATAGCAAGCACTTAACAGAATAAGCAATCTCCCAGACCCCATGTTTGTTGTTTGAGTTTTTGTTTTTTAGGTCAATTTGCAGCAGAATTTGTTTCTTAGAGTAAGATAAACTATAGGATTGTTTAGTGGACAGAAATCTTTGTGATTATGAAATTATCCTGAGTGTTTCCAGGAGGCTCTAGTCCATCATGCAGTAGGAACCTTTGCATTCTTTAATTAAAGTGTGAGTTTGAATAGCACCAGGCTGCGTATTTACTCTCATGCCCTTTGTTTATCTGGACTGTGCTTTTGTCTTTTGTTATGATCATGCAGGTGGCCAAAGAACACACACAAAAGGTGGACCAGTTATTCTAGCAGATGAAATTAAAAATCCTGCAATGGAGAAGTTAGAACTTGTTAGGAAATGGAGTCTCAACACATACAAGGTTTGTAACTTTTAAATTATTTCTATGACTTTTTATTTATATGTAACTCATATCCATTATGCTATTCATATCATAGTATTCTATTATTTATCTTTACATATACTGTAAAATTGAGTATAAAAGAATTTGAAAAAGACCTACTAAAATACTTAATTCTGGAAGATTGTGTGTGTGTGTGTGTGTGTGTGTGTGTATATAAATAAAACCCAACTTGCATGCAGTGGCATATGCTTATAATCCCAGCACTTAGGAGGGCAAGGCAGGAAGATTGTTGACCATAGAACTGCTAAGGCCGTACTCACTTCCTTTCCTTTTTTGATAATTCGTTTACTTCATAAGAGAGACAGTCTCACTGTATTGGCCAATCTGGGCAGCCCTTCCAGGGGTCAAGGGATCCTCTGACTTCAGCCTCCTGGGTTACCTAGACTAGAGGCTGATGCCCCTGAACCTGACCTTTTCTTGTTATTTTATAATAGCCGAAGGTTAAGAGAAGCGTACTATTTCTCCAAAGCCGGCAACTCTGTGATCCTGTAATCATTCCTAAGTGTGCAGACAGCACCAGATTATAAGTTCAGCATGGCTGTTTGTATTGCTTTGGAGTCATTGGTGATTATTTTCCTAAGGATCTCAGTAAAATAAGGAAGTCATTTTTAGATTTACAGCACATGTGATGTTCCGATCCACAGATCTACTTAGTACTTTTGAATCTTACTAGGGATCAGATACTAGAAGCCTTTGGACATGTAAGATGCAATACCTCAGCAGCATAGGCGGCAGCATAAGCTACAGTGCTCATGTTTTGAGTTGGTTATGGGTCTAGTGGTTGGCAAGTCAAAATTGTTTACATTTTTACACACAGAAGTTTTCTCTAAAGTGTCTTCTCAAGAGTAAAGCAGAGTGAAATTATTCTTTCGATTGTTTTAAAGTATGACATGAAACCCTCTATAAAAATAGAAGCTTTCTTGGAATGTGAGAGACTGAATTGGTGTATGCTAGACTAGCACTGTATAATAAGTTTTCTTCATTTTTTAGATCTATTTTTTATTTTTTGTGTATGAGTGTTTTACCTGCATGTGCATATGTGCACACATGTGTGCCAGGTGCCTGTAATGAGAGGACATCAGATCTGGAATTGGAGTTATTGATGGATATGAGCTACTATGGATGCTGGGACCTGAACCTGGGTCCCTTGCAAGAGCAACATGTGTTCTTAGCTACAGAGGCATCTTTCTAGCCTCCAAAGTTTTCTTAATAAGATAAAGGTGCTTGAAATCTGCTACATGCATCTTCCTAAAGTTCTTTAGTTCATGTCATCACATGACCTGAGAAATACTGGCAGTAGTCTGTAAAAAGTGATGCCTACTTACAGCGTTCTTCTCACGCAGGGGCATCCTTGTAAGTCCTTGCTCCTCTGTTCTCCAGGGTAGGGATGTATGATTCTTGTCTCTGAGTTCTCTCATGATACAATTGTTGTTATTTGACCCCTCCTCCCTTCCTTTTGTTGAACCTAGGTATCTAATCAGTCATTAAATCCCATGGATTCTCCCTTGGTTTTCTCTTACCTTCTCTGGTCCCTGTCTTTATTACTCTCTCACTATTGTTGCAGCTTACCAGCCAGTTATCTTGGACTGGTGTGGTCATTGTTACATTAAAATTCCTCAGCAGATCCCATTATCTTTAGCGGCCACGTGACCCTTACCCAGCTTGCATGTTATTACCTTACTGCTTTTGTCTGCAGAGCTTAGCAGTAGCGTCACCAGGAATCGCCTGAGTATCTGTCTTCTCGTGCTCCTGTCGCCGCTGCATGAGGGTGTGGTGCCAGCTGTGGAATTTCCCTTCCTCCCTTGTGTAATTTTCATGCCACACTGAGCTTCATTCTTTAAAAACAAACAAGCAAAAAAATGTTTTCCCAAAAAGTTCTATTATAGACTAGGAAAAGAAACAAAAACAGATGAATTAAAAAACAAAAACAAAATAGGGGCTGGAGAAATGGCTCAGTGGTTAAGACCACTGACTGCTCTTCCAGGAGGCCCTGAGTTCAATTCCCAGCAACCACCTGTAATGGGATCTGATGCCCTCTTCTGGTGTGTCTGAAGACAGCTACAGTGTACTCACATATATAAAATAAATAAATCTTTAAAATAAATAAATAAATAAATAACTAGAACAGGGTACCCTATTGAACTATTTATTCAGGTAAGAGGAAATAAGGAAACTGATTTGAGATGGTGGATGGGTTCAAGACCCAAACTGGAAGTTCCTTCTGGTGTGTTTGCTCTAGTCTGTCTGTCCTTCCTGCCTCCTTGAGGCAGGGTCTTGCTGTATTACCCTTTTTGAAATGTTTCTTTTTTTATTTGTTCTCTTTCTTCCTCCCTCATTCTTCTGCCTCCTTGTCCTCCCCCACCCCCAAAGAATAAATTGTCTCAGTTTTGGGCATTGAAAGCTGACAGTTTCTGAATATGAAATACTGTTTTAAAGTCATACTTTAAATTCTGAAGCAGTTTCCATTAAGATTCTTAATACAATTGATACCTCTGTCTTGAAGCCTGTGTCTTTCAGCTTCCCATCCTAGTTTTCCATCCCGTGTTGTCCCATCTGTTCATTGATTGACCCATATTCTCTGTTTATTGCCCTCTTAGGCTTCCTTCTGCACTTTGTCTTAATAACCTTTCTTTAATCTGTGAAATTGGTTCTTTTCCGTGTACTTAAATGTCTGTCTGTCTATGTTGTCCTCACAGCAAAGCTCTTTGTGCTGTTTAAATCATCAGAGCACAGTCTGTAGTGTCAGTTCCTGAGCGGGAGGGTGGTGCCTGACGGCGTTCCCTGTTCTGCGTCATTTCATCCGCTGGCCAGTTAGGAGACCTAGCTAGGTCAATTTTTTTTTTTTTTTTTTTTTTTTTTTTTGAGCCATCCAGCTCTTCAAGTTAGCAAGTTAGCTTCATTTGGAAGCTGTTATATTCTAAATGATTTTGGGAAGGTGTAGGAGGGATGACAAGATCTTGGTAGGTAGTGTGGGACTTGCTATGTAGATAGATCAGCAGGTCTCAAAATCAGAGGTCGGCCTGCCTCTGCCTCATAGTGCTAGAATCAAAGGTGTGCACCACCACACCCTGAGTAAGTGTATCTTTTATGTGGGAAACTGATCAGTTTATTGTAAACTGCTTACAGTTTACAATAGTTAGTCTCTGTTTTCAAGGACTTTGAAGAGGGGTAGAGAAATTAGATTCTCTTTATAAACCTGCTATGTAATTTATTATAGTCTTCAGTTTTGCATTTTAATTTCAGAATGTTTCAGGGATCATGCCAGAAACTTCCTGAGGCCCCCCATACTGAAGAAATGAATAACAACTGTATACCTTCTTTACCTTACTGCAAGCACACACACTCTAGTATTCTCATTTTTGATTATTTAGATTTTCCTTAAGAATGTATAGTTACCTTATGTAGGTTTTGTAAATTCAGTTTCAAAATGTATTTAATGTGTCCAGACTTATCTCAGTTTGCCTCATAATCAATATCTTATTCTTTCTACTACCCTAGTTGTGGGAAATAAAAGGCATTTCTTCATTAGATCTCAGATCACTAGGCTTGGCTGTTAGTCCTGTTCCCTCATCCTTTGCCATGCCTCTGGGAATTGGCCTGACGAGAGAGACTTAAGAAAAACAAGACAACATACAGACACAGAGAAAGAGCTGGGGTGGTTGGACATGGCTCTCAGATAAAGAAACTGCAGCACCCCAGAAGCTCAGCATGTTTATTATATGGAATTGAACAGGGGTTGGGTGGGGGCTGAGTTAGCCCCAGATACACAAGGAGACAAGGTTTATGGTATACAGCTGAATCAAGTACACTGTAGCTGATCACAGTAGAAACAGTCTCTGTTGTGGAGCCGGCTTTCAGGCTGGAACATCCTGGGTGGGAAACCCATGGTGGACATTTTCTGCTCATACTAGCTTTGTCATTGTGGGAGCCTCCCTCCTAGGGAAAGGCTTTGCTGTTTTCCCTTGAGTCTGGGGCTCTGGGGTCTTTGACATGGCTGTACACACATTCACTCAGGTCCTCACTCCCTGGGAACTTTGGAAGATGTGATAAATGGCATACTTAAAAGTTAAAATACTTATATGTTGTTGTTGTCTTGGGGTGTTTTGTTTGCTCATTTGTACTTTTTTTTTTTTTTTTTTTAAAGATAGAGTCACATATATCCTAGACTGGCCTTGAACTCCTGATATGTCAGCTTTCCAGTGTATCACCACATCTGGGTTTTTATTTCCTTCTTAGAATATTTTTTATTTTAATGATGAAGAATATATCAATACCTTATACAGTTATTCTTTGAACAATAAAATATAATTTTTATTTCCATAAAAATTATTACTAGCAAGTTTACTTTCTTGTTCTCTGAAACTAGGTACATTTTTTAAAAAGTATGTTTCTGGGACAGAATAGAGTAACAGTTAAATACTATGCTGAACTTGGGGAATTTCTAATCTCTCTTCCTTATTATAGTCTTACTGTTCTCCGTCTTTTCATTCTCCCTTCCTACACAAGCACAGATTACTTAAGGTGAAAGCAGGAAAGTAACCAATAAGAGAATTACATCTTGGCAGTCTTTGTTTTCTCTCTATTTAAGTCCTCATGCTATTCTACAAAACTGCCAGGTATCCCTGTTGCTTTAAATACTTTATTCAAATGAAGTAAACTTGAAATATGATTATGTGAGTAGTTCATTTGGCAATATATAAACTAGCTAGATGTATGTCAGAATGTCCTTATCTTAGTAATAGTTATTAATAGACAGTCCTGTAAATACATTTCCTCAGTCGTGGGAGGGGATAGTAGTTGAGCTGGCTAACTAGCTCTCTAGGTATAAAACTAGTTCTGCAGTGTGCAGTGTGGTATTTTGCATTGCTGTATTGTTTTACTGTTCTCTTTTGCTTCCTAAAGAAAGTGCCTCTTTCTGCTTTTAGTGTACCCGACAAATTATATCTGAGAAACTAGGCCGTGGCTCAAGAACTGTGGACCTTGAACTTGAAGCTCAGATTGATATATTAAGAGATAATAAGAAAAAATATGAAAACATTCTGAAACTGGCTCAGACCTTGTCGACGCAGCTTTCCCAGATGGTGCACACCCAAAAGCTACTTGGAGATGCATTTGCTGACCTGAGTTTGAAGTCTCTAGAACTCCACGTAAGATTACTAAGAATAACTCTTAGGGGTTGTGGCTGTGAGGGTATTAATAGAAGTCTCTAATAGAAGTATTCTGAGAGGTAATTTTTCCCATTTATGATTCGCTAAACTCTTAGTAAAATTGGCAATGTTGTGTTTGTTTGGGTGCTGGACATTGAACCCTATGACCATTGGTGCTATTCCACTGGTCCAGATCCCCAATGTAATGAGTTTTTAAGGCATTATTTTTATTAAGAAAAAAAGTTTTTTTTTTTTTTTTTTTTTTTATGAGTACACTGTCATACCAGACACACCAGAAGAGGACATCAGATCCCATTACAGATGGTTGTGAGCCACCATGTGGTTGCTGGGAATTGAACTCAGGACCTCAAGAATAACAGTCAGTGCTCTTAACCACTGTGCCATCTCTCCAGCCCCTCTCTGCTTGCCTCTTATCACCTGTGTCTGCCTCCTGAGTGCTGGGAATAAAGGCATGTGACAACACCACTCAACTTATACAATCTTTAAGAAGACCCAGATGACTCTCGAATAGATGTCAGCTAGAGGTTCTAGGAGAAAGTTCTTGGTGAAAGAAGGAAAAAGATTACCTACTATACCCAAGCCTACAAAGAATAGTAACCATTTATGATTCTTTGGTGGGATATAGAGTAAGTAGGCACTTACTGTGAAAACCTCTTACTAGTCTTGGAATATGCTGAACAAATAGTCACTTGCTTGAGTGGACTTGGGGTATGTCTTTACTAAAATTATTAAAATAAATTAGATTTAGGGCTAGGATATAGCTCAGGTAGAGTGTATGTTTAGCATTTCTAAAGACAGACATGTAGAATGAAGGTCTTCTTTTTTTTCCTAGCATTTATTTATTTATTTATTTATTTATTTATTTATTTATTTAACTATGGAACAGAACATTCTTGTTTTCAAACAAAGTCTCTGTCTGAGGCCAGGGTCTTAACTCCCTACACAACTAAGGATGACTTTGAATTTCTGATCCTCCTGCCTCTGCTTTCTGAATGCTGGAATTTATATGTGTGTACTGCTGAGCTCAGATAGATGTTACTGGAGATCCAACCCAAGTGCTAGGCAATCACTCTACCAACCAAGCAGAGGCCCAAGCCCATTGGAAACTTCTTTGAACACTTCTTTTACTATTTCGTGACTCTTGACGTCTGGTTGTTTGTCTTACCTAAACAAACCTCCTCCCTACAGATAATCCTTCTCCCTACAGATGTCTAACCTGAAGAAGTAGATCATTTAAAGAAGAAAATCACTTGGTCCTAGAAACTTGGATAAGAAATTTGATACAGATATTGATACAGCACAATAATAAAAATACAGAAATTCAAATTTTAGATGATCTATTAGACTTACAGAATTTGCTTTTGATTGGGTGCATGGATTTATTTCCAGGGTCTTTATTTCTGTTGCATAGGTCTCTGGGTTCTTTTTTTTTCCCCTTTCCATTTGTTGAGGTTATAATTTAATTGTATCATTTTGTCTTTCCCTTTCCTTTCTTCAGATTGTCCCATATACCCTATCTTGATCGTCAGTGTGTGTGTGTGTGTGTGTGTGTGTGTGTGTGTGTGTGTGTGTATCTTTAAATACATAATACTTGAATGTATGTTTTAGGGATAGGCCACTTGGTTTTGGATGGCCAATTGCAGTGCTTTTCCCTGGGGAAGACTATTTCTCCCTCTTTGGTATTCCCTAGTGTGTGTAGGATCGAGGCCCTGTGTGAATGCCTCTCCCCTTAGTCATCCTCATCCCTGTCCTTACCCCCAACATTTCATCCACTCCCTTGCCACAGCTGCCCCCTGTCCACACCCGTGCTAACATGCCTGTGGGTGGTGTCCCATGTTCTAGTATACAGTGAGATGGACTCCTTAGTTTTTGTTAATTGCCATGCTTATACAAGTCTAGTTTTTTTGTTTTGTTTTTAATTTTTTTTAAAAAAAGACATTTTTCTTGTGTAGCTCTGGCTGTCTTGGAACTAGCTCTGTAGACCAGGCTAGCTTCAAACTTGCAAAGATCTGCCTGTCTCTGCCTACCAAGAGCTGGGATCAAATGTGTGTCATCACGCTCAGCTATAAATCTAGTTTTTATAGTTTTCTTCCTCTTTATTTGCTGATTTTTTAAAAAAAATTTTTTGGCTTTTACCTCTTAATGAATGTGAGAGAAAATAAATACAATTATAATATTTTAAAATTTTCTAGAAATTAAATAAAGTGTTCTGATGTGTTTTAAATACAGTATTATATATAAATTACATTTATTTATATTTCATATGTAATTTAGCTTGTAGAAAATATCAAAAACATCCTGCCGTTATACCTTTGATTGTAAAGATTCTGTAATGATGATAGAAGGAATAATTGCCTCCCCATTGATGGAGTCTGTTTTTGAGACAGGGTCTTGACCTGTAGCTACGATTTGCTTGGCCATGGAACACTTGTGTTGTTTCATCCATCCAAGTGTTAGGATCACAGGTGTGCAACATTCTTCTCACACATTTCTACATTTGTAGTCAGTCTACACAATTCAGAAAACCAAGTCAGGAACAAAGTACATGAACCTCTCTTAAATGAAAAATGTTTTTAGCATAATGTAATTTTGCTCTCCTATTACTTACTGAATTATTACATCATTTATCATCTGGAAATGTAATTATAAGCATAGCACTACATTAAATTTTCATCTTCTAGTTAACTTCGTTACTTTTTTTTTATAGCCAAAATTGAAGTGATTTACAACAGACTGGAGAATTCAAGTTGAATGATACATCTTACAGTAAAATAAGATTACTTTATTTGGTCAGATGTGCTTCTGAGTAATCTGCTTTGCCTGGGCACTTGCACTGCTGAGCATGAAGAGCTTGTTCTTGCCACATAGGAAGGAGTTGTCTGAAATGTTGGCTGGGCTGAGACATGGTTTATTAGAGTGAACTGAAGCTGGTGTTGAGTGAACCTCTCAGCTCTGTGCCCAGATAGACCTGATCTTGCAAGGCACCTGGACCACATAAGTTTACAAAGAAACGTGTCTTGTCAATATTTATACTTTGAGGAGATTCAATCAAAACACAAAAAGAATGCAATCTATTTTATGTCTGAAAGTTTTAACCAATTGTTACCTAATTTGGTCCTGAACGTTCTAACTTCTCTGATTAATAAGCTGCTGTATTTTCCCCACACAGCTGTGCTTACAGTATAATGGAAACAAAACTGGAAACAAAAATATTCTCTATAGTACAAAGTAATTTAGCATTTAAAATTATTTAGATTTAGCTGTGTATCTGGGCTAATGATAATTTTGATTTACTAAACTTTCAGTAATTATGTAGCTAGCTATGATCTAGAGTCTTACATTTTTAAAGATTAGCAGAAGTAAAACCTTCGGTTGCTAGATTCCTAACCCAAACATTTCCCATTGATAATATCTTTACGATTTCTAAGTCATGTCCAGTGATTAGTGGAGCAGTTAAAATGTCGTCTTTGTTTTAGGAAGAATTCGGCTATAATGCAGATACACAGAAGCTGCTGGCTAAAAATGGAGAGACTCTTCTTGGGGCCATTAATTTTTTCATTGCTAGTGTGAACACCTTGGTGAATAAAACAATTGAAGATACACTAATGACTGTAAAACATTATGAAAATGCCAGGTGGGTATTGACTTTATGTTGTCTATTTTACAGATGACTTGTATTTAGTTAAAGTTTTTGGTTCCTAACAAGAGACTGTCCAATCTGAGAAGATAAATAATGTACTATCAAAAAAAAAACAAAACAAAAAAACAAAAAAGATGGTTAGGAGGCTCCGAGGAGGCAAAACTGCTTGTTATATAAGCCTCCTGACTGGGTCAGCACCAGGGAGTGTATAGAGGTGGAAAGAGGGAACCACATCCACAGAGCAATGCTCTCTTTTTCAAAAAAGAATGGCAAGTTGGAGGTTAGTTCCCAGAAAGAACAAAGTGGGAGAGCAAGGCTTTGAAGAAGGCAGGGACCAAAGCCGAAGAATGCCTCAGGAGTTGTTTATCCACATGTGGATCCCGTACCCCCGGCGCTTGATGCTGCCACTTCTTCAGAAGTAATTTTCAAAAGGTCCTCAATACTTGGCCTCGGGAATGTCCAGTTGGTCTTTAGTCATACCCCAGCCTTGCTTGCTAAGAGATAGGGAAATGGAGAAGTTCTCCATTGTAGCTTCCTTTGTCCTACCAAGTAGACACCCTGGAATCTGACCTAGTGTGAACCAGTCACTGTATTACTGGTGAGCAGTAATACACTGTGAGCAGTCACACTGCTTCCACAGTACCAGCTCTTGATTTTCATTTACCCAGGTTCAAACTGCCATTAAATGTTTTCACTTTGACCTTATACACAAATATTTTCCTTTATCTTGGTGGTTTATAATACAGATTTCCAAATGTACTATTTAATATGTATATCCCTCTCATGATTTTGTTAGGTGAACAAAATGTGTAGTAATAACTAACTTTAAATATCTAAAAATATTCTTTAAAAAGTACCACATCCATAATAACTTTTCAACTTTTGATTCCACATCCATTTTCCCCTTTGTCCTGACATTGTTGTTTATTGTCAGCCTCATTTCCTGGTAGTGTTCTCTGAGCACTTGGAATGCTGTCTTTCTGTTACGTTTCCATAGCATAATTGAAGATGGTGCAAGTCTTACCTTGTAGGAATAGAATTTGACCTTTGACCTCTTACCTTAGCTAATGGCAGCCCTTGTGAGACTTCACAAGGCTTCGAAAGCTTGTATCTCATCATTTTGTAGTTGGGTGCTTATTCTGAGGTCTGTATTGTCTATGCTTTATACAGGTCAAAACCCAGGTATGTGGAAAACTTAATTTTTGATTTTTATTACAAGAAGAAGTGCTTCTGTTCTGTTCTGTTTGTAATTTTCAGTTTAACATTAATGTGGTATTGTTACTGGCTTAGAAATAAAGGTCACGGTAACAGCTAAGACTATCTGGTAGGAAGTGGGAGGTTGCTGGTTTGCAGATTATTTAGGCTAAAGACTTACTTTATTTGAATTATTTATTAACATGATAAAATCAGGTGGTGGAAAACAGAACTGGAAGCAGTCTACGTAAAGATTTATTTCACTGACATTGAGAGTGTTCTGATGGAGCTCCCCTTGGCAGCATCTGCAGTAATGGATCTGCCAGTCTGCTTAAATCCTTTCTTCGAAGTTGTGTTTTTCATGGATTCATATGCCCATGAATAAAAGCTTCATTTGTCTTATTTCTGTGTGGATCTGTTCTAAGTTTGTCTATCATAATCTATCTCTAATCATTTTAAACTGTTTTTCAGTTTTTCTAGTTCTTAGAAGACTAGAAGATTCAAAGATAAGAATCCTCTTTTACTTGGTTGTGTCTTGAGTGCTAGGGCCAAAGGCAGGTGCTACCATGTACAGCTCAGTACAGAAAACACTTACATTTGATGTACAGAGGAGTAAAGTAAGTCTACGAAGATTGGATGGCTTGCTTACCTGTACTTTCAAATGACCATTTGGCTTCCTGTCTTTTAATCTAAAATTTGAGCTGCAAGTGTAGTTCAGAGATAGTGTCTTGCCTAGCACAACAAAACAATAATAATGTAATTTTTAAAACCATAAGATTTTCATGTCTCATAATGAAAAACAGTTTTTACATACCATAATGAGAACCTCAAAGGAGAATGCGGTATCAGGTCTCAGGATATACAATGTATTGGCCTATTTGGAACCTTTGGATAGTTACTTAAAGGAAACCTTCAGACAACCTCACTTGTGTGCTTGTCAGATTGACAATGATGTCATCCCATAACCATCCTTTTTTATTCAAATTACACTAGCATATTCTTTGAGTTTAGCTTGGGGCTTGACTTTTGCTTATCAATTCTCTGAGGGCCTGGTTAGTAGTAATACTTGGACATTGGCTTCTTAAGGGATAATATTGAAGAATAGTCTAAACTTCAGAGTTTTAAGTAGCAGTTTCTTTTTTGTTTGACAGATTTACTGCCTATTATGGGAAGGGTCATCCATTTGACCAGCATTAGAAGTGGTAATTAAGGCAAATGCTGGGTGGTCCGTTAACCCTGATATGCATTGTGTACAAGTCCTTCCTGGCCTTCTCCGAACAGCCCATTCAGTGTTTCTCCACAGCAGCAGCAACAAGGCAGTCAATTGTGACCTTTTCAGATGCAGACACCTGTTTTCCATAGAGTAAAAAGCTCAGTAACAAGTTGGTAATCTTGAGGTGAAAGTCGAGCCTGGAAGGATGAGTACCTGTCCCTGGGTGGCACTGAATGCTCGTAGAGAAGCACTGCTGGGAAGCTCTGCTTTGCTGTCTACAAAATGAACGGCAGAGCTAAAGAGTGCAAGTTCAATACTGTAACTTTGCATGTATCTCAGTGAGCGAGCGCTGCTGTTTTAAGAACTGCTGGGACGGAGGTTTGGAGGGTGTTTGTCACATCCTCCCAGCTTTGGTTTGCTTCTACTTTTTTGTTTGTAGCTTGCTTTTAGCTCTTCCTTTTTTAATACTAAGTATTCTAAAGGTTTTGAGTAGGCAGCTGGGAAGGTCATTGCTAACCGTAACAGTACTGTCACTTCCACAGGGCTGACAGAGGTGCTGTGTGGCTGCTGGGAGATCACAGAGTGAAGTTTATGGAGTAATTAGCAATTGTCTACATTCATTCTATGTGGCAGCAATTGTATTTTCAGTGTGGTGGGTAAAAGTGACATTAGTATTTATTATTTAAATACAGCAATGAGAACATTTTAAAGTGCATGCGTGACATGCATTGGTAACCCTCAGTCTGACTTCTCTGACCAGTTTGCTAGGCATTCTAAGTTGGCTGGTCTCACCAACTTTGCCTCATTATTATTAGCCAGCCCACAGTAAGGAGTGATAACTACTTTGAACTTGGTTTGACATCTGTTGAGGTTGACTTTTTTAAAAATTTAAGTAGTTGCTAAATGTTGAAGATTCTGTCAATTAATATTGTAAATTTAGAAAAGAAATAGATGAGTTTTAAGAAGCAGCTTCCCCCATTCATTCATACATGTGTGCATGCACGGATTTTACAGTGCTGGAGAACAAAGCCAGCGTCTCACACATTCTAAAGCATTCTAGTACTGAGCTCCCCAACCCCTTGAATATTAATAACTTTATTTTTAGGGAAAAATGATTTCAAAAGCATCAAATGTAGACTATATGTTTTGAGAATTAGTAGAAGACTGTTGTTTTTCAGCCTATCTCTTGACTGTCCCAGAGTTTTCTGGTATGCATTATTCTCTTCTTTTCAGAATTGAATATGATGCGTATCGCACTGATTTGGAAGAACTGAACCTTGGACCACGTGATGCAAACACTCTGCCAAAAATTGAGCAGTCACAGCATCTGTTCCAAATACATAAGGAAAAATATGATAAAATGCGCAGTGATGTTTCTGTCAAATTGAAATTTCTTGAGGAAAATAAGGTAAGTTTATTCTTTGCTTTCTGATAGGTTTTCATGGATTTTAAAATAGTTGCTTAAATTCACAGAAATTAATTTTTTTCTAATAACTTTTTCATGACAATTGCATAAAGGAATTTGGATCATAACTAATTTGAGTTTAGATACATAATTTCTATTACAAGATTCATCAACCATACTGAGTCATACATGTTCTCATATGTAACAACTGAGTGGATAAAAAAAAATACTTGTGTTCAACTCTGATCTTTAGATTGATGTTGGAAAACAAGTACTTTAAGTAGTTAAATAATGGAGCTTTTTATCAGGTTTAGTGGCCCATGCCTATCGAAGCATTAGGAAACAGGCTGGTCCTGGTTTTATTGTGTGCTTCTTTTTCTTGGGTGCTAGGGATTGAATCCAAGCCCTGGGCATTCTGGGTAGGTAAGTAGTCTACTACTGCTCTATGTTCTCAGCCCCTGAGTTTTCCTTTGTGTGAAGGATCAGTTTCTGAGTTTGAAGTGTCTTCTTAGTTTTCTGTGGAAGATTGTAGTTGTAAGTGAGAGAACCAGTAGCAGTCATGATATAGCTAGGTGTTGCTCTGTCCTGTGAATGGATCTTCCATGGAAACAGTTCCTCTTCATATGCTGTCTGCATCTTCTGAAACCCTACAGGCCTTCAACCATACTTGCTTCCAGGTGATCTCTGAAAATTGACGTGCAGTCAGTCAATTACTGTAGCATATATCCAAGACAACTTATTTATAAAGTGAAAAGGTTGGTTTGGCTCACAGTTGGCAGAGGTCTCAGTAATAAGGTAGAGCAAGTATCAGACAAAACTGCTTACCTTGTGGCAACCAGGGTGACCCTATTTCCTCACTAGGCTCCACTGCTTTGGTTTCTCTTCCTTTGCTTGTGGTAGCTTTAGTTTTTATACTGTCTTATTGTTTTGAGACAAGGGCTCACTGTAGCCCTGGCTGTCCTGGAACTTGCTATGTAGACCAGGCTGGCCTCAGATTCACAGAGATGAGCATGCCTCTGTGTACAACACCACACCCAGCTGTTTTTATTTTTGAGACAGTGTTTTAGTAGATAGAAAAGGGCTGGTCTTGTGTTCATGATTAGCTCTACTCTTGAGTTTTTAGCTAAGCAGGTGTGTGCCCTGTACCTGGCCTTAGGCCACACTTAAAGATCTACTCTCCCTAGTAGTGCCATAGGCTGGCAGCCAGGCCTTTTATACACAGTCTAGTGGGGACATTAAAGATTTAAACTGTAGCAATTATTTTTATTTACTTCTAGAAAACTATATTTATATGCTCCCTCATGACATCAAAGGGCTATGTTAAATTATTACCTTCTTGTTTCCTTTAAGCCCATATTTACAATAACATCTGCAGAATAACGTATTTCTTTGGGTTCTACCATGTCTAGAAATGTTATTCCATTTTTAAAGAGACTGTGATGAAAATATTCCCCTGGAAGCAATACAGTGATAGAAAAAGAAAGCTAAGTAGCTTATCAGAGAGATTGTCCAACACAGTCGAAACTGCACAACCTTTCAAAGCATTCATTAGCTAAGGCCCACAAGATTAGGTTCATTTCAGCCTCAGATATATTAATCAATTACATCGTTTAGTATTTTGATGGATATTATTGTATCAATATTTATATATTTGTTGACATTATCACTGATATAGTACTTAGAAGAGCCATGGTCTAAAGTAATATGTATGCTGATAACTTTGCAGCTAGCCAGGTCCTTTCTAAAAAATTTCTTTCTTTCTTTCTTCTTTCTTTCTTTCTTTCTTTCTTTCTTTCTTTATTTATTTATTTATTTATTTATTTATTTTTACAGTCCAATCATTATCCCCAACCTGGTCTGTCCATTATCGTTATCAGTCATTATCCCCAACTGGTCCACAGTTTCTCATCCCATTCCTCCTCCCCCTGTCTCCAAGAGGATGTCCCTACCATCCCCTTCCCCCACCAGGCCTTCCAAGTCCCTGAGACCTCAAATCTCTCCAGGGTTAGGTGCATCTTCTCTCACTGAGGCCAGACTAGGCAGTCCTCTACTGTATATGTGTCTGGGGCTTCAGACTAGCTCGTGTATGCTGCCTGGTTGGTGGCTCCGTGTCTGAGAGATCTCAGGGGTCCAGGTTAGTTGAGACTGCTGGTCTTCCTATAGGGTCACCCTTCTCTTCAGCTTCTTCCTGCCTTTCCCTAATTCAACCATGGGATTCCCAACTTCAGTCCATTAGTTGGGTGTAAGTATTTGTGTCTGTCTCAGTCATCTGCTTGTTGGCCCTTTCAGAGGGCAGCTGTGCTAAGGCTCCTGTCTGTAAACACACCATAGCATCCTTAATAGTGTCAGGCCTTAGAGTCTGTCCTTGAGCTGGATCCCAAGTTGGGCTTGTCACTGGACCTCCTTTCCCTCAGTCTCTTCTCCATGTTCTTCCCTGCAGTTGTTTTAGACAAGAACAATTCTGGGACAGAGTTTTTGACTATGGGATGGTAACCCCATCCCTCTACTTGATGCCCTGTCTTTCTACTGGAGGTGGACTCTACAAGTTCCCTCTCCCGACTGTTGGGCATTTCATCTAGGGTTCCTCCTATGTCTGGATGTCATTTCTAAATTTTAAATGTCAGTCAGATGGACCTTATTACAGCATTATTTTGTAAGCATTGAAAACATTTTCATGTTGGGAGTAACAGAAAGTTAGTTGAAATTTAGACACCCAGTCAGCAGATGTAAAGGATGAAATAGGATAAGGTGATATGTGCCTTAATCCTAGCACTGGGGAAGCAGGAGCAGGAGCACCTGTGAGTTCAAGCCAGTATGGTCTGGGGAGCAAGTGCCAGCCAATGCTGTGCAGAGACCGTGTCTCAAAGATTAATTAATTTAAAAAATAAGTAGATATTTACATCTTATAAGGGATCTTTTCACCAAGTGGACTGCTGAACAGCTTGAGCCCAGCTGTCCCAGAGGGTCATTTCTGTGGTAGCATAACAGGGATTGG
Source organism: Arvicanthis niloticus (assembly GCF_011762505.2). NCBI lineage: Eukaryota > Metazoa > Chordata > Mammalia > Rodentia > Muridae > Arvicanthis > Arvicanthis niloticus. Next base: position 64,049,244 of record NC_047661.1, on the reverse strand, counting down.
TGACAGATGGGATAAGGGTACAGGTGGATCTTCTGTTTAAACCAATGTTCAACTTTAAATAAGGGTGGAATATTGATGGGAGATGGTAGAAGTTGACTGTTGTATGTTCAGAGTTTGGCTTCCTGGGCCAAACTTCTGTATTATTACTGAAGAATAATATCATTGTGTCTATTCTTTTTTTATTGTAAAATATAATGGAAAATTATCCTTGTTCTCAATGGATTTTGTGTTCTGGGATTATTGTCTTAGTGTTTGGAAGCTGCTAGAACAAAGTACTATAGATACATATCATAAACAAAAAATATGTTTCTCATATCTCTAGAGACTTAGAGGTGAAGGCAGCAGCAGACTTTGTGTCTGGTGAGGACCTGCCTCTGACACATAGAAGGCTTTCTTGCTGCACCTTTACCCAGCAGAGGAAGAGGAAGGGGTCTAAGGCCTCTTTTAGATGCACGTTAATCCATTCATAAAGACTTGGACCAAACACCACCAGAGGCACCTCTGTCCTGCCATCTCCTGGTTTGAGGGTTTTGAAATGAATTTGAGGGGCACAGCATTCAGGCCATAGCAGCATGATTGTCATCAGCTAGATTTTAGAGTGAACAGTAGTCAGTGAGGTCTAAAATAAAGTCTATATGCAACTGATCTTTTATCCCTTTTACTTAATGGTTTAAAATTAGGAGATATTATCAAACTGTTAGTTATAAGAGTTATCTATAATTTGAGACTTTGTTCCAGGAGGTGGTGGCACATGCCTTTAATTCTAGCACTTGAAAAACAGAGGAAGGCGGATTTCTGTGAGTTCAAGGCCAGTCTGGTCTATAGCGAGAGTTGTGGGGTAGCCAGAGCTATGCAAGCTTGTCTTGAAAAATACCAACAAAACACAAAGGATCTGTGAGAGAACTTTGCAGGATTGCATGGTTTAACAACTTTCACCCTTTTGATTGTTAATAATGAGAACAAAGGGAACTGTCTTTCGTACAGTTTGCCTCCTTGACAGCTTTCAGTTCAGTTTTGTTCTTCTATTAAACTACTTCTGAATCAATTGCTCTCTTATACATAGATGTAAATAATCTATTTAGGAATTGAATTTTTACAAAATATAATGCAGTTCTTGTGTGTTTGTTTGTTCAATGTGTATTGGCTTTAAGAACAGTATTCCTGAATGTGGTAGTTTATAATTTGATGTTTTAAGGACCTGGTTTTGTAGTTCTTTGTAGGGCTGGGGGTGTTTTGTACTGGTTCTCTGGCTTGTGGCTTTTCATAGTGATAGTTCTCAATAGGCAAGCACTCTTCAACTGAGTTACATCTCCAGCCAACTCTCTGCTAAAATGAGAGGCCAAATAGCAAAGTGCTGGATAGTTCATAAAACCCAAGGCAGAGCGTTCTTGAGTATGGAACAGTCAGCCCTGTGGTGATGCTATTAAGTCTCAGGGTTAGTGGTTTTGTGGCTCCTTTTTATAACTTAAAAAAAAAAAAAAGTGAGGCTGGCCATAAGATAGGTTCTGTACTGTTTTAGAAGCCAAGGTGTTTCAGTATGTTCTTAGGATAGCTTTGCTGTGCTTTGGCAAAACAAAATGGATATACCTATCCATTTGAGCGGATATACCTATATATATCTATATACCTATCCATATGAGCAGCAGCAGCAGCAGAGAGACACTAAGCCTATAGCTGAGAAGCTTGCCCTTAGGTACCAGGACTCTGACAAAGCTGGTCCTTAATTATTACACTGCAGAAAATAATTTCAGGACCAGAGCTTTGAGTAGAGTGCTTGCCTAGCATGGATTCAATCTCTAGCACAGGGGAGGAAAAAAGATGTACACAAGATTGCAATCCCAGAATTTGAGGCTTGAGTGGGAAGAGGATCTGTCACTACATTGAGGTCAGTCTACACAGAATACTGAGAGGCTAGTCTGGGCTACAGTGTGAGACCATGCCTCAAACAGACAACATGAATTTCAGGGCTGAAGGGAGCCAAGATATTAAGTGTAATTGTCACACGGGCCTGGGATTTTCTCAGGCCTGGGATGGCAGAGAAACTTAAGAGGTGTGACTACTGGGTGTGGGATTGTCAGCAAAGAGAGGCACCAGTTACATTGCTCAAAGAATATAATCTATAACTAGGTTAGAAGATTGCACAAAGGTTAAAAATTAAGTAAAATTATAAGGTGGTTTGCTTATCATAAAATAGTCTTCTTGTAAATGAAATTGAGAGGTGAGCCTGTGGTGCGTTGTTCAGATTAAGGGCCAGAGCATAGCGCTGCTATGTGAGGACACGGGCTCTGGCCCTGAGGAGCACAGTCAGATGCTGCCTTTTACTCTCTTGTTTGAGAACTCTCCGGGACTCGATTACACAAACCAGGTCCTGGTGTGAGAGAGGATTTTCTTTCTCTTCCCATGTCCCTTCATTTTTCTCTGTTTTCTCTTGCTGCAAGGGTGCACTGCCGTGAATGTGTGTATGTGTGCATCCCTCATACTGAGGAGCAGATGGCCATATCTGAGCTTGTTACTCTCCCTCAGTAAGAACCCATGTTTCACTTTAATGTATGCTCTCTGCCTTCCCTCCCCATGGCACAGTTGCTTGCCTTTAACTTATACAATCTGTATTACTCTCTGATTTGGCCTTCGTTGTTTGCTAAATAACACTGAGTTCATAGCAGTGAGGACTCAGTTAACTAGGTTCTTGGAATGTTTCACCTTTCATCATTTCTCCTTTTAGACCTTTAAATAATGTTGTTTGAGGTATTTTGTGACCTAAAGCAGCTTGTTTATCCACCATTTGTTCTTTCAAGGCTCAAAACAAAATATAGGCCACTTTAGTAAAAACAATGGAAACCAACATTTTTGGTGCTCTATACAGTCTGAAAATAGGTACTGAGCCCTCCTTTAAGCCTTCATGACATTCAGTGATGGTTAAAGCATCACCACAATGTGCGCACTCCTCCCCACAGTGGAGGTCTACTGCAGGAATTGCTCAGCCATCCACCCTGGCTCACTGCCTTGAAACACTGGCTCTGACTCTCTTTCTGTACTTATTGTTGATATAGAAAGATGCAGATTAGCTCAAGCAACTCACTTGTTTAAACAATTCTTGTGTGCTGGAACTACCGAGAATGTGAGATGCCTGGTTTAAGGTTAATCGGAGCCTGGGAGTGAGCATGTCTAGTGTGCTTGAGGCCCTGGATGCTAGAACTCAGCACCAGGAAAGAGAAGGTAAATGACAGGTGTTTTAGAGCTGAGTATGTTGAGGGTAGGGTTAAATGTTTGAAAGCATCCAATAAAACCATGTAGGGTATAAATCTAAAAAGTAAGGGTTCATTTGTTTTTAAAAAAGATAAAATTACTCTTACCTTAAGACACTGTTAATTAGCTATGACCATCAAATGCAGGTTTATTTCATTAGTTTTTATTTTAATAACTTAAAAGATGGTGGGGGTCAGAGAAGGATAGACTGGATTTGGGTAGAGAGTTCAATGGCAAAAAGAACAATTCACATTTTAAAAAATCAGTTATTCTTGTAAATAAATGAATCAGTTATTCTGAGTCTGAGGTTGATATAACAACAGTTGTTTATAATCGGAGTATTTTGCATAAAATAGTAGCATTCTTGTGAGTGACTTCTTGGTTGCTGTTCATGCTAGGCAGGCGCTCTCCCTAGCCCTAGAACTTTTAGGGTTTTTTTTTGGTTTGGTTTTTTTGTTTGTTTGTTTGTTTGTTTGAGACAGGGTTTCTCTGTGTAGTCCTGGCTGTCCTGGAACTCACTCTGTAGACCAGGCTGGCCTCGAATTCAGAAATCCGCCTGCCTCTGCCTCCCAAGTGCTGGGATTAAAGGCATGTGCCACTGCTGCCTAGCCTAGAATTTCTTTTTTAACACTAAGTGTATTATTTCTTTTCCAATATATTATTGCCATCTTACTTCATGTGTGAATTATGAATTTTAATTCAGAGGGCTAAATAAAATGGTTGGGCGGAAGAAAGAATGCATGGAAACTAGAAAATGTCTGATTTGTAAATAAACACACACTGGGACAGCGGCTGGGTGGCTCTGACTTGGCACAGCAGGCAGCTGCAGAGGACGTGCAGCACTTAGAAACTGAGGATTTGGAAAACTTGGAGGACCACGTATGGCTTGCTTACTACATGTACCTTCAAGGAGAATGCCACACTCTGCTTTAGTTAGTTTGATTTTTCTCTAGTGCTGGGATCTGGAGCCAGGGTCTTGCTGCTAAGCTGCAGCCCCTGCTTCAATCCAGACCTCTGAGTTTAAAATGATTGTGCCAGGGGTTTAAGGCACGTGTTTACGGTTACCGAGTATGTACTAGCCACAGATGAGACCTCAAACTCATCATGTAGTTGAGGGTGTCCTTTGGTGATTCTCCTACCTACCTCTTAAGTGCCACCAGCCCGGGATGTGTGGTACTAGGGATTGAACCCGGGATTTTATGTGTGTTGGGCAAGCACTCTAAAAGTATATTCTTGGAATGTTTGTCTTATTGTCAAACAGAAAGAACGTCAGCTTGTTAGTGTCTTAAAGTATCCATGCCAGTGATCAGCTGTGTAATTGTTTTTACAACAGGAATATGAGTACTTGGTGTGTTCATTCACATAGATCAAGTGAGATTAAGTAACAGTAGTAAAAGAATCTTCCTTATTCTAAATAAAAGTGAGTTAAAGTTCCTGACTCTGATAGACTACTAGTGTGTGATGCTGAGCACAGAAGGACTTGTTGACAGTTACCAAATGTGACCTACCTACATTTAGATCCTGTAAACATTCCTTTATCCGTGTATCTTGTTCAACCATTTTGGTTACCCATTCTCGTTCCTTTGGTCCTCCTGACTGCTGTACCTGGTTCCCCTCTTTTCCCTCTCCCCATCTCCTTAAATAGCCCAGGGTTCTGCGTCTTCCAGATGTCCCTGCCTCTGGCAGTGCTCTCCCACATATCTGTAATAAACCTTTTCCTCCACCATACCCAGGAGCAGTCATGTTCTGTTCCATTCTGTTCCCTTCCTTTTCCTTTTCACTTCTTTTTTTCATTCACCAGTATAACAAAATACGCAGTATTTGTCTTTCTTAATCTGCCTTCCTTTATTTAATCTAATGATTTTTCATCCATTTTCCTAAAAATATCATGATCCCATTTTTTAAGAGCTGAATACAATTCCATTGTATAAGTACCACATTTTCTTTATCTGTTGATAGGCACTTGGTGCTTCTATTTCTTCGCTGTTGTCAATGGTAAAGCGATGAATATGGATACAGAGATACCTCTGTGGTAAGGTTTAGTGTTTTAAGATACTTGTAGCTTTCTTGAGAGTCTTCTGAGCTTCCCTCCAGGAGGGAGTTTTCCATTCTGGGATGTTGAGACAGGTGAGTTCCATGGCTGTTCTGGAACTTACTCTGTAGAACGGCTAGCCTTGAACTCAGAGACAACCTGCTTCTGCCTCCCAGGTGCTGGTATTAAACGTGTGTACCACCACACACAGCTCTATTAAATTTTTTAATCCATATAAATGTTCTGCCTAAGCCAGGTGTAGCTGTAATCTCAGCTGCTCAAGAGGCTGAAGCAGGAGGATCGTGAGTTCTAGACCAGCATGGGCAATATGGTGAGCTGATGAAACTCCACGTAAAAAGCCACAGAAACAAAAAACCCAGTCCCTTCTATTTAACAGCACATATTGAACTAATGAGATGTTTCAGCAAGTAAGGATGCTTGCCTCCAAACCAGGTGACAAGGTTAGTCCTGGAGAGCCACATGGTGGACGGAGAGAAGTGACTACTGCAGGTTTGTTGTGGGAGCTATTTAAATCTCCAACCCGAATAAGACCGGTCAATGAAAACACAACTCGGTAATTATGAATATATTCTGTAAGCCTAGATTGGGCAGATACCCCTACGCTACTCTGTTCCCCAGCTATGAGACCCTTATATCTTGAGGGTTTTTCAGACCCTGTGTTTGTCCTTCTACCTCCTGCTTCCAAGTCGTCCTCCTCCGTCGTCCTCTGTCATCTTCTCTCTCTCCTCTCTTCTCCCTAGTTGCCCTTTCTTTCTCTTCTCCCCCCAGTCGTCATCTTCCTCCTCCATTGTCTTCCTCCAGTCATTCTTCCCCCTGCGCTCTTCCCACCAACCTTTATTTCTCCACCTCCCCTTCCTCTGCCCAATCACTGGCTCCAGCCTTCGTTTTACAAATTAAGATGGGCAGAAGGTTCACTAGAAATCACCTGTGTAATGACTCACACCTCCTCTGCAGCCCTTCACAGGAAAGGGGAATTAGTATGAAAATGTAAGGCCAGGGCCAAGGCCACAACACAGGTTGTCCTTGGATCATTGCATGTTTGCTCTGGTATATGTACACACACAGAGATGGTTCAAGTTAAATACATTTTCTTCTAAGGAGAAAGGAAAATATATACAGCTGGAATATCTTTTTAATAACATGCCTCACCATTTCTCCAAATTAAGTCTCAAAATAGACTATTTCTATTTTCCAAATACAGCCAGAGCCTATAATTCCCTGCTTTGCTTTAAATCCTGGTGATCAATTCTGTGCTAAGAAGAGAAAGTGAGCTAACGTAAGCACATGAGTTACCTCCCATCATCCTTAAAGGACAAAGTAGGAATCATGTGATGGAGAAAATATTTGCTCATATGCTAGTTGTTTTTAGCTCGTGGTTAAATGCCTTTCATATTACTGTTTTTTCTTCTAAATCCAAGTAGAGGGGAAGTGTTTTGTGGTTATGGTATTGCTTCCTTCTCTCTTCAGAAATCAGACAAAAATGTCTCTAAACCATGAGCAAAGAGAACTGTGAGTTGAGGGCTGATTTTGAAATTAGACTTATCCAAATCTTTCTTAACCAAAACTGCTTAGAGCAGTTTGCAGAAGATGAGTGGAGATGACATCGAGTTGTGGCTGGACAAGCACAACAGGCTGACCAGGTTAGTTTATCAGTTGTGCTCATATTTCCAACAAAGTAATGTGTTCTAAGGGCTTATGTTTGGTTGGTAGGTTTAGGGATTTGGTGTTTGGGTTTTAGAGACAGTGTCTCATGTAGCCCAGGCTAGCTAGCTGTGAACTCACATTATAGCTGAGGGTAACCTTGAGTTTCTGACCCTCCCTTGTCTCCACTACTCAAATACTAGGACTTCATAGGCATGTATGTTTTCTGATTCTTCCTGGTTAGAAGTGGCCAGCTTATGTGCAAGGTAGAGTTGGAATTTCAGGTTTCTGTTGGGTATGGTAGAGGAATGTAATAAATAGTACCACCTTCTTCTTTCAAGAGGACTCACCTACAAACGTGTGTGCTTCTAAACCAAGGTGCTGCACTGTACCTGTTCTGTAAATGTGGTGGTGTCTGTGGGCTCCTTGACTCTACATTTCACTGATCCCACTAGCCTTGAGCATCTTCCAAGTTGGTTTGCCAGATTTTGTGATTTTGTGTTGTATATAAGTTTGGGATGTGAAATGGGGCACTATTGTCCTGGACTGAGTCTTAGTAGTTTCTGTCTCTTGGGTTGGTTACATTTAGTGAAAAGTTCAGAGTAAAATCTCAAGACAATAGCAGTGTTTGGGTTTAACTTTGCTTCTTGTAAGCTTTCTGGGTTCTTGTCATGACTTGGCACTTTGATCCTGTCAGAACTCGTCTGTGCTTTGTTGTGTGTGGTCGAAAAACTACTTGATAAGAGTGATTGTTTTTTTTTTAAAAACAATCTTAAACTTAAAAAGTGTTCTTGTTTTCTGTCCTCTTAAATTTAAAATCCTGATTTTCTCTCTTTTGTGGAACAGCATTGACTCCTGGGCCTTACACATGCTAGGCTGTACTCTGATGAACTTTGCTGCAGCCCTTCTATCTAAAGCTGAGCAGATTACTGCTTACAGTTTGTAAAAGAATTTATAAATCTCATTAAAACATTTCTCTTAGGTAAATGAGATCAGAATTTTGTATTTTTTTAAGACTTTAGATTTATAATTTTTTCTTAAAAGTTAGTTTTCCATGATGTCAATAATACATTGCTATTTAAGAAAACAGTTTTGTGAATAGTGGTGAATGGGCCTTTGTTTTCAGTCAGTTCTGTATTACATCGTGTCCAAATACCAGAAGGCACAAGGCTTTCTGCTCCCTAGATGACTTTCTGTCCACTCTTGGCTCCATTTTGTCACTAGTGTAGTGAGCCCTATTGTCTGATAGAGAACTTAAAGAGTTAACCTCTTGTAATACCTATCTGCACTTCCAACACACTGTTTGTCTTCTGGACCCAGGAACACCTGAATGGACAGAACTAATTCTGAACAGGTCAGGAGGGAGGTAATGGTGTGAGAGGGATTCTGTTCACTGTGTTTCTTGCATCATTTCTGGGAAGTTTCTGCCGTAGCCTGTCTCTGGACCTCCGTGTATCCAGTGCTCTCAAGCCCATGGTCATCAAACTCTTTTAGAAGATGGCTAACTCTCCCAGCTTCTTTTGAAAATTAGCTTTAAGAGCTCAGATGCTCATGCGAATGACATACTTGTCTTCATTTCCTCTAACAACTTTCATATTTCCTCCTTCCACCTGCCCCCTCCCCATGTCACCAGGCCCTTCTTCAGTAAAGCATTTTGTTGTGTTGTCACTGCTGCTGTCTTTAATTACCTTTATGACCAGCATGGAGTCGTGGATGAATCTAAAGTCCCAGCATTTGGTCAGTGGACACTGCTCTCTGAGAAATCTGTAAATGGAGGACACTTGTTACAAGGATTTTGTAGATTATATATTTTTATCTATGTAATCCACAATTTTGTTGTTTTAGAGAGTGCTTACCACTCTAGGGCCAGTGGGACCTGGGAGAATATAGCTGATAAATGAGAGAGACTAAAGTCTCATACAGTAGCCAGCTTTATTCAGAGCATCTGCCAGTTTATACTCTGCGGGTCAAGAGGAGTGAGTAAAGTGTCCAATCACAAAGGCAAGCCACATGTGACAGATAACATATTTTTCCATAGAGGCATATAAACAAATAACAATAGCCAGTTGTGATGAATAATTTGAAGTAAGTTCACTCCTATCTGATACCCTGAAGGGGCACAAAAGCATAATGTAAGAACAGTTCTGTGTTTTTGAAGAAACTGAGGTCACAAGATTCTTGTCTTGGTTTCTTGGAATTTTCTTATAAGCTCTCAGAAATCTTACACACTTCATTCTTATACCATGTTCCTACAAGAGAGGTTTAGTGACTGACTGGCCTGAAGTCTCACAGCTGGACTAGAGTTCAAACCACCTAACTGGCTCCAGAGCCCTGCTTTTAGTTAAGCACAATGTTACACTGCTGTTCAAGGTACAGCTCTTAAAAGAATAGTGGGAATATATAATATAATAATATATGATAATATAATGCTGGGAAGGTAACCTTGGAAGACTAAATATGTGTGACCACATCTAAACAGAGCGCAGCCACGTGGGAGGAAAGGGAAGATGGAGAGAAGGAAGGGTGTAAGTGAACGGTGTAAGTCAGTATAGAAGGCAGCAGACATTTTTGCCTAAGGAGAGAAAACCTCTGCATTGATATTTGTCTGTTGTTTGAGATGTGTTCTAAATGTGTGGTACAGGCTGACCTCAAAAGTATGAGCTCTTGAGATGCTTCTGCCACTGCTGGAGAAGCTGAGACTGCAGATGCCCAGTCAGCACTCATAAACAAGTCAGTGTGTGCGTGTATTGGAGATCAACAAGGCCTTAGTAGCTTTCTACCCCCATTTCCTAAGGCTTTAGCCTTCTACTCATCTGTGATTTGCTGAATTGTATCAAATGAGTCAGACATGGAGCTCTCCTCTTCTGTCCTCACTTGACCATACTGTCTTCTTGGTCTCTCTCCCTTCCCGGTGCCAGACCCTCCCCGGTATCTTAATAGTGTTTCTCCTTCTCTGCTCATAGTTGCTTTGGCCTGACAGGCATGTGAGCTAATGATGTGATATTTCAGGAACCTAGAGGAGGGCTGAGGGGGGCCTGCTCATAGCTTCTTTTTCTTTTGGCGTCTTCCTGGAAATATTGGTAACAGACAAGGAAAACACAAAATGTCGATTTTGAAATAGCAGGGTGTGGGGAGAAAAGTTAATTCTTGGTATCCTAGTAGTTGGGCACCTCTTACAGGATGGCCTGTTGCACCCTGTCTCCATATGCTTAAGTTAGTCTTTTGTTTCAAGATTTGGGTATATTTGATGCAACTCCTATTTTCTAGACTTATTGGGAGGCCAGGTAATTACTTTGAAGTACCTCACAATATGACCGTATTTATTAAAACTAATAACGTATTTTAACTGAGTGATAACCTCTTATTAAGTTAATTCTCTGAATAAGAAGATGTGTATAAGGCTGAAGCATAGCGTAGCTCTTAGGCTGAGTAACAGCCTGGTATGCACAAGGCCTTTGGTCTTACTGCCGTGCTGTCTGTAGGGCAGAGCTCACCGTAGGACTTTCTGTAGGAGCAGTTGGGTTGCAGATATGCTTGGCTGTTAAGAACCCGACAGACTTTTCCACAGCTGTGCTGGAGTTCAGTCACTCTGCATCTTTACCGTGGTGGGCTCCCCATGTGGGGTTAATGTAGATTTTCCCAATACTAAGGATGTAGGCCGTATCTCCATGTGCTCATTTAGCCTCTATATAGTCCTTGGTAAAATAACTATTCAATCTTTTCCATTGCATGTGCTGGCGTTAACATCTTACTAAATTATTTATATGTTCTGTAACCAAGCTATTTACATGTTTACCTTTCATTTTTAGGGGGGTATGTAAAAAGTAAATCTAAAAACAGTGTTGGTGTGTTCTTGGTATCCCTGTAAGTAATAAGTAGTTGGAAAATAACTGAGTTATATGAGTTTAAATAAACTGACTTTTTGGACAATGTTTGCTGCTGTTTGATTTCTTACAAAAAAAAAAAAAAGGCAGCATTTAAAAGTATTCAGTCTACCCAGATTTGTGTAAAGCTTAGTCTTAATGCTGCCCATACATGGTACGTGTCTGGTGCTGTATTGTAGCATGCTAATTGTAGATAATGTTCCCTTTTCTATACCTCACATGGCTTAAATATACTTACCTCCAGAAGGAAATATGGTGGTATTTTTTGTTAATAGTATCAATAATGTTGTTTGGAAATGGTTAACAGGACTGGATATTAGCTCATTGGTAGAGTATTTTCTTAGCCAAATGCAAGTTCCTGAATTCTATCTCCAGAAATGCAAAAACAAAATATCCCAAGTCGACCTGTCCCCTGTAGATAGTGTAAAGGTCACTGAACAGACATTGTGTACTTGGTATTTGTGAACATTGTTGTTATATTAGAGTAGTTCTTTGGGTGACACGTAAATTAAGGATATAGTTAATCTCACTGTCGGTATGCTGCTTGTGGTATAATGCTTGGCCTGTCGCTCTGCCCTGTCCACAGGTTAAAGTGTTACGCAATCAGCTGGTCCTTTTCCACAGTGCCGTTGCCGCCTACTTTGCTGGGAATCAGAAGCAGCTTGAACAGACACTTAAGCAGTTCCATGTCAAGTTGAAAACCCCTGGAGTGGATGCCCCGTCTTGGCTTGAAGAACAGTAAACTCACCTGGAAAAGGAACAGTGTATTGTTAAACAACTAATGAACTAGTAAGAGTTAAGTAGTGTTGGGGAGGCAGTGAAGTGACCACCGTTGTAGTGGCTCTTGCACAGATAGCTTTTATTTTTCTCTTTTCATACATAACAATTGAGCTGTTAAATTTGATGGGAAGGTAGGTGATTTTTATCTAAACATAATTTCTATAATTCTAAACATAATAATTTTCCTTTTTGAGAAATCCCTTTTGTATTGTGAGGGCTGATGGCTATTTCTGTAGTTTGAAATATTTAATATAGATTTGCACTGACAAGATAAAAATTCAAGGCTTTTTTTGGTCCCAGAAATGAGGGCCAGCTGTAGTTTTCCAAGGAACGTTTACGTGATTTGTATCAATGTCAGATATTTTATATATGAATATATTCAACATCTTTAAGAAGTTCATGTTCATGTATTATCTTAAAGAAAAAAGAAACTATTTTGCAGAGTAAGTTTTATGGTGTCCTGCAGTGTCATACAAGAGACAGCTCGAATAAATGGTTGATTAGCCCATAGCTTGTTGCAGGTACACTTTAAAAATTAATCTGTAAAACTGTAATTTTGCTTAGATATTTTAAAGGCCCAGGAATCACACTGTCATAATTTTTATGACATGTATAAACTTATGAATTTGACAGTTGTGGTAGCAATTTTGATTTATAATGAAATCTGCCTAAGAGGGGTAGGTTTGGGTTTTTTTTTTTTTTTTTTAACATGTGGACATAGAAATGGAAATTCTTAGCAGTTTCTAGAGTAGACATTTTTAGATTATAAAGCTAGTTTGGGAGTAAATTCCGTTTTGATAAAAGAGAATTTCCAGACCGTGTTCATTGGCTTCCATGTGTGACTATACCAGTTAAGCCTTAAATCACAGATACGTGCCTTCTCACATGCAGTAATTCTTACCCAACCATTGTACATACATGAAGAAACCTCTATGGATAACATTTGACTCATTTGTAACGTTGGGATTTTTTTTGTCCTCGTAAAACCACCACACTTGAAGTAGATGGCGAAACCAACTTTTGAATCTTTTGTTTGGTTTCTCTTGATTCTTCTTGAAGAAGGGGATCATGGGAGGATTTTTCCCACTTGGGTAATGAGAAGATTGAGTAACGTGTATGGCGGTCATAGGAAGGGAAACCAGTGCGGGTCACTTGTGCAGCACTTCTGCTTGTGTGTATGTGGTTGGCTTGTCTACTGTGTGGTTCCTCAGTGATGTCATCTTGTTTAAATGTAAAGTTCCCTTGATTTTGTCATACATATAAATGAGTATTTTCAGAGATACCACTTGACCTGTTATTTCTATTGTGTTGAAATGAAGTACTTAAAATTACTGTTATACGTGAACTTTGTAGACTGTATGATGTGTTACATATGTCCAATGCCTTTTAGCTGGCCTTTTTTATTAATATGCCTGTTTTGAGTGCTTAATACAGTGTAATGTGATTGTAAGTCATGAGCCTATTTTAAATCATTCCCTCCTGTGTATGTGCACTCTGAGAGAGCTCATTTTATTCTTCCAGCAGAGTAACTTGTGATGGTTATTACATTCCCCAGAGTGTGCCTCTGGTGGGAATTCTGTCTTCTTATTAAAGTGTCTGCTGCAGTATCCAGTTGCCCTGGCCTTATAAATTTTAATAAGAAATAACCATTTGGAACTTGAGAGAATATACTTTTTTCTTGGGGGGAGGGGGGGGGCGTGTGCTTCTATTGCTTACTCTGCCATGCTCTAAGTCATTGTTTCTTCTCAGTCTGAATCTCTCAGGAGCTGCACACATCCAGTCTCACCAAGTTTCAACAGCAGTTGTAGTGAAAGGAGCTAAATAGTAATAGACTCATGGATTAGTGGATTGTTTTCAAAAAAGCTAAAAGTAACAGTGATTTCTGAATAGTGAGCACATGGGCAAAAGAAGTGTAACTTCATGCTAGATGGGGTTTTGTTCACTTTGTTTCAAAGGCAGTTCCTAGCAACTGTAGCAAAATAAAGTGGACTGTAGGGACTCCCTTGCCATCTGCAGGAAGTCACCTGACAGACCTGAAGTTAGGTGTCTAAGTTGGTGGGTTGTTAGTATGATAAACCTGGGTGTAATTATCCCTTGGCCAGGTCTGTTATTCTTAGGGTCTGTTTGTAGAAGAGAAGACAGGCTATCAGAATGCATACACACTTTAAAGATGGTTCTGGTTTGTTTTCAGGAGAAAAATGTACCCATTTCCAGAAGCATATGTAGGAACTGAGCATACTTTTTAAAGCAAAACTGTAGAAAGTGGGATGACTCTTGAGTCAGCAGGAGTCACTTTGTGGGTGTTATAAAGGGAGCTGCTGTCCAGAAGATAAAGGATAAACAAAATCTGAGGCGTTTGGAGATGTGCCTCAGGACAGTGGGGGGAGGTGGGGAGCATGGCCTTTCTCACACTGAAATGGAAGTTATTCTGGGAAAACATACACTGAAGAAACTGGTCTGCTAAACTTTGTGCGCCCGCTAGCCAGCCAGTGAGCTTCCAGCTGATTCTTCTGTCTCTGCTCCCCCGGTCAGGCTGAGTGCTGAGGCTTCAGGTGCACACTGCATTGGGCTTGTGCATCCAGTACCCACTATGCCACCTCTCTGGCCTCTGTCTTTTAAATCAGAGTCTGAAAAAGACCCCAGACTTGCAGGAGCAGTCTGGTTAAGTCTAGACTTCTCACTCTGTGCCCTACCCCCCAAAATGTGTCAAAACCACATTGACTTTACCTGAGAGACTGGTGGTCCCAAGTATATAGGCAGATAAAATAAGGATACAGATCAAACATTTCCTGATAAATTATGACATCTAATTTAAAACAATTCTTTGGTATACATATAATTTTATACTTTATTGGAGATGGGGACAGATTGACACAGTAATGAGATGAGTGCACTTGCTCATCTTTAGCAAAAAAAAAAAAAACCACAGTATCCAGTGCTACGGAGTGGCATCTTCGTTTTGCAGAGCTGATCAGGATTTTGATTTTCTAGTCAATTGTTAACACCAAGAACACAACTTTGTCTAAGTGTGTAGTATAAAATGACTGAAATGTGCTTAGGGACATTTCAGAAATTATGGGAAATGCTGTCCTAATAATCTCAAGCCAGAATTCATTTAATACGTCTTTGCATGAAGGTCCCACGTGAACCTGCTGTGTGATCAAGGATGGCTTTGAACTGAGTCTCCTACTTGTGCTTCTCTAGTGTAAGGATCATAGGCAAGCCCGACATCAAATAGCATTTAGTTTATATTAATGTTGTTTTTAGATTCAGCTATTTAATGATATGAGTGTTTTATTTACATGTGTATATGTGCACTAAATGTGTACCTGATGACCCAGAATTTCAGAAAAAATATGTATTCCCTGGATGTAAGGGGTGGTTGTGAGCCATCGTGTGGATGCTGGGAACCAAACCCAAGTCATCTGGAAGAGCAGCAAGCGCTTTTTAAAGGCTGAGCTATTTCTTCAGCCCCCAAACAGCAATTATTAAAATCAAACATTCTAACACAATACAATCTAGAGCAGGGGAAGATGGCTCATCTGGAAAAGTAATTGCTGCCAAGCCTGATGACCTGAGTTCAGATAGTGTGTTAGGGTTTTATTGCTGTGAAGAGATACCATAACCATGGCAGTTCTTACAAAGGAAAACATTTAATTTGGGGCTGGCTTAGAGTTTCATAGGTTCGGTCCATTATCAGCATGGCAGCATGCAGGGAAGACATGGTGCTGGAGGAGCCATGAGTTCTATAGCTTAATCCACAGACAGTAGAAGGATTCTGTGTGTCACACTGGGCGACCTTGAGCATAAGAAACCTCAAAGCCTACCCTGCAGTGACACAGTTCCTCCAACAAAGCCACACCTCCTAATAGTACCACCCCGATATAGGGACCGAGCATTCAAACACACGAGTCTATGGGGCTAAACCTATTCAAACCACCACATATGTGATGGAAGGGGGGTCCTACAATGTGTGCTTTGACTTCCACACACAGGCATGCTCTTCTATAGACAAGACAGTGGGGTGAGGGACTGGAGAGAGCTCAGCAGGTAAGAATGCTGCTGTTCCTGATTTCAGTTCCCAGCAGCCATGTCAGGTTCTTGTTAACCGCCTATGCTAGTTCTAGGGGATCCAGCTCCGGGTTTTGTTTGTTTGTTTGTTTTGGCCTCCAAGGGCACCCGAATAAATGAAACGTACACTGGTACACTCCTGTCTTCATGAGGGTGTCTGTCGCTGCAGTGAGACACCATGACCAGAAAGCAAGTTGGGGATGAAAGGGCTTATTTGCTTTATACTTTCATATCATTGCTGTTCATCAGTGATGGAAGTCAGGGCAGGAACCTGATGGCAGGAGATGGTGCAGAGGCCATGGAGGGGTGCTGCTTACCTGCTCAACCTGCTTTCTTAAAGATCTCAGGACCACAAGCCCAGGAATTGCTCCACCCACAACATGCTGCCCCCTAATCACTGATTAAGGAAATGCCTTACAGCTGGATCTTATGGAGGCATTTTCTCAATTATGGGTTCATCAATTCAGGTAACTAGTTTGTATGTCAAGCTGACATAAGACTATCGAGCACAATTCATACACATAAATAAAAAATTTAAATATATTTCCGATTGTCTTTTTTAAATTACAGGTGTTTATGTTGGTCTAGGGCTTTGGTAGTTGTGAATTCACTGTTTTCTGGTCAAAGATGTAGTTAATTTTGAATTAGTTCCCAAGCTTTTCCAAGGCCATGCAATCTTAACTATTATTACAGTGTCACAGGAGCTAATTATTTAAATAGAAAATGCAAACCACTTTCACTAAATTCTGTGTTCACACTTAAAGGTTTCCTGCTCAGCAGGTTTCCTTGCATAAATGCTTCTTCATGATAAACTGCCAAGTAGTCCCAGAAGGACTAGAAACAGAGGCTGCTCTTCAGGGTTATGTATAATAAGGAAGAACTATTTGTTACTCTGTTATCCCCATAGGGAAGGGAAATTAGGCCTAGTCTGAGAACCCTAACACCACTGCAGTTTAGTTTACTAATATACTGTTGGAGCTGGGAATTTGGGTGACAGTTGTGAAACTGACCACCAAAAGTAAAAACACTTAAAACTTCTGTTTGGTCCCAACATGCTTTTTGGGAAATAGAGTCTTCTGTTAAAGACTTGAGCTTAAGTCTGTTCAAATGACCATGAATTGTTGAGTCACAAGAAAGGTCTAAGAGCCAGACAGTGGTGGTACACATTAATTCCAGCTCTTGGGAGGCAGAAGCAGGTGGATCTCTGAGTTTGAGGCCGGCCTGGTCTACCAAGTGAGTTCCAGGGCAACCAGAGCCAGACAAAGAAACTCTATTGGGGGGTTGGGGGGGGGGAGTCTAAGAGGAATAAGACACCCGATTAGGGAATTAGGGAAATGCTCAGTCATAAAGTGCTTTCTGTGCAAGCATGAGGTCCAGAGTTCACATCCCCAGCTCCCACATACAAGCCAGTCATGGGCCCAATCTGCCTGTAACATCGAGTGCTAGGAGACTGGAGACCGAAGCTTGCTGGCCACCATTTTAGGTGAGTCAGAGAGCTCTGGGTTCAGTGAAAGAGCCTCTCAGAAACCTAGGCGAAGCTACTGAGCGGACATCAGACATCAACCTGGACCACACACACAATTAAAAACCTTTGCTGATTCTAAAGGTGACATTTGTAACATTTTCTTATTGCTCTGCTTCTGGCTTACATGTGCACGTGTGTTTGTGTAAATCATGTCATGGTAAAATGTGGGCCTAACCTACATAGACAAACAGAAAAGTAAACCGTGTCATATTCATGCTGTCTTGGAGCTTTGGTGTCTGAAGTGGCCGCCAAAGGAACTACAGACCCTCGCGGTGGCGAGAAGAAAGAAGTCAACTTTGCTGGTTTCATAGAAGGGTCAGCAAGCAGTGAGGTAGGAAAAGGTGGTAAATGGTCCAGTTGAGCTACCTAAAAAGAGATGTGAAATATGACGGTTTTGAAACGGAGTGATAAGAGAAATTATATATGCTACCTCGCCTAAAATTTGTTTGTACATTGACTTATTTTGTGTGTGGACATATTGGTGTCACAGCATGAGTGGAGGACAGTGGACAACTTGCAGGAGTTGGTTCTCCTGCCCCGTAGGTTCCAGGACTCAAACTCAGGTCACCAGGCTTGGCAGCAAACGCTCTTACCTGCTGAGTTATCTAGACAGCCCACTCACCACTCTACATTTATTCTCCCATTGGAAAGATACATACATACATACATGCATGCATATATATACACACATATATATGCATATGTATATATACATATTACATATATACACACATATTATCTATAGTTTGTATAGTAATTACAACTTTCTTTGAGAAATACATACTTACTATGGCCAGACACTGACCTCCTGAGACAGGCACACATGCAATTTTGTTTACCTTGACTCTGTAGTCCATAGTTTTAAAAGCCAACCAGCTATATGAAACCTTGAGAGAACGACTGAGTCCTCTGAATGTGTTTTATGTGTGAGAGGTTTTGCATCTTTAGCTCTGCTGCTATGGGGGATACCGTTATTAGATGTGTGCCCAGGGCACACATGGAAGGAGCATGAACTTTGCTTCTAAAGGGGTTAGCGGCAGCATATTGGTGAGTGTCTGTACATGGGAGAAAGGAACAGGCCTGTTTTTACTTGGTGTTCTGGGACAAGGGCTCACTATGTATCCCTGGCTGGCCAGGACTCGAGATCACGTCCGTCTGCCTCCTAGGTGCTAAATTTAAAAGTATGCCCTTCCGTGCTCAACAGGAAAAAGTTTCTTAAATAATGGCATAATGCTATTAGTGAGATAGATGGGTGGTGTATATGTGGGGTTTAATAATAGTAATCAACTTAAAGTTTTCTTAATAAAATTAATGTTTAAGTGGCAATTTGTTTTAGAATAGCAATAGGATTCTGTCAAGTCTTTCTTCTCCCACTAGGGTGGCAGTGGGCCTTTTTTTTTTTTTTTTTTTTTTTTTTTTTAAATATAGTCAATGACAGTTCTTGCTCCATGCATAAAGATTCTAGAATGTACACCACCTACCCCAGCATGTGAAAGGAACAGAGATGACAACAGCAGCCAGCGAAGACACAGAATGTGTCCAGCAAATGAAACCGAGGCTTGGAAATGCATTCCCTAAGCCAGGCATTCCCCCTTCTCTAACTAGCTCTTTAAAAGTTCAAGGGAATTAGACCCAAAACAAAGCTAACTGTATTTTAGCTGAATTAGGATGATTCCTTCTGTCTGGATTTTGTGCTCTGTGCTCATGAACAGGCGTATAGTATAGTATAGTACTTTTCTGCACTTTCTAGTTACTCAAAATCTGGCTGACTGCTTAAAAATGGTTTATTCTTTTTTATCTAAAAATGTACTCTTTTGAGGTAGCCAGGTTTTCCCTAACTCACACTAATAAACTAACAGCAGCTTGGCTGTATAAAGATAAATCACAGATATGTGTGTTCTCCCAGGTCCTCTCTTCCATCAGTCCTCTCCCAGCTAAGACTAGGAAAAGACCCAGATGTCCTAGCTGCCTCATAGTCACAAAAGAAGCCACAGAAACCTAGGCAGTGTTTGGGCATGGAGGTCTAACCATGGCAGTGGTTACTATAGAACCGCAGTTTATCACGGGAGCTCTAAGTGTATGAGCTTAAACAGTCATAAGTATTTGCTGACCTTCATCAGGGTCCCACTCACACCCTGAAGAGGACCACATGGTTCCTGAATCACATGCCAGGGCAGCATCCCTACCCCCCTCATCTCTGTGTCTTTGCTTTTCAAAAAGACGGGAGTTTCTCTGTGACTTTTAGTTGGCGCTTTTTTTTTTTTTCTTTTTCCCTGACTAAGCCAGCTGTAAAATAAATTAGTTAGAAATAATATGAACAGCTCTTAATATGACAAAAGAAAACAAAGTCTTGGTGCACTGAGATGGTGCCTAAACTCACAAGGAGAGGAGGGAAAGTGCAGCGTTCAGGCTGGCAGCAGGCTTTGGCCCTAACTTGCCTCTTTGTCCTTTTAAAACAAAACCGCAGTGACATAATGGGCTGTTGTGCTGTGCTGGGGTTTTTCAAGACTTCAGAGTCACTGTTTGTGCCCACGAGCAGAGCAATGAAAACAAGTCCTTTTCCCTTCAACACAAATCATTGGAGTCCAGGCCACTAGAGACTTCCTTGCCAGCGACCTCCACAATGACCTTGGTTTATTCTAGGAAGAGCTGTGCCTCTTCAGTCCTTGGAGCTCGTTCTTCTCTCTGAATTCCTGCTCGCTGCTGGTGAATTGGGTTCACCCAAGCTAAGGAAGCATTCACAATGACCAATCTGCTGACGTTTCATTATTACAGTATTTTCCTCCTCTCTCGTCCTCTTTGCAGCCTTAGCCTGGGCTTGTGGAAGCAGTTTGGCTCTAAGCTGTAAAGAACCAGACAGCTGCCTTCTTCCCAAGGGCATACTTAAGTTGTCTTCAGTTGAAGTCGGGGTCGGGGTCCTCTCCTGGTGTAACTAAAACAGTAGAGGCTCCACATGAAATGCTTTGGTCCTCACTCTCTTTGCTATGTTTTGGGGTTTTTTTATTTGTTTTTGTTTTTATTCCACCTGGGGGGAAAAAAAGCCCATCTTCATCACTCCTTCTCAAGCACTGTGAGAGAGCTAGTGTTGTTTTTCAGTCCACCTGTGGGCTGCCTTGCTTTGGGTCAAGCACCGGCATGTCTTCTGAAATGTTAACCGGCCTGTGCAAGCCTACTCTTCAGTTCACCATAAAATGTTATGATGCCTGACTGTTGCCTTCATGTTTTTATACCCTGCTTCAAAGAGCTTGCATCTATCTATCTGACGGCTCCCTCCGTACTATAGAGGCTTGTGGAAGACAAGAGCTGTGAATGTTTTGTAGCCTTCCCTGGGACTTGCATGTCAAAACATGGTGTTCTCAGCGGAAAGGAGTCCTATTACTGAGGCCTCTGGCCTTGAGTGACTGAAGACCCACTGGTGTCAGTAGGTGGTTGTAGGGAAGAGAAGGACCAGTTCAGAGAACATATTTATAGTTGAGTATGGAAGCTGCTAGCTAACCAGATAGGAAGTCTCAGTTCTGTGCTTGTGGATGCTGAGGAGAGGGGTATATATTGCTCTTTGAAGCATGATCTGTGAACACGATCCCATTCTTGCTGCCCAACTAAAACCTTACATCAACCAATTTTAGAGCACAATAATCCCTTTGTAGGCTTTCAAGTTTAACACTCACCCCGACTACCAGTCCACACAACATAGAATGCTTGCAGGCTTGACTCAGTTTCGCCCAGAGACATTTTCAACAGCAGATTATGGCTGGAGACCTCTTGGGGACAGAGCAGAGAGGCTCATCTTCCCAGAGTTTTCAGGTTCTTATTGTCAGAGAAGAAATGCAGAAGTGAGACCAAGCAAAAATAACGGGAAACTTTATTAGAGGGTGTAAGTACACACAAGAGGGACTGACTGTGGAGAGAGAGCAAGACAGAAAAAGAGAGACAGTCGCCCTCTTCTCTAGGAATTTGGCTAGCTCACTCACGTTAGGGGCAAACTTAAGAGAGGGAAGGATTCTGGGTATTCTATGGTGGGGTATCCTGGGAATAGATAAGGATTTTCCTAGAATAGGGTTTACTCACCCTCTCTAGCTTTTAACAGGAGTTCCATGTGCTTATCATGGTGTCAGATGAATGACAGCAGACAACTCTGCTAAAGTTAATATGGAGATTAATTAGGATAATGTACAGACCAGACCAGTTAGCTGTTGTCTTGGGCCCTGTTAGGTCCACTGGTTTGGGGTGGTCTTGTGTCTACTGCATGAGTGGCCACATAATGTCCTATTGTAACAAGCTTTCTAGAGCACAGGCCTCCAGCCATCATGAAGACTGCCTCTTTTCTCCTTCTGTCTGACTAGCTCCCCTCAGCCCTAGGGTTGGGCAGTTGAAGTGGCAGAGTCATCTGAGACTTGTAGGTCTAGGGGTAGGTGGGCTGTTAGAAGATCCAGCCGTTTACTGTCTGACCTCAGTTTCCATTTAGAGGCCAGCCCAAGTGCTTCCTTTTAGAAGAAAAAGAAATGAATACCCAGCCATCTAAGTGTGTGGATTATAAATACAGGCACATAGACTAGGGAGCATGACTGTTTCAAGGTGATCCAGGTAGACCTCAGGAGCTATACAAATGGCTTTCTGGAGCTCAAAAACAGCTCTGAAAGATATGCCCTTTATTGCAGCTCAGTGCAGAAGAAACTGGCTTTTCATGACAGGAGACACATCCAGAAATACCGAGTGTTTTTAAATAAAAGTCCTGTTGGTCTTCTCAGTAGCTTTGGCTAAAAGTCTAGATGCTAATAAAAACTGTGATGAGTCAGAATCTCCTCAGCTCCATTCTCCCTCGATACCCGTCCCTGCCCCAGCTTTCCCAGCTGACGGATTCATTTAGATACATCTACCCCACCTCTATAAATAGCAAGGGTCCCTGGGCCAGCAGCCAGTCCTCTAGACCCTGGACCACGAGCATGGAGAACCCAGGGTCCCTGTTCCCCATGAGCTCCTTTAGGTGAGACCTAGTTATGTCCAGTAGACAAAACAGCCACTCTCAGAAACTGGTGTCCTTACAGACAGAAGCCATGGTGCTTATAAAAGAAAGAAGGATTACGTTGGAAACTGCAAATCCTTATGGTGGGGAATGTGAGCCTGGGGTGGAGGTGTGTGGACACCTACCACTGTCCTCTGCTGCCTTTAGACTCCCTTTAAAGCTGTAAATGTTTATGATCCCAAATTTTGGTTAAGTAGGAATTTACCGTAGCTTGCAATTTTCCTGGGAAGAGAAATTGCAGTGTGTGTGTGTGTGTGTGTGTGTGTGTGTGTGTGTGTGTGTTGCTATTTCCAGCATAAAAATGAATTCATGTGTAGGTAGGCTTGCCCTGAATATATTGCCCTCCCTCTTGTAAAGAAGACATCCAGAGTAACCATGTCCAGTCACCCTACAGGAAGCGTGGCTATTCAAAACCCTAAATTCATTTACCTGTGCCTTCTACAAAGGGCTAGAGTGTATTGAGGAAGTGAAGAAACTCTGCAGCCTTTCAAGAAAAAAAAATGTGAAGTAGTGCAAGATCTTCTCTGTAGCCCAGGCCTGAGCCGTCATCAACAGGAGAGTCCGTTGTACAAATGAGTTTTACTTACTAGCTAATAAACAGTTTAATAGCTACTGCACAGAAGTTGATTGTATGTAGAAAACACTACATAAAAGAGATTTATGTTTTCGATCCATCCTAAGATACCGATTGTCAAGTATTTAGTACCCCATTTCTTCAGAAGGAAGCCGGTAAGAAAAGGATGAAAGATAACGCCTAGCTTTAACCCCAACAGACCCAGCTCCCTTTCAACATTAGTCTGACCTGGCTTACAAAACTATGTAAACATGAGCTAATTACAACCCTGAGCATTTCATAGGATTTCTTTTTGTACCCCATGTCAAGCTAAACTTGACCAATAATATCTGCAACAAAACACCCTCTGTACTCACTCAGGAAAATAGTTAGAGCTACTTCTCGATGTCCCCTTGAGAAGCGTGAGGATTCTGGTTAGGGCCTAGGCGCATGGAGCCTTGGGGTCCATTGCAAACACTGCCAAAATCAAGCCAAGCCAAAACAAAACATGTATTATTGTGGGCCGGTCTTATTATTGCCTATCAGAGCCTAAGTATGATTATTGAGCCTGCTTATTTAAAACAGACTGCAAGAGCATTATCTTCCAAGCTCTCCCCAGACTAAGTATACTCTTGATTCCCAGGGACGTAAAGGGATTTTTTTCTTTTTTTTTTAAGTTACTAAGTCAACAGTTGATCCTTTCTCCTACGTTATACCTCCTACAAAGTCTTCACATGGCATCCCCACAGGAAAACACACACACACACACTTGCTGATTCCTTGCTCTGTTTGGGAACTGCTTATACGATTAGAGTTATGGCTTCGAATTACTCTGTTTGTTCTTCTAGCTTCTTGGAAGGGTAAACAACTTGAAAAGCTGAAGCCAGTAGCAGAATAAACAAGCATTTGAGCGTTCTAACTTTATCCAGGCCCCCGTGCTTGTTTTGAAGAAGGGAAGAAATGCTGGACTGTTAGAGCATATTTCACCTTTGTGTGTTCTGCTCCAAGTTGGAATGTGTTGTCTCAGCCCGTGTATTCTAAACATTGAACTGGGATGAACTAAATAGCAGATATAGTGAAGACCTCTGAGGAAATTAAGTGTAGAATACTGTCTCCCTCTCCTTTTTTCTCTTCCTCTGTGCTTACCTTCCAGAATTCTCTCTCTCTCTCTCTCTCTCTCTCTCTCTCTCTCTCTCTCTCCTCTCTCTCTTTCTCTCTCTCCCTCCTCCCTCCCTCCTTCTTCCCCTTCTTTCTCTCTCCCCCTTCCTCCCTCCCTCCTTCCCCCTTCTCTCTCTCTCTCTCTCTCTCTCTCTCTCTCTCTCTCTCCTCTCTCTCTTTCTCTCTCTCTCCCTCCCTCCCTCCTTCCCCCTTCTTTCTCTCTCCCCCTCCCTCCCTCCCTCCCTCCCTCCTTCCCCCTTCTCTCTCTCTCTCTCTCTCTTTCTCTCTCTCCCTCCCTCCCTCCTTCCCCCTTCTTTCTCTCTCCCCCTCCCTCCCTCCCTCCCTCCCTCCTTCCCCCTTCTCTCTCTCTCTCTCTCTCTCCTCTCTCTCTCTCTTTCTCTCTCTCTCCCTTCCTCCCTCCTTCCCCCTTCTTCCTCTCTCCCCCTCCCTCCCTCCCTCCCTCCCTCCCTCCTTCCCCTTCTCTCTCTCTCTCTCTCTCTCTCTCTCTCTCTCTCTCTCTCTCTCTCTCTCTCTCTCTCTCTCACACACACACACACACACACACACACAAACCCTGAAGCAGGAAAGTGGACAATTTGCTTTACAGGCAGGTAGGGACAAGGGTCCTCAGATATCTTATTACTCCATACCTATGTTGGGTAAGAGTTATTTTTAATCTCTTGACCCTTACCTCAGACAAACAGCCACAGTTACTGACAAGTACCTGTGCAATCTCAGGGGAGATGTCGTTGATGCTGCCATGGATATCAAGAGAGAAAGCACTTGCTAGAGAACACATTTGGAAATTGTTACTTAGCATCTGACCAAAGAAAGTTCTACCCTCTTAATGATCAGAGCCCAGTCAATGTTTACTAAAGGTAAAAAGGCAGTTTACTATTTAAATTCTGTAGCCTGGGAAAAGAAATTGGCATTTTTCCAGTTTTAAACAACAAAAACTTGAGTGGAACATGGCTCAGTGGCTAAAGGTGCTTGCCACCAAGGTTGTGACTCAAGTTCCATCCCTAGAACCCACGGGGCAGGAGAAGAAAACTGGCTCCTATCACATGCACACCATGGCACATGTATACACACACGCTCTTGCGTATGTGCGCATACACACACATCCACACCGACTAGCGCACATCATATGCCTTAATTTGAACAAAAATGGGGTGAATCTCACAAAACTTGTTTGGAATATTGTAAGACTATGACATTTGCATTTTTTCTAGTAAGTGTTTAAGTCAAGTTTGCACCCAGACTGATAGCCACAATCCACAGGTTTCATTTGTTGTGTGATTTCATAAGCCTTTCCTTTATCTGACAGACTGTTTTCCTATAGAACTGGCCATGTCTTTCTTTCTGCAGTTCCAGATCTTAAGAGGCTAAGCTAAACACCGAGCAAGTGGCCCCATCAGGTGTATCTTTTACAAAGAAAGAAGATGAAAAGACAGCAAACACCAGCCTATTATAAACATAGGAGGAGGAATGAAGGGAGGGGGACGGGGAAGAGGGATTCAAAGTCAGCTTGTTGCTTCAGATGTGTGCCTGGGGGAACTGACTTCAGTGTGTCCTTGGACCTGTGGAGTCAGCACATAGGCTAAATCTACTCCTTTAGCAAATAAGTCTGCTTCATAATGATGAAGTGTGCTTTAGAATGGATGCCGAAATGGACTCATGCCAAGGTGAAGGTTTTGTTCAGTCAGTGATTCCTAATGACAGATTAAACACTATTTCTAGCAGAGGGTGGGGGTGGGGGAGCAACTGAGAATGTCTCAGAAGTGGAAGCCACAAGAAAGAAAATGCATTTGGTGACAGGAATGGAACTTTCTGAATAGACTTATTCTGGAAGAGGGCAGAGCAAGCTGCACAGAGAGCAGGAAAAGCAAATATGTCCCAAAGGACATTCTGCTGGCTCTGGGTGATGCCCTAGCCATGCTAAGGAACTAACATGCTTTGAGTGTCTGCTTGGGAAGAGGCTGGGGAAACTGCCCTCCATTCGCTCACCAGTGGCAGCTGCCACCTTGCAGTCACGAGTCTGGTCCCCAGGCTGACTTCAGGCACACTGCTTTAGGAGCCTTCTGAGCCTTCCCTGCAGGCTGGTTGGCACATTTTCCTATTGTAGATGAAGCAAAGCTCTTTGCTGGTCACAGCAAACGTAGGGGAGGTGTGGACAGCATATGAACACATTGCTTCCTAGACTGGAGAGCTCTGCACTGCTTTCTTCCAGAGCTTTCAGACCATCCACTGTGCAAAAGGAAATCAAGTCAAAATAAATAAGATCTATCCTGAGGGGCCGCACCACAAAGCTGCTTGTGAGAAGGGGAGGCGGAGATGACACAGGGTGCTCCTGCCTCATCGACTGAAGGCCACATCTATGCACACATGACCCAAAGAAGTACACAGATGGATGTGGAAAGCCTTAAGATTGACCTGTTTGTACAATAAACAGTTCCCACAGCTGTTTCTGGTTGAATGAATTTGGTGAAGAGGAGGAAGACTAAGCTGTGGGACTTAGGTGCCCAGTTACACTTCCCTAAGGTGAAAATCAAAATGGAAGATTGGTGGGTGATTGACAGTGAGACACAGGGTGTCCCTCGTGTGGTGGCAGCAGATGAGCACCTGACTCTAGAGTTAGTATGGTGGCAGTGGGACTTGAACTTCCCAAGCCAGCCATTAGGGAAAGGAAAGAGGGATGAAGAATGGTTTGAGGGGAAGATGAATTGAATTGAATCTGGACTTATGTCACCACCAGATTGGATGTGGATCTGAGTCGCTGGCATAACTGAAGACAATTGGCTCTCATTTTTTCTGGGCCCCTTCCAAAGGGATGGAAACCCAAGGCCATGTGTATTTGTTTGTACTGCTTCTCTTCCAAAAAGGCACCCAAATTAAAATCAGAAGCAATCCCCATGGGATTATAATGGACAATAGATCAAGGGTTGTAAGAGCCTTGTAACTGCACTCAGAGGAAAGGAAGGGTCACCAGGGAAGGCCAGAGAAGTAGAGGGAAGGCCTGTGGGCAGGACCAACGTTGGAGATCAAAGGCCAGAGAAGGAGGATGGGCCACTGGGCTTGACTCCTCTGACGTGGCTTTTTTCTTAAAAATCTCACCATGTTGCCAAGGCTGGCTTCTAATTCCTAGGCTAAAACTCTCCATTTGCCTCAGCTCCTGGAGTATTGGGGCCACAGATAGGAGCTGAAAGGAACTGGTGTTTCAGCACCTGTTTCCTACAGCCACAGGCCATACAGGGCTTGGAACAATGGAGGGAGGAGATCAGCCTCAGACTAAAGAAGGGGAAAGGGGGCTGGCTTGGTGACCTATGCAGATCTCTGTGAGTTGGAGGACAGCCTGGTCTAATGAGTGAGTTCAAGGACATCTAGGCCTAGAGAGAGAAAGAGAGAGAGAGATCTTGTTCCAAGAAACCAAAACTAATAAACAATAAAATAAAAAGGGAAAAAACAAGCTCACACTTAACACTCATCACCCCCTTGCCTGGGTACCAATCAGTATTCACTGAAACTAAAGTGTGTTCCCAGCCTGAGACCAGCCTTGATATTTTCAACGTTTGAGGGTTGTGTTAAATCGTGAACTAAATTAATGGCCAAAGAACCTTCAAGAAGGCCAAGAAATAGTCTGCCTCAGTTTTGGGGTCTTGGATACTGGGCTGGGTTGGACAAGTACTTTCTCTTTTCCTATGAAAGGCTTGCAGAAAGAGTCGAGGAATTATGTCGGAGTCCAGGACCTGAGGAGTAGCTGGAGTCCTCAGGCCCCAGAGCTTGGGAAAGGAAAGCTTTGGTCGGTTATCTGGGCGCACCCAGAGCAGGGTAGGATGACTTCATTCCCACAGAGGGCGCTTCCCACCCCGGCAGCTGAGGTGCCAGCAGCCGGTTTGTCCAGGATAAGTTTTCTTGGACTACTCACTTCACTCTCTGCCTGGCATCGTCGCAAGTCACTTAAAAAAAAAAAATGTGATTAGACTGACTTCCCTGTTTCCTTCAGTGAGTGGGCGGGCTCTTCCAAGTTCCCAGACAGAGCTCCTTCATTCAGCTAAGTCTGCCAGACCTTTTTTTTTCTTTAATAAAGCTGAAAAGTTTGTTACCATCATTGAGACAAAAGAAAATAAAGGAGAGGGGAAGGGAAGGGAGGGTGGGGGAGGAAAGTGTGGGAAGGCGAGTGGGAGACGATTTGGCCAGCTCCACATTGGATCTGACCTCCAGATCGCTCTGGACCTCCTGAGAAGTGCTAAGCTGCAAAAATCAGAAGCTACTGTGGAGTGGAGCACGCGAGCGTGCGGAGGTATGTAAGTTTGTGTGTGTGTCTGTGTGTGTGTGTGTGTGTGTGTGTGTGAGAGAGAGAGAGAGAGAGAGAGAGAGAGAGAGAGAGACAGAGAGAGAGACAGAGAGAGAGAGAGAGAGGTACATGCGTGTCTACGAATGTGCGTGGGGTGTTAGTGCGTGTGTGCGGGGTAGGGTGTCCAGGAGACTGCCGCAGAGGTTCCTTTTGTGGAAGGCAGTGACCTGCTCAGTAGCGACTGTGGCGCCTCCCCCTCGCCCCATTAGGACACCAAGGCTCATCTTTTCCCTGCAGCAATTTCCATCTCCCTCTGTGGTTGCCGGCCCAGCCCCGCGCCGGTCTTCAGGTGCCAGGAGCAGCGTGCAGGGCGGCGGCTTTCGAGTCTCCGGAGCCCGGAGCTGGCGAGGACGAGCGCAGTGGCGGTGCTGTTAGGGTTGAAGGGGGAGCGAAGGAGGCGGCGGAGCAGGAAAGGGCGTGCTGTCCTCTGCGGCCGGCTGGAGGAGCAGCCGGGTAGGCAGCATTGTTACCTGCAGCGGCCCCGCCCCTCCGCACCGCCCTGCCCCCTCACCGTCCCCGGCCTGCAGTCCTGCGGAGAGACGGCGGCGCCGGGACAGCGGGCGGAGGCTGCGCGGGCGCCGGGAGCGGGGGCGCGGTGAGTGCGGGACGACGGGGGCTGGAGCCGGGGCTGCGAGGCTGGGTTCGGGGATGCTGGGCTGAGCGGCGGCGCGGGGAGGATTCGGGTAAGCGCGAGCTCTGTTCCCGGGTCCCGGGACCTGATCCTTGAGCGCAGGCCCTGTGCCCGGAGGCGCATACTCACGGGACTAGCCCGGCATCGGACCCCGAGCTCGGAGTGGCGCTGTCTGCGGGTAGGACCTCGGAGGTTTGGTTAGCATTCGTGGCTCTTATGCGGGTCGCGCAGGTCACAGGAGCCCCTCTCAACGAGGACTCGCCCTTGCCACAGTGATATGGGGGTAGGCTTCCCATGACTGCACACCTCCCTGGAAGTTCACCTCCGAAGTGGCGCTTGTGGAGCGCTTGTGGAGTGGCGGGCTAGCAGTCACTCGTGGTCCCCGAGAGTGATGGTTCCCGAGCGTGCCAGGTCTCTGTATCCAGCCCCAGAGACTCCTTTTTGCGTTTCTGTCGCGGGCTCATTCCCTCTCCCTTGGTGCAAAGCCGCAGTGCGGCCGAGCGCCCCTCTCCCTGGAGCCCGCGCTGGGGACCACACGGTGTCGCCGCAGCGGTAGTCCAAGCGGCTGGCGGCTACGGTTCCGAGAACCTTGAGCTCTGCAGAGAAGTGGGACCCCGGTTTGGGCGGGGAAGCCTAGACAACACGAGCCACCCCGGGTCCGTTCGGCACCGAAGGAGCCCCAGGGGTTTCGGAGGCTGGCCTCCAGTGGCCTCTGAGCTGGTCCGGGACTGGGGAGTGTCGGCACTCCTGGAAGCGGAGGGTCGATCCCATCCCGGGAGGGTTGTCCCTACTGTCCCCGCTAGGGATCCTGCGCGGCGCGTGTGGGCGTCTCTTTGCCTCGACGCGCGCCTTCCCGGCCCAGATAAGACGGCCTCTGAGCTGGTGCGGGGACCGCCCATTCGGAGCTCACTTGCTGTCCGAGGATCCTGGGCTGCGCGGCTGCGGGAAGCTGGTGGCCTTGGGAAGGCTTGGGCTAACTGCAGCGGGAGCCGGAGGAGCCAAGGGCCTTTTGGTGAGTGGATTCACCACAGTGCGGGGCTAGATAGAGACCAAAAGAGGTGGTGGGCAAGACTTGGGAAAAAAAAACTGAGTTCATCCTGACTGAAAAGAAAACGAGTTCTGGGTGCTCCCTCCCTACCCTGTTCCGGGCGAGTTTCACAAAGACCTGGAGCTAGTATTTAAAGAAATTCTGCTTTGAGTTGGACGCTCCGCGGGCGCTGTCTCTGGTCCCCGGTTGTCTCCCTGGAGCTTCTGTTCCTCCGGGAGCATCCTTCGGCGCTCCTGGGCCTATTCTTCCTGGTTTGGGAACTGGGAGAGAAGAAACTGGAAACGTGCTTTTAGAAAGAGGCAGCTGTGAATGTTTGTTTATGTGACGTGACAGATTAAACCCGTGGGTTCTCTAGGCCGGCTGAAGTGCCAAGTCAGACTGTTCTGCGCGCAAACTGTGTGTGTTTCATGATCAAGAAAGGGTTTGAAAAGAGGGGTTGAGGTGGAGGGATGTTCCCTAAGGAGTGAATAGAGAGAAGAGAACGGTATTTAAGAAAGGAAGGAACTTTTCCCAGCCCTGTCCCTCTTTTCCCAACTAAGAAATACTGTGTATGTAGCTTAGCCTCTTCCAGTCCTCAGTTCATCAGGTGGACGGCTGCACCTCCAGCTCAGGCTCATCCGTGACACATGTCAGGAGGCAAGAGGAAGCCATCTGGCTCTGTATCACTTTTAATTATTGTTGAACAGAGCGGTGCAGACCCTCCTTTGAGAAAGCCCTGGTTAGAGCTAGGAACCAGACAGCTCTTCCAGGAACTCTTCGGAACGTTTTTACTCTAACCCTGTGTTGGCTGATCGTAGGCTGGAGGTTAAGTTCCTGATCAGTAAGCATCCCTTACTGAAACCTGAGTTAAAAGATGCTCAACTGAGCAGCAGCGTTCCCAGGGGGAGGGGCAGTAACCCCAACCTCTGATGAACCATGGTTATCACTCAGCAGACTTGAAGATGGGTTCTGTCTTCAGAAGGCCTATTGGTGACAGCTCTGCATTTAACAGCCTCCTCGCTGTAGGGGGGATGTTAAATACCAGCCTGCCTCTGTTTGTCTTGGGGAGATTGATGGGAGAGTTGACGGTTCCCAGACAGAATCAGGGCTGATCCCATTGTCCCTGCTGCCAACTGCCAACTGTGAGAAGCAGTGTTTGCATCACCTGCATTTCTCCTTGCATCTTTGAGTTGTGCGGTGTCATCCCTGTTGTGGACAGTATGGTAGAATGCTTTTTTCCAGTCTTCGACTTTAATACCACACATGACTGGAAAGAGATGAGATGCCATCTATGCCCTTCTTTCTTACCACCTCTTTAACATTAGGAATCCTGCCTAGTGTTAGTAGTAAGAATGAACTGCTTAAGTAACCGGGATAAAATCACTAGCATGCAGCTAACCTTATTGCTGGTGAACTGACTCACTAGATGCTGTTGGAGGTAGGATATTTGACTATTACAGCAGGGGGTTGCCAGAGAAAGGGGCCAGGGACAGGAAGGTACATGTCCCCCTTTGTTCCTTTTAACTTCTTAAAGTGGCATTCTTCTCTCAGGCTGGACAATAGTCATAGAATCATAACAATGCAAGTTCATGTGTCCCTTAACTTTTGCAAGCTTTTATCTGGTACCTCCACTGTGCACAGCACAGTACTTAAAAACCAAAGTCTTAGTCCTTTCGGGCGTAGGTTTCAGAAGACACTGACTGGGGATATCATACTACCTTCGGCCACTCAGCTTCTTCATTCGGTCTTTCTACATACACACTGAGTGGTTTAGTGCTATGCCTGTAAGTATCTGATACAGAATGAATTACTGCTTCCCAGACCAGACAGTTTTTTGGTTTACCCTCTTTTCCATCCCTCCAGTGCTGGGGATCCAGTTCAGGGCTTTGAGGTAGAGGACTTGCCTGGCATTGGTGAGGCTTCTGTGTTCAATCTCCATCACTGGGGTGGGGGCAGGGTAGGGATGATAAAGAAATACATTGGTATCTATGGGACCAGAAGTGATTTGGAGAATTAGAAATTTAAAAAAGGGTTCCTTTATGCACAGAAGTATATAAAATATGTGAGAGTAAACTGCCAAAATTACCTGTACAGTCTTGAAACAAAAGTTCAAATGTAACTATAAACTGTAATTGACAGTGAGTCATGCGGGCTTTAGGGGTGCCAGCTACGAAGACAGCCTGGTTATGCCCCTAATGATAATTATGAAAACTCCTTCTAAAAGCCAGTTTCATCTCTAGTGAACTAGAAGTCAGCTTAGAGACGTACTTATAACTTCACTGATTTAGAAGTTACCTAGTGGTGACATCTGAATGTACCGATGCCATTGAATTATACATGTAAAATCATGACAATGGTTTTTAGCTTTTGTTTGTGTTTTGTTTTTCGAGACAGGGTTTCTCTGTGTAGCCTTGGCTGTCCTGGAACTCACTCTGTAGACCAGGCTGGCCTTAAACTCAGAAATTCGCCTGCCTCTGCCTCCTAAGTGCTGGGATTAAAGGCGTGCGCCACCACTGCCCGGCTAAGAATGATTATTTTAAGTGTCAGATTAATAGTTGGAAATGTCATTTTTCTGTTCAACACTTAAATTGTCAGAGGATGAATATGTAGCTTAGTGGTAGAAGACATCTTGAGCATGTGGGTTGAATACCCAGTTCCAAAGTAAATAAAGACAGGGTTATATGATGAGCAGTTGAGGAGGGTTGCCTAGCTGGCATGCATAAGGGCCCGGGTTCAATCCCCAACACCACCAATTAAACAAACCTTGGACTGTTAGCTATTTCATAAAAATATTTGTCCTTCATGTGGTCACTGAATTTTTTTATTTGTTTGTTCTTTTTGAGACAGGGTTTCTTTGTGTAGGACTGGCTGTCCTAGACTCCCACTAGTAGACTAGGCTGGCCTCGAACTCACAGAGAATTGCCTGCCTCTGCCTCCTGAGTGCTGGGATTAAAGGTGTTTGCCACCACTCCCGGCCTGGTGGCCACTGAATATTAAAAGAGAAAAAAAAAAATCTCACAATTCATAGACTTTGGTAGCAAAGTGAAGATATTACATGTATTTCTAGCAGCCAGAACTTGGGCATTTCATCTATAAATTCAAGACTTGTTTTCTTTTTAAGAGATTTTTTTTTAACTATGTATGAGTGTATGTATGTACATGAGTGCATATATGTGTATGTATGAGTGTATATATGTATTCTTGAGTGCAGTTGCTTTTGGAGGCCCAAGTGTCAGATCCCCTGCAGCTGGAGTTACAGGTAGTTTCAAGCCTTCTGACATGGGCACTAAGTCCTGGAAAGACCAGTATTCAGTTTTAGCCACTGAGCTGTCAGTGCAGAGCCCCTCCCCCAGATGTCCTTAAGTCAAGTGTAGTTTGTGAAGATAAAGAGAAACTGCGCACATGAGCTATTATTATTAGGAATAGTTACTACATTCCTGTTTTAGCACATTTTTCTTACACAAGTCCATGGAAAAGGTGTTCTCCGGTTTCATAGATGAAACATGCTGAAATTGAAGTGAGGTCATCCACCCTGCTCAGATTGCAGCTCGAGGAAGTGGCAGAGCTGAGCTCTAGGGGGAAATGTTTCTAGACTGCACTCTTGCTCCCAGGAAGTCCTGCCAGTCGTGTGTGCAGTGCTTCATGATGTCTGAATTAATGATATCAGGTGGTTCACGTCTGCCTAACCCAGTGTTGTGGGATCCACTCGTGACTGCAAGTTGAGGCCCTAACAGCAGTGACATGAGTGGATAATTAGAGCCAGAAAAGTCATGTCACACCCTGGAATACTATTAATGCCTTCTGTGGGTTTCCTTCACTCCCTTGCTCACCTGGCTCCTTATGAGAAGAAATAAAGTTATATTGATTCTGCTTTGAATTGGGTTAGTAATGACCAGTACATAGCCAAAACCAAACATCTGTAGGTCCATGGACATACAAATCTTCAAGACAAGTGAGTTGTACGTTAAGGGCTAGACGTGTGGTGAGCTTGACAAGGCAGTGTGTCCTTGTACATCTCCTTTACGAACAGTGTCACAGAGGCAGAAGAGAGGTAGGTGACAAGTTTCAGACCTCTGAAGAATGGCTTTTCTAGACTCCAAGGTGACAGCATCTGAAGAGGTGATGGAGTCGTTTAATGTACTGTAATTTTGTAGTGAAAATGGAAGCCTAGTGCGGTGATGTAACATGTCTGGCACCCGTTCCTCTAGTTGGGGGAAGCACATCAACCTGTGGAACAGGAACATGGTGACCCTGGCTCCAGGGAAACAAGCTAGGCCATTCTTGTCTTCTGTAAGTGCCCTATCTGCTCGCTTCAACATGGAAGAGGCCTTTTGACCCAGTGATCGGTGAAAACATGTCCAGACTGGAAAAAGGCAGGGTCACTAAGCACCTAACGCTTCAACAATTTGGGCGGTTTCCCCAAGGTATACATCGTCCAAGAAAGCCAGGAAGCTCTTGGTGAACAAGTAGTTTATTCATAAAGGGAACGCTCCTGAAACTATAGCAGGCACTGCTTCATTGATTAATGGGAGATTTCCAAATTGGTTTTACTGCTGATTCGTTGGCAGTTTTTTTCCAGTAGCAAAATGTAGCTTGGATTGAGAACGACCTGTGTTTGTTACGGTGTGCTTTGAGATGTCCTCTTGACCCAAATATCTAACCATTGGGCCAGCAGACCCTGGCCTCTGAAGGAAAAGCTAGTGTGAGAATGTTTACCAGCACTGACTTTAAGCTTGTTCCATCTTCGCAGGTCTGGAAGCTGACATGCAGCTCAGTTGCCTTCTCTTCAGGCAGCAGACTTATGAGCCAAGAAGTACGACTAGAGTTTGATGTTTGTGTCTGCTTCTCCAAGGTTGAGGAATTAGCTCCTTAGAAGGCAACAGTACTATGCATGTTATGAATTGTGTCTCCCTGGCCGGCGATAAAGAAAATGGGACTCTTGCCACAGCAGCTGCATTCATGACTGGGCAGACGTCACCCTCTGCATCTCCTCCACCTCCTCCTCCACCACCTCCACCTCCACCTTGTCCACATTCAGGGGAGGGCTTTCCCCCCTCCCCTCCTCCTCCTCTGCCACCTCCACTTCCTGGGGGACCTCCTGTCCCCCCTCCTCCTCCTCCAGGACTACCCCCAGTTTCTTACCTGAATGGCTACAGTTCCCTGGGTAAGAAGAAACGAATGCGAAGCTTTTTCTGGAAAACCATTCCAGAGGAGCAAGTTCGAGGCAAGACCAACATC
The DNA here is from genome assembly GCF_011762505.2 of Arvicanthis niloticus. Lineage (NCBI taxonomy): Eukaryota > Metazoa > Chordata > Mammalia > Rodentia > Muridae > Arvicanthis > Arvicanthis niloticus. The sequence continues at coordinate 64,014,060 of NC_047661.1, read as the reverse complement.
TGGACCTTAGCAGCCAAACAACAGCATCACTACCAGATCGACAAGAAGACCATTGAGGAGCTTTTTGGGCAACAAGAAGACACCTCCAAGGCTTCTCTCCCCAAGAGAGGGGGAGCTTTGAACTCGTCCTTCAGAGATGCCCGGGAAGAGGTAAGACTGCAGGATGACATGAGAGGATGGGAGGGGCCGAGACCTGTGGTCATGCTGCTCTGTGTTGGCAGTTCGTGTTTCAGATCATTTGGTAAATTTCACTGGGAAATGAGAGCACGCAAGCTAGATTGTGCTCCGGAAGCCACAGAAAGGGCCTGCAGGATGAGCTGGGGCTGAACAGTCAAAGTGTAGGGAGTGTGCGTGCAGGATACTCCCAGGCATCCCCATGGATTATGACCTCATACAGAGAACACATAAGTTGGGGCCGCTTAAGTTGGCTCTGGCCTCTCAGCACCACCCTGTTGCTAGCGAATCTGCTGTCAGGGAGAGAAGTTCAGCTGGAACCTAGGTTTTGTTGTCTCCCCTGGGACAGAAGGCTGAACCCCAGAACCCTGCTATCGGGAAGAGCTGCAGCCATCTGGGATCAAATGCCTTTTGTTAAGAGACATAAGTACAAGACCGAGACTGCTTTGGGATTCCTTCCCCTGCAGTGTGCCCTCAGCATGTGTTTTGAGATGGCCCCCATGCCTCAGATCTCTGAATTAAGTCACTGCCTTTGTGGAGATGGATTTCTAAAGAGCCAAACTGTCAAGCTATTTTCAGACAGATTTTATATGGAGCCTGTTTCCAGTTAACACTAAATGTGCTGCTTTGAAGGAGGATAACAGTTGTTCAGTTACCAAACACATATACAACTCTATGTGGATCCTTTGTTTGTTTGTTTGTTTTAATCTGTTGGAAAGGAGCAGAGAAAATAGGTCATTGATGGAGCTGCCTAGATAAGAAAGTGGGCAGGGCCCTGGGGTGAAGCATTTGCTCCATGCATTATTGAATTCTTGAGCCAACAGTATTGACCTCTTTTCCAGCCTCAGGAACATGTTAACTCCTTCCACCAGGCACCCCGAGTGCCCTCCTGAAATTACTAAGCACATTCTTAGGAAATACAGGGACCACAGGGACCACAGTTGTTGTGACAAATGAACTGTAAAGTGAATTGGAAAAGGGAGTCATTTGGAGAAACTACCGAGTCCTTAAGTACTGGTCACAGGCTTTTCTGTCTGTCCCTTCATTTGGTCAGATGTCCTTTTAGTACTGGAAGAGACTGTCATTTCCTTAATGCCCTGGCCTTGGACCAACTCCCAACAGAGGTGTCTGATTGAGCAGCAGGTCTCATCTCACCCTTGTCCCCTGATTCTCCCTGCTAGGATGATTGGACAGGTGTGTGTAGACTTGGGGCATATGTCTCAGAGAAACATCTAGAACAAGAATAAGAAGAGGTTCGTCTTAGTGTGCCCCTGGGGAGACAGCCCTCAGTTGAGAGAAGTAGCTGCCTATAGGAGTTGGGAAAATGTAAGGGTGTTAAGAACCACTTAGTACTTTTCCAGCTGAAAGCTGGAGAGCAGGCTGGGGCCCTTGAGAGACGAAGCCAGCAGGCAGGGCTGTGAATTGTTCTCAGTCATAACAGAAACAGAAGAATCCCTATCTGGGCCAGATCCAAAGTTCAGGAGAGAATGTCTCTCTGTTCAACTTCTTCCATCTCTGCAGCCTAGATCATAGACTTTTATGTTTTTTTCTTTAACTTCCTTTTTTAAAGAGTTATTTTAAAATAGTATGAGTGTTCATTTGAATTGAGGGTTGCTCACGTGCTACAGTGTGTGGGTGGGGGTCAGAAGGCCCCTCTGTTGGTTCTTGCCTTTTATCTTCGTTGAGATGGGGGTCACTCTTATTAACCACAGCCTTAACCACAACCTAATGCCAGCTGAGCTGGCCCATGAGCTTCCAGAGATTTCCCTGTCTCAGCTTCCCACCTTCACACAGGAGTGCTGGCATTGGAAACTTGTGGTACTGCAGTGCTGTTTTCTGTATGGGTTCTGAGGATGATCAAGATGGCAGATGGTCAGGTCATCCTCCTTGTTGGGCAAACACTTTACCCGCTGAGCTATCTCCCTAGCTCTAAAGAATTAGTTTTAATTTTGTAAAAGATTTATTCATTTGATTTTTATGTGTGCGAGGGCTTTGCTCACATGCGTGTCTGTGTACCACGTGTGTACAGTGCCCTTGGAAGAAGGCATTGGAAGAAACTGGAGTCAACAGATGGTTATGAGCTATTGTGTGGGTGCTCACCAAACCTGGGTCCTCTATATGAGCAGCAAGCACCCCTAACCACTGAACTATCTCTTTAGCCCATGTTGTTGCTGTTGTTTAGATGCTGAGGGTGGAATCCAGGGCATTGCATATGTGAGGCAAGTGTTCTAATATTGAGCTGAACCCCCAACCCTAAATGTATATACTTCAATGTAAATTACACAGAAAATGTTCTACCTTAATGGTTTCTAGTGCATCCATATTGAGGTGCAAAGACCACCATTCATCTCCAGAGCTCTTTCACCCTGCAAAACAAGGACTTCCCATTCCCCCTCCCTCTGGCCCTTGGCAGGTCCATTTTTCTTTCTGTCTCTGTAAATTTTATTACTCCAGGAACTCCATTTGTTTTTTCGCGGCTGATTTATTCCTCTTCACCTGATGTCCTCGAGGTTCATCCAAGCTGTAGCATGTGTCAGAGACAAATCCCCACAAGATCCCTCTGTGTTTTTATACCACGTTGTGCTATCAACTCCTCCATCCTTAGATAGTTGGGCTGCCTTTACTGTTTATGAATGATACTGCTGTGAGCCCAGGGCAGAGGTAGTACTTTTAGCACATACGGGTCTGACTCCAAGGGATAGCATGTTAAAAAATTAACATGGCCGAGCGCCAAGAGATGATCCAACCCGTCAGCTCTCCACTATGCAGGAATAAGGAGTTTAGATTGGTCCTCTGAAGTTCATGCTAGTTGACGTTGCCACCTAAGAGATTATTGGGGGCTATTATTTTTTTTCTACCTTACCTTCAGCATGGCCGGAAGTATTAGAAGTGTCTTTCTTGTGGAAATAGCCTGGTGTGTGCCATCTTCTTTCCTGAGTGGAACTTCTACAGAAGCTATAGTTCAGCAGGGCTACTCTCTGACAAAGATCAGCCATAAATCTTCCAGCTCACCCTGCAGTGAGTGGAGTCCAGGGTCAAAAGCAATAGTCCTCACCCTCTGTCCAGGTGCCCTGGAGAACATGCTGAACAGTGTGTTCTTCGGAGGGCCTGCTCCTGAACCCAGACAACAGGCCATAATCCTGGAAATTCAGACATGCAGTGGAGCAGGTTGGTTCCCTTGTCATATAATAAACTCGCATAGAAATTGCTTGATATTATATGACTGGCTTTTTTGTTTTAAAGGGCTTATAGCGCACTACTAGAAAGTTCCATTGTGCTCCAGAGGAAGAATTTGCTGGAGGGTAGGGAAGATGTTGGTTTCGGAATGCCAGGCATAGAAAGAGCAGCACTTAAAATAGTAAATTGGGGGAAGGAGGTTATGAAACGCTACCATCCTTGTATCCTTGTTACTGAAAATTAACTTGGGAGATCACAGATGTGATGGTGTCATAGTAATTAAGCAGTAATAAAGCAATTGGAGATATACTGATATAGGCTGGGCTTCTAATAAAAGGTTCAGCTCAGACTTCCTTTCACAGTCCACTGATGCCATCCAAGAGATATTTCAGGTTCCTGTCCATCCACTACAGATGTCTCCAGTCCTTAACACCAGAGTTAGTCGTCTGTCTCCAACATACTGGTCTTAGTTGGATTTCTGTCTCCCTTTATAATCTGAGCAATTCTTTTAAACATATTTTATATTTTTAATGTTTTTATTAATTAATTAATTTATTAATTAAACATTAAAATTTATATATTTTAATGTTTATTTATATTTTTAATGTTTATTTATGTTTGTTTATTTATCGTATGTATTTGCTTGTCGTGTGTGTGTGTGTGTGTGTGTGTGTGTGTGTGCACCACATACATAAAGGAGCACTCAGAGACCAGAAGAGGGATTCAGACCCCTGTGGGGGCTGGGAACTGAACCTGGGTCCTCTGCTAGAGCAATAAGTGCTCTTAACCACTGAGCCATCTCTTTAGCCCCTTGCGTGACTCTTAAGGGTAACATTATGGTTTATGGTTTATCAAGTTGGTGAATTCTAAAGAAAACAAAAGGAGAAACAAACAGAACAGACCCAGGGTGAAGGATCCATTTTCCTAGGTGAAGACAGATCAGAATGGGGCTCTCCAGCTGTCATTCACTGTGGTGACTGTGAGTGAATATTGACACAGTATAGATGGTGAACCGGAAGGAGAGGATGGGAGTGAGAGGAAGAGGGAAGGGGAGGAGCTAGGAGCAGGAAGGGAGGCTCCAAGAATGATGGCTTTTTCTGGATCTGTGAGCAACACTGCTTCATCCTCCCACGCTCTCATTTGGGAACCAGTCATTCCCCTGTAATCATGATTACATTCCCATTATGACCTGACATTCTGGGACGTGCTCACAATCCAGAACTGTAAAACTAGATAGTGTGCTGATTAAAACAATACATATACTTCAGGTTTCTCCACTCCTCATAAAATAAGGGGTTCCAATAGGTAGCCAACCAAAGCTAAAACAATGGAAAACTGTCAGAGACCAAAGAGACATGAAGCCTGTACTGAAAGGAAGAAGATCTAAAATTGTTTTGCTTTTCAGGTTTTAAATAGGGTGAAAGTAGCCACTGGTTCAGGTGACCAACATATGTAAGAACGCCCCCTTTGACAAGGTGAAGTGAAAGTGGTTTTCAGGGTTGAGACTTGGCTCAACAGGAGACAGCTTACTTAGCAACACTAAGGCCAGCATTCAACACCAGCACCAGGAAATCAAAACCCCAAACTACAAAACCCAAAACACACCAGCAAGGAAACACACCAAGTGAATTAAAGGTTTATTCCTTCCACCTTGAAAACATGCTAAATGAAATAATTCCACCACGAAGGGGAATTCTAGTTCTGCCTATAAGAGGGACCTAAAGGCCTGGAGAGATAGGTTAGTCAATAAAGTGCTTGCCTCAAAAGCACAAGGACCTGAGTTTAATCCCCAGGACCCACATAAAGATGCAGAGTGTGGTGATATATGCTCGTGATCCTAACACTGGGGAGGTGGAGACAGTTGGGTCTCTGGGGCTCACAGGCTTGTCAGTCTAGCCTAACTGGTGACTTCTAGGCCAGTGACAGACTTGAGTCTCAAAGGAGGTGAGCAGTGTTCCTACTAATGACTCAGACAGTTGTTTTCTGGTCTACACATGTGCATACCAGTGCACATAAACATAAACACACACACACACACAACTTTAAAAAATAGAAAAAGAGGATGGAAATATCATGGAGATAGAAAGTACCAGATAGGGCCATTGGCTAGGGTGGACCATGGTAACTACAGTTTAATGAATTCAGGGCTTCAGTCTTGCAACATTTGAACACTTTGGAGCTGGATGGCATCATGGTACCATGTGGATACACATAATGCCACCAAGCTGTACACCAGAGATGGTCCCAATACTAAGTATGTATAGCTTCCTACAATTGAAACAAGTTTCTCCTTCTTGTGAAGGATCTGGGAGGCAGACTTTGTCAGATTGATGCTAAGGAAGAGTGCAAGAACTGTAGGGCTGGGGGATTAGCACAGCAGTGGGCTCTTGTCTTCAATGACATGCCAGGCCTTGGGGTCTTCCCCTATAGAGAGAATGGGGATAAGGAGAGACCTGGCATAGGTGGCACGGAGCTCGAGAGCAAGGTGACAATGGTCATGGCTGGGCTGGCGCATCCTGGATTTGGCACTTTGTCTGCTTTGACTTCACTTTTACAGCCTACTGGGACTTTTGTCAAATGCCACTGTGTGTGCGAGGTTCCAGCACACTAAGGCCAGTTCTAAAGGGCTTTGCAGCCGAAACACTAGCTCTGTGGCAGCCAGAGTTTGGGAAGTGAGATAAGCTCCTTACATGGGCGGTGATAACCCTCTTTTGAAGGGCTTTAACAAATACCTTTATAGCTGTTATAAGGATCCCGTTTGATAAGCGGGAGAATCAGTCACCAGGTAAATCTGAGGGTGCCAGAGAGCAGGCTCTGTCCTTAAATGCTATCGTTTGTCTCTTGTTCCTTGTTTGGGTGAAGTGCTGGCCTTTTGTTTTCTTGGTAAGCTGATCAGTCATGACCAGCCAAGGCTTTTCCTTAGGGACTGGCTGAGTGGGACCAATTTGAGAAACGGCTTGGGCTGTGGGGATATCTCCTGCAAGCTAGAGCCGTCCTTGACTTTGAGCATGTTGGCTGCCCCTTTGAGGGGCTGGGGCTCCTGGAGGCTGGTCTATCTAATGAAACTATGATGTAACCTGGCATCCCACACTACCAACTCCAGGGATGCCACTTGGCTTGGCCAGACTGTGATTGGATGCTTTTCACAGACCTGTCCCTGTTTCTGGATAGACCTCCCTACCTTGGTGTAGGAGGAAGCTACATTTACTGATTCCATGGGAGACCCACCAGTGCTAAACTCACAGAAACCAGATGGGGGAAGAATCAGAGAGAAGCAGGCTAACACTCTGTGCCAACACTGCTTTGGGGGAAGCCACAAGATGACACTTCTGAGGCACAGTTTCCTTATCTGTCAAATAGGGATAATGAGAGTAATTTCTCCTTGCTTTCCAGCAGTGGTGGCTATGGACCTATGCCAAGTATTCAGAGCCCCAGAGGGTGGAAGGGTGAACAGGATGAGGGTGGAGTTGGAAGTGGGGGCTGGGGGGAAGGATGCTCCAGTCCGGGATTAAACACAACAAGAGGTGGCAATTTAGTGAGAGAATTATACAACAGGCTTGTTTCCATTCTAGGTAGACATGGATACAACTGTATCAGTGAGCGTGTTCCTACTTGTGGCCTTTTAATTTACAAGTTTTAATGAGCAGTTTTCTGTCTTAATAAATTGAGATTCCCTGTCCCAGTGGGAGTGTTTCTCCTAAGAGTGTTAAGTTTCACAGGCTTTATTTCCCTCTCTTTTTCTTTTCTTCCTTCCCACTGAACTTGAACTGAAGTCCTCGGTAGGAATCCTGTACGCAGGGTGCCCTCTCAGCCTGGAAGCTTATTTTATAGCTGGCAGGTGATTGTGTTAACATCAAATAAACCCATAGGTTAGTAAATAATGAGATTGTTTAAGATTAGTCTTCAAAAGGAGACAACTATACCTTGTAAAAATTTAACCTTATAGCCAGGAAGTGACATTAACGGTCTTGCTGTTGCTTACAAACTTGAGTCAACCCAGAGATGGAGAGTTTGGTCTGAAACCTGATTCTCTTTTGTTCTCGATGAGTCTCTGTTGGTCTCTATTTCACATCAAGCCTCTCTTTACCAAAAGACAAATGGGGGGGGGGGGGGGGGAAGGAGTTTTCAGTCATCTTCCATCCCTTATCCTGAATTCCGGAGGCAAAGATAACTTCTCAGCAAACCCCTACAGGTTCTACTCTATTGTTTAATAAAAATCTTCTTAAATTATTGTTTCTGAATATTTAAAACTTGCTACAGCCCAATCTAGGTTTGAAGGTACAAATAGGATAGTTATATTAACATCTGTTAAATCAAAAGATGCCATATAATACCAGGCCTGGTGGTGTACACCTTTAATCTGAGCAGGCAGATCTCTGGGATTTTGTGAGTAGCCTGGTCTACATATAATATAAAGTACCTTCTAAATCAGAGACAGAGGGAAAATGTATGGATCTGAGACTTCCTGGCAAAAGGAGAATGTTTTTAAAAATTTTTGAGCAAACAAAATGTAGAATCCTTTTTTTTTGAGACAGTTTCTGACTGGCCTTGAACTTTTGATAACCCTCCTGCCCCAACCTCATGAGTGTTAAAATCATAGGCGCCTACCACAGGTGCCTACGATACTTCCTTACTTTCTCCTAAATGGGTGATTTATGTCTGTCAATCAGCCCTGGGCCCCGGCCTCAGCCGAGTTGTCGCTGTATTCCGCCATTTCAGTTCTTATATGATAAGTACGGGCTGCATGTAAAAGAAATCTTAAATTAAATTAAGACATTATCTGTTTGAATGTATGTACTAGTGTGGTAAACATACATCTTGTGTATGGTTTTTGGACTAGAACTCAGGGCCTTGCACTTGCTAGATAAGTGCTCTACCACTGAACTACCCAGTTCCAGAATGAATTGGGGGTGGAGGGTGGTGTGGCTATTGTCATAGAGACCAGGCTTGTCTCCAACTCGCTCTGGAGCTTAGGCTAGCCTTGAACTGCCTCTCTCCTCTGTCTTTTATGCTAGAATGACAGTGTGTGCCTCCACAGCCAGTGCTGTGTGTCATTTTTACTGCTAGGAAAGGACAGTAAAAATTTTCATAAAGCCATATTAGGAACATGTGTTAATTACCATATTTACATATGTAAATGTGTTCCCTTGTGCACCAGTATTATACTTTGACAGGGTTTTACCTTTCTTGTTTTCTCCAGCTGCTTTTTTTTTTTTTTTTTTTTTTTTAATATTTATTTAGTTATTTTGTTGTTTTGAGACACGGTCTCTCTGTGTGGCCCTGGCTATAACATACTAGTATTCACTATGTAGACCAGACTGACCTGGAACTCACAGAGATCCATCTGCCTCTGCCTCCCAAGCACTCAGATTAAAGGTGTGTGCCATACCCTGCCTGGACTGGGCTGCTTTTATTTATATTTAAAACGTCTTATGTATCTGTTTCTTTCCAGATTACCGTCTTGGATGCAAAGCGAAGCATGAACATTGGCATATTTCTTAAGCAGTTTAAAAAGTAAGATTTTTTTTGCATGTGTCTGGAATTGTAGCTACCTTCATGCTATGAGGGTGTGACTGAGCTGAAATTCAGATTATAATCTTAGCTAGGGACATTCCGTCCTCCTCTATGTCCTTCCGAGATGTGTGGCTCTGTGGCCTATAAGGGTCTGTCTTTGCAGTGAGCTCACAATCTGAAATGAGGAAGAAAGGCCCAGCAGTGTCCATTGGAGGCCTGTATATCAAGACAGTATGTGTGTGCGTGTGCCTGTTTAATTCTTTGACCATTTCATATACACATATACAGGGTTTAGGGAATTTGATCCCTCATTACTCTCATCCCTGCTGCCCCTGAAAATGTTCTCCCTAATAAGCTAACAAGTACAATTCTATTTTGTTGTTGTTGTTCACCTACTGAGTTTAATTATGGTTGCTTACATGAGCCCAGGGGTCATTTACAGGGACACAGGCAACCTATTAGTGGTTATACCACTGAGGAAAACAGCACCAGCCCCAGGCATGAGGCCTTGTGAGCCCCTCATCAGGGAGTTTTCACTCATCCTCTGCTAAAGATCCCAGTGGTTGGTGCTGTCTCCCTGGGATTCCCAGGGACTTTTTCTGGACGAGGGAGCCTTAGAGTGGTTTTCAGTAGTGGCACTGCTTGGTCCTCTGGACCAGGAAGAAGCAGGCAGAAGAGAGGGAGGGGGCGGCAGTGGGGAGGGGGTGTGATTTAGTTTTTATTGGCTCACTTCCCTGTTGGCACTGCAGACAGCCAATGCAATTCTCTATCTTTTCAAGGTCTCCTCAGTCCATCGTAGAGGATATCCTTCAAGGAAAGAGTGAGCATTACGGGTCAGAGACGCTTCGAGAAATCCTTAAGCTTTTGCCCGAGTCAGAAGAGGTAAGGAACTTGGCATGCTGAGTTTTGGGTGTTTGGAGTGGGGTGCAAAGGTATATGTTCTACTGGGTGTAAAAGGCCCTGTACGAAGGGTACTGTCCTTCCCCAGATCAGAAGGGTCTCATGTCGAAGTAGAAGGTGACACACAGTCTGATAGAAAGAGCCAGGCCTATAGACTCAGTGTCTGTTCACATGGAGCGGCAGTGCCGCCAGACTGAGGGCAAGGTCCTGAGCACCTGCGAACTTTAGATTCCTCTCCTGCAAAATGAGGACAATAGCCCTTACCTCACCGGCTCCCAAGATGACTAAGCCCGGCTTAAACAGCCAGCATGGTTCCTGGCACAAGGGAGCTCAATAAATTTCAGGTTTTTTTCCCATCATCTTAACATTTGACCTTTGCTTAGAATGAACCCAGGTTATAACACCTACACCTTGGGGTATTTTGTTTGTTTGTTCTTTTAGGTTTTTTGTTTGTTTGTTTGTTTGTTTCAAAAGGGAAAAGAAAAGCAGTTTTGGATAAAGACATTGTAACTGTCAGTGAGTATTAGCATACATACGGTGTTCATGTAACTGACTAAAAGGGAGGACTCGTGGTCACAGAAAGTACTGTGCTAGGAAGGTATTGGTTTTGTTTAGACCACACTAGTTATTGGGTAGTTAAAAGCTTCATAGGATAAAAGAGAATAGCAATTTAAAACTTTACAAAATATATTTCTTAGTGTGTGTGTTGGGGTTGAGTGAGTTGATATAGTGCTCCATTGGAGGGCAGAGGGCAGCTTTGTCGACCCCCAAGGGTCAGATTCAGCCCACACACACCTGACCTAAAGGCTAGAAAGAACCCTTAGTCACAGAGCCAAACCCCTGGGCCTTGGCGCTAGAATAGGAATTGTTAAAGCCATCCACAATTGAGGCGATAGCAACCCTTATTTCTGAAGAAAGACTCAAGAAGAAATTACCCACGTCCATATGCTTATAATCACTAAAATGGCATATGACTTTATAAAAGATTTTATTTCTGTAAATAAAAGTCAAAAGAGACAATTTCTAGGTAGAAGGTAAGAGTGGCTGAGGTGTGGGTCGAATGTCTGAGGCTCTGGTAGATCCCTAGCACTGTATGAAAAACAAATAAAGAGGTAAGCGTCTCACAAATCCTCTTTCCCAAACGTCCTTGGGCTCCTCTCGTGAACCCCCCATCCCAGACACCATTTATGAAAGTTTACTCTACTGCCATTAAATAACAGGAGGCGGAGATTTTTTTTTCTTTTATGTTGACTGGATATTAGTGGGTAACAGGAGACTCTGGTTATAGTCATAGATATCTGACAATGGGACACACTCTCTCTGCTCCAGATTTTGTTTACAAATGAAGTGTAATTCACTTAAACCCAGATTAATTAATGGCATTCATTAATGTAATTGAAGCGTCTTAAAGAACATCTGCCCTTTCTCTTTTTTCCTGTATGAAGAATGAGGGTTTCAGAATCTCTGCTAGCACAGGTAGGACCTAACTAATTTGGGTTTTAAAAAGATAGTTTGTCTCAGCTTGGGATGTAGCTCAGAGTGCCTCCCCGACATGGATGCAGCCCTGGGTTTCAGTGGGTGTGAAACTCTTTCCTCGTGGCCTCTTTCCTGACCCTCCCTAGGGCTGTTCTGAGTGCCCAGCCTAACTGAACTCCCCATTTTTAAAAAGAGATTATCAAATTTGACAGTGTGTATGCAAGTACTCACAAGGCTCCTCGTGGTAAACTGAGGCTCGAGGGAGGCTGCCAGCTTCTCGCTGTGACTAGCTGGGGACACTGTGTTCTTAATATTTGTATTTTTCATGTCCAGTTCAAAAATGATTAGAAAACACAGAGGAGTTTTTCCCAAAGAGCAAAGAGCTGTCAAAGCGTCTCTAGTTTAAAGATCCTTTGTCTCTTGAGTTTTGTGGGATATCACTGGAACAGAGACTGTACAGGAGTGGGGGTGGGGTAAGTGAGGAAGAAGTACCTGAGAGCTAGCCTGGTCTCCCAGGTCCCCCAGCTCCAGTTAGTTGAGCTAATTGCAAAGAAGCCTGGGATGGGACCCCTGAGGTGCCTTTGTATCCCCTGACTACAGGCCAGAGCACACACACACACACACACACACTCCTGTGCAGGGTCACCCTCCATCTAATCATCTAATCGTGTGACAGGCCTGTCCCTTATCTTGTTTACATTACTGACTCTTGGTGGCAGCTCACCACACACTTCACACTCAGCTTCAGCAGAAACACCCACCAGGCCACCCCTGCTGGAGCTGCCGGGTGTCGGTGCTGTCCAAGGGGCTGCAAGGGAAACAGAAGCTGCCTTAAGAAGGCTTGTGGCCTGTGGTACTCTCTAGACTCTAAGAGCCCCAGTGATCCATGATGGAGGTGAACAGATACGCTAAGGACATGGAGGTGCCTGGGCCAAGTGAGAGGGGTTTAGGAACCTGCAGAGACACAGGAACAAATGCTTAAGTGGACTGGAATGTAACACAGTTCTTAGTTTTAACACAGGAAAGGACTAAACTTCTCCGGAAGCCCTCCTATGCTAGGCACTAGATGGGACAAAATGAAATTCTATAGTGCCGTATTTACAGCACTTATCCAGTGACTAACACAGAGAAAGTCCATCAGTCACAGAGGTGATTATTCTGTACCCTTTTCTTCATCTGCCCTTCGCAGGAACATTAGGAGATTCACCTTATTTGCAAACAGCATCTGCTCTCACAGGTTAGACGGTGCCTCAGGATTGCCAGGTGTACAAGAGGGATGGACTTGAACCCTAGTTTCTTTGACCCTGAGCAGTTCTTTCTGTTGCCCTCTGCTACCTTTCCTTGGAGGAAGGAAGGCCAAAGGTTGTCAAAACTGTGTGCCTCACACCACGTGGTCTGGCAGCCTGCCATCACCTCTGCTATCTCAGCCACTGGTGTGAGCAAGTGTCATTCGAGCCCGCCTGTAACCTTATCAGCACGCTGACAAATATGAGCGGAAACAGCCGTTTTAGCTCCTGCCTGGCTCCTCCGCTGACAGGCTAGCCAAAATCAAGGTTAATTTGTCATCAGGAATTTCTCTGCCCTTCACCACTTATCCTTTATGTGGCCTGTTTGTTCATCTTTCTTCCAGTATGTAGTTAACCCATGCAGAGGAAGAAATGCCCCCCTTCCCCCCGCCGCCCCATATAAGTTTTAGGTGTGTTTTTTGTCTACCAGTGACTCCTGTGTCAGGGATGAGGGCAAGGAGAGGCTGGGGTCGCCGTCCACCTGGCCAGGCCTGCTTTAGCTGTGGGCCACTGCTCCATTGACAGTCTCAGTGTACACAGCTGGAAGGTGCTGGTTGAGCTGCCTGCTCTGGTCTTTGGTGGCCACTCCCCCTACCCCTCACTGAGGAAGAAACCGGGCTTCCTGAATGCTGGAGCAGCCCTTGATCACCGAGCACACTCTCCGCCCTAGCTTTTTAGTTGCTTGGCCTCTGCCTCTTCTGTAGGTAGCATGTTCTGTAGGAAGTCCTGCCTCTCTGAGGCTGTGCCAGTAGAATGGGGCAGGAGGAGGAGGCTGCCATTCAGCCTTGCGAATCTTAAGAGCATGTTCTGGCTTTTACAACACACAACAGGGCACAACAGGGATCACAAGTTAGAGGCCCTTGGCTCAACCAAGCAAAATTATGCCTAACAGTGTTTAAGGTGTTTTTTTTTTGTTTTTTTTGTTTTTTTTTTTGGGGGGGGGGTAATGACAAGAATGCATAATAATTACAGTTTGCTCACCTCTCCTCTTGCCTCTCCACCACTGGGAAGGCACCGTAATCCCTCTTAATGAATACAAGGCTTGTTCAGAACTAACGTGAAGAACTATATATACAGCATTTAAATTTCTGCCTACTATCTCCTTTCCCTTAAGATCTACAAACAGTCTGGGCCTTCTGCATAAGTGAAGGAGATTAATTCTTGCTCTGTCACAGTTTAGTATATGTTTAGTAGAAGTACTTAAAGTTTACTTAGAATGCCGTTTTCCTAAGCTTTGCACACAGCGAGAGAGGGGGTCTTCTAAAAGGTTCAGCCTCACTCTGCCCCTGCCCATATATAGTGAACTGTTCATTCAACTCTGCTCCAGGAGGAATCAGAATCCAGCCTAGGGCTGTCTCCGCTCACAAGCCAGGCGCTGGCTGGGTTTGAGCTAAACCGGAAGTGTTCCGTGTCCATATGTAGCAAGGTTTAAAAATGGTAAATTCACTTTGCAGCTTTCTGCAACTGGGGCAAATGCAGTTTTATACATGGCTGTTTTCTGCTCTAACCGAAAAATAAGCAAATAGCAACAACAGACAAAACCAAAAGGCACTCTGGGTGTAGTTCAGGAGCAGAACGTTTGCATAGCAAACATGAGGCCCTGCCTGGCTTCATCCCAGCCCTGCCAAATGAAACAGGTGAGAAAAGCCACCTTGAGAGATCCAACACTGGGTTCCTGGTGCTGCCAGGTCTGGCTACAGTTCCCATTGCTCCAAAGAGCTTGAAATCATGTTGCCAATAATAATCCAGAGAGCGGAAGAGAACACACTTGCCCAGAGCTTTGTGAAGAGTAATTTGTCTGGGTGGGTGGCTCCATGATAGATCTGGTGTGTAGCATTACAAAGCCCCTGGGATGAGTATCCAGAGTTAAGATGAAGAAAAAATGTAAATTGATCAGTACTTCCTCTCAACAGTTAGCTGCAAGCCTGGGTAGCGCCTGTCACTAACGGGACTAAGGTGCTGCTCACCATAAAGACTCTTAAGAGTGTCCTTAGAAGTGACTTTACTCTTAGCTTGGTCTTGTTTTCTATGTGGAGAAGGCAGGACTTTTCTGTCTGATCAGTTTGAGGGCTTTGGATCTCAGCTTGTGAGTTCTTTGCTGTACGCCCACGCCAGAACTCTCTACTACAGGAGGTGGGTATGTGTGTGTCTAAAAACCTTCATCTAGGTTTTTTTTTTTTTTTTTTAAATAACCTGTTCATAGTGGATATGTAAAAATAACTAAAATAAGGAGCTAGTAAAAAGAAAAACCACTGGTGACATTGCCACTTAGTTTACCGAGACCTTAAGTATCTTACTTTAGATTAAGAGCATTGGTACATATTGATGGAATTCTGTATCACGTGCATGACAGAAGGCGCTGATCAAACCCAGCTCCCTTCGTCCATGTCCTCCCTTCCCTGGACGAGCTTACTAATATCCGTCCTACAGTCAAGACATTTCTTAGCCTCTGTGTAGGACACACAGGATCCGGCGCGTGTCATTCAGCAGCAGGCTCACTCCATTTACCGTAACGCTGTCTGGTTCCATTCATTCTGTTATGAAAGACACTTGTCTATAGATGAGTGGTGCCCCACTAAGTATAACTCTGTAGGTTCTTTTCTTATTGCCTGCTGATTGGCATCTAGGCCCATTTTATAGCTTAGCTACATCATAGGCAGACATCTTAACAGCTATTGTTAAGTTGAAGCTTTTTTCCCTTCTAACTACCTGCTGGAGATCCAACCTGTACTCACTCCAGTAGCGTAGACCAAGCTGGGCTGTAGCCCACTGGAAGAGCATGGGCTCCCATGTCCAGGCCCTGGGTTCTATCCCTCAACACTGGGGTTGGGGGATGAGGAGGCGCTTGGAAAGATGACACAAATCTATAATCCTAGCATCCAGAAGGCTGAGGAGAGAACATCAAAAGTTTGAGGTTAGCTTAGGAGGTTAGCTTAGGTTAAATAGCAAAACCCTACATAAAAAGAACACACCAAAACAATAGTCACTTACATCCACAGTCTGTTGCTTTATTCTGAAGGAAATTAGTAAGGTGGGGGGGAGGGGTGAGTTTATTTAGTTCAACCATGAAAAGAAAAAAAAAAACCTGATTTTTCTCCCCAGTGGTGCCCAAGGCACTTTTGACTTTATAGAAAGCCACAAGACAGAAAATGTGTGGATTTAGCTGGGAGCATTACCCGCCCTTTCCTCAGGGAAGGCAGGGTTGCCTCCTTGTTTTTACTAGGCTGTGTTCATTCTCTTGGTGTGGAAGTCACTAGTGTGCCTTTAGAATTTAGAAAATCTCCTCTGTCACTCCACTGGGTTCTTCTTCAGCATGAGCCACAGCATCTAGCACCAAGCATCTAGCACCAAGCATCTAGCACCTAGCATCTAGCATCTAGCACCTAGCATCTAGCACCTAGCATCTAGCACCTAGCATCTAGCACCTAGCAGGGCTGTAACTGACTTTAATGCTACAGTTTTATTTTCTTGTTATTTTAAAGCTATTCACTTTGGATCAAAGCCATGGTGCAAAAAAAAAAAAACAAAAAAAAAACAAAAAAAAAACAAAAAACCACTGTCTAGTGGTTTCTCCATGAGCTGAGCCCCAGGGCCACAGCATTTAGGCCTGGGACTCCAGGATAGAATGCTTGGCTCGTCTGCTCATCCCCAGATATAAAGATGGATAAACAAGCAAGCAAACAAATAACACAGTTGTTGTGGATTTCCTCTTCTTTCTCTTAGAACTACATTTTTTTAAATTTGTATTTCTTAGTGAAACATTACTGTCTTCGAAGTATTCTAAGATGAAATATAAAGTAATCTTAATCTTAAATTTTAATCAATGATTTGGCTTTTTTTTTTGTCCCCTCCCCTTTTCTTTTGTCTTTTAGGTAAAGAGATTAAAGACATTCAATGGTGATGTGTCCAAGCTTTCTCTGGCAGATTCCTTTCTGTACTACTTGATTCAGGTGCCAAAGTAAGGACACAGTCCCTGGTCGCTGTTCCCTGTGGAGCGGGGTTGCTGCTGACTTTAATGCTGCAGCTTTGTTTTCCTATTGTGTTTTAGCTATTCACTTCGAATCGAAGCCATGGTGCTAAAAAAGGAATTCTTGCCATCTTGCTCTTCTCTGTACAAGGACATAACGATTCTGAGAGCTGCCATGAAAGGTAATTGGATATGTGTTTTCCACAGTTAGTTAGTTTTTGTCAATTCTGATGGCTGTTTATCTTTAAAAAAAAATTCAGAAATGGAAAGTCCCACTTTTGGATCACCTAAAAAGGAGACCGGCGTAAGTAGAGATGAGCAGTTCAAGTAATGAACATTAATTTGCATATTATCTTTCCATGGAAGAAAGTTTCTTTCATCTCAGGCTTCAGAGTAAACCTTGCAAGTCACAGCCCGTCTTGCTTCTCGGCATGGTTAACTTTCCGTGGTGTGTGTGTGGTGTAGATGCTATGTAGTGTGTGCAGGGTGAGTGCGTGATTGTGATGTCTGTGGTATGTGGTATGGTGTGTTTTGTGGATATGTTATAAAGGTGCTTGCATTATGCTTATGTGTGGTGTTTGTGGTATGTAGTATGTGTTGTGTATGTGTGTGGAGCTTGGTATGTAGTATGAGGGGTGTGGTTTTGGTGAGTGTATGTAGTGTGTACATGTGTGTGGCACATATAGGCACTACGCCTGTGTGTCCTAGTCTGTCTACATCTTCCTTTCTCTGGCCTCTGTTGACTGGGATGATCTTCCAGAAACAGGCAGGCCTCTGTTCCAGGCTGCACACAAACACGCACTCAGCATTGTGCCTTTTTCTGCCAGGGCTTCTGAGTTCTCTATTCTGTGGTTTCTCCCACCTTCCATCCCTCTGGACGGCACCTGAAGGTCTGTTAAGTCTGAGATAGGTCAGCTGATCCTTCCACCTCTTGTAACAGCTAAACTCTTCTTGTCCAACCTCCTCTGTCCTGCTCTGCCTCCTAGGACTGAGGCCTTTGTTCCTGTGTCTCTAGAGTGTTAGCAGCACTGCAGCTCCCTGGCATGCACTGCCCTGGGACAGGCAGGGCCACCCGCCTTCCCCTCTTCAGCTCTCCAGCCTTCAGAGCCAGCCTGGCTCCCTCACTGTTACCTCTCTGTTTTCTTTTCTGGAACTGTTTATTCCTATTTGATGTTCCTGCTCGCTGGCTCCTGCCTGTGCTGAGAGGACAGCTTTCCCTCCAGCCCACCACGTTTTCTTCACTCTTCACGGTAGAGCAGCACCAAAAATGAAAAGGACATTTTCCTTCTTCCAATATGGAGGCCTCTTGTAGTCCTTCCCGTGCTGAGGCTATTTGTTGCAGAAACGGTGAAAGGACTGAGCTTCTTGTTAACACAGCCATGGGTGAGCTTGTTTTGGTATTGAGCAATATAAATTTGTGGGCACGGAGGAAACGTTTCTTATCTTCGTAACCTTCCCAAACTGGCCTTCTCAGATAACAAAATACAGGCACTGATCCAAATGTCATGTTTTGAAAGTAAGACCAGACTTAGTGGAGACTGGTGACCTACAAATATCATAGGTGACATTTTATTACCAATACTGTCATTTTAATAACCGAATGTTTGTTTTAGCTTTCCAAATGCATACTTTCATTTTTCTTTATAGAAAAATGTATTTGCAAATGTATACTTTCATGTTTCTTTATAGACATGTATAAGAGATTTTGTATAAATGAAGAATTCTTTTACCAATATGTTACCATAAGTTCCCTCTTATAATCTTTAGGCAATCCAAATGAAATGTGCTTTGAATAAAATGGAAAGATGTTTTGGGTAGTAGGGCCTGAGGGGTGATGGTTTGCAAGTTATTTACATGATATCCCAGCTTGCTTTTTTTTTTTTTTTTTTTTTTAAATATTTTCCTAACTCACTGGCTAAGCAAAATGATGCTGGCTATCAGTTTTTATATTTCATAAAAACAGTCTCAAAGAATAGTGAGAAAAGAGGGAAAAATCAAAGAATTGTCTGCTGAGGGTGGGAAGTTGGCTTTCATGGCTCAGTGTCTCCTTGAGCTTCGGTGTTTTCTGGGACTCGGGAATTGTTAGTGAACCATCTTGCATTTGGATGCCCTACATGTTTGATCCCCAGCTAAGCACCAGGACATGGACCATCTTGTATTTCTATTATTATCATAGACATGATTACAGCAGAGAGTGGGTTTGGTTTGGGGTGAGCCTGCTTCACACACACATCCTTGAACCTGGATGTGGTGGCTGTGGTTCGTGCATGTGAGGCCTTTCTAACATGCAGTGGTGTGTTCCTTTCAACAGAGCTGATGTTATGTGAGGAGCTACACTCAATATTACACTTGGTGCTCCAGGCTGGGAATATCATGAATGCTGTAAGTATAATTCTAAACAAGATGTATAATCTGCCCATCTGCTGTCTGACTGCAGGCTCAACACATTTCTTTCTCTTGCCTTGTCTTCTTTAGGGAGGGTATGCTGGCAATGCCGTAGGATTTAAACTGTCTTCTCTACTCAAATTGGCGGACACAAAGGCCAACAAACCTGGAATGAATCTTCTGCATTTTGTAGCTCAGGTAAGTGATGTAGAAACAGAGAGAGTGTGAAGACCTGCGGGAGACAGTGTGGTTTTCCCAGTTAGGAAAAGGACAAAGAATATGTCTAGAAGATTCTGCTTTTGGGAGCTTTGTGGATTGACAGTTTGATCTACTGGAGGGGACTGAGCAAGGGAGGCAGTGAGGCTGGATTTGGAAAGTGGGGAAGGATTCAAACGTAAGAAGTAACAATTTAGGGTTCATGCTTTAGCCACAGGAAGCAGGTAGACGTTTGCCTGGTCTAATGGCGTGACCAGGCTTTCTGTTTTCAGAAAGTAAGACATGTAAAGGATGGGTTGAAGAAGAGCAGGAGCTGGGTCTAGAGAGACATCCTGGCTGTAGCTGTCTGACAGTTTGGTGCAGGCTGGAAAGGGAATCCACGAGCGTAGAAGGCTGGGTGTGAAAACCTCTGGGGTAATATGGATTTGATTTGTGATTACTCCCTCGGGAACTATACATGGGAGTGCTGTCTGTTATTGCAGGACTTGGAGTGCGACTCTATCCATAGTTTCTTTCCTTTGAAATATGGGGATGGAAACCAGGGTCTTACCATGATGGGCAAGCAGTCTCTCAAGAGTTTCCCTACCCCCAGCCTCTAGTCCTTATTAAAAAGTCAATACTCAAAGCACTGAAGTGAGAAACTGTTTCCTTATCTAGTCTGATACACTATCTGGTGGGGGCTCTTTTAGACAGACCTGAGCATTGGCTCTCTGTGGCTTGGCCCCTGCTCCTGTAGGAAGGAATCCCCTAATTGGTTCCTTCTCACTTGCCCTTCTGAAGTCAGCCTCCAAACAGCTGAAGAATCCAGACACCTCCTTGGCTTGTATGCCTCTCGTTAAAGTTGGCTTACAAACTGGTTTAACAGTCAAAAGCATCTCACGCCTTCATCGAAGTGCATGCTCATGGAGATGGCTGGTATTTAGGCAGGGTATATTGGGTTCTCTTGGAAACAATGGGTGCTAAGCTGCTACCTCATTCCACTGAGTTTGAAAGCACATGAGTTGAATTTCATGTGAGGATCGGTTGTCTTGGGAAGGTTAAAGGTATCTGAATAGTGGGGGCAGTTCTGGTAAATCTTAGGAAGAATATCAGAGTTCATGTCTCAGGGGATTGCTTTCAATGTGATTTCCAAGCTGAAAACTAAGTGTTGTTTCCGAGGCTCCCTGAAGCTCTAAGGAGGAGAATGAGGCTCCCCTCTCAGATTTATTCATCTGGTAAGAAGACTGTCTGCTTTTGTTCCAGGAAGCCCAGAAGCAAGATGCCATCCTTCTAAACTTTTCTGAGAGGTTGCAGCATGTGCAAGAGACATCCAGGTGAGCACAGAGGCAGAGTGCACTGTGAGACCTGGTTTCCTGGATGGCCTTGCCGTGCGAATGGTGGAGCAATGAACACTCTCAGATGCCAGCCTGAACTCTGAAATTTCTCTTATTGTTTTCTCTTATTGAACTTTTGGGTTTTCTGCTTGGTTGTGTGTGTGTGTGTGTGTGTGTGTGTGTGTGTGTGTGTGTGTAATTTGGGACTTTGAAAAATTAATTGTTATTTCTAAACTGAAAGAAACCATTTTAGTCTATTCTAAAGAGTACCATTCGGTCTAAGAAAAATAGGGATTAGAACTTCAAATCCCTCCCACGCCCAAGAGGCTGAAAGTGCTTAGTTTGGGAGTTGGTTTAGATCAAACTTGTAGGGCCATACATCACTGTTTCCCCGTGGACTCGAGCGTGGTACATTTATTTTCTATTGTCGTTAAAGAGTTTGGAACCACACCAAGGCCTGTGAAAGGACTTGATTCTAAATTAGTCACTCGGTTTTACAGAGAAAGTGTCTTCGAAGCATGAAGCCCTAACTGCATTGCTCTAATTTGCTTCTAAACCTAATATAGAAGATGAATGCTTTAATGCAACAATGATCTGTGTGCATATTATCTCCAATGTGTTATTTAACTTATAATAGGACCAGGTAGCCTCTAGTAAACACTGTAGTCAATCAGTTCTTCCAGAAAAATAACTTGATTTTTCACATTTGCTGATGTCTATGCCTTAAATACTGCTTGTCCGACTGGTTTCTGGCCACCAGCACTGAACTATTTAATGTAGAGTTGAGAAGAAATGCACAGAGTTGTCTCTGATATGCTGGCTCAGTTTACCACTCAGATCAGCCAAATTAATATGATATACTCTTTTTCTTTTTAATGAGGTCTTACTTTGTTACCCAGGCTGGCCTGGAATCCTTGAGCTGAAATGATCCTCCTGCCTCAACTTCTTGAGAATCTGAGACTACAGCTATATGCTACCATTGGTGGCTATATAACGTCATTATTATGTAAGGGACTATAGTTGTCATGACAGCATGAACCATCTACAAATAAGGAAATAAACCACAACTCAATCCTGTCATTAGACAGTGTCTGTTACTGACATCCAGCCATAGATAATGCCTTTCAAACAGGAGGATTACCATTATTAAGATTAAATACCTCATAATTCATGTTTACAGTTCACCAGATTATGCTGCAAGAAAAACAGATATAAGATACAAACTTTTTTAAATCCCTAAAAGAAACAAATATGCAAATATTTTTACTGTATTAATACTATGGAAATATTATATATAGAGAAAATGAATGTTATATTTTTGAATGAGCATTTCTTGTTGGTATTAGCTAGCTTTAGCTAAACATCATAGTCTTAGAGAAACCTCTCCCAGTAAGGTTTGTTTATTTGAAATGGAAGATGAATGACATGCACAAGTGATGATTAGTGAATTCTCCAATGGGCACCAATGGTCAGTAAAGGTGGAAAACGTTTTGTACAACAATAACAAAAACCCTAAAATTCATAATAGCAACATGAATGTATCCAAATGAACAAAATTCCCCTGTATTTTGGGTTCTGCCTGCTCCCTTTCCTGGTAACAAAACCATTGTGAGCATTCTGCTGATCTTGATTCACTGGCTAGAACCAAGACCAGCTGCTCATTGGCAGTGTTATTGGCTGTGTTTCGGTTCTCTGTAACTTGCAGGGAGAGGTAGAGTCTGGCTGCCTGTGACCTTCGTTGCCCTGTTCCTTGTCAGTGAGAGCATCCTAACACGGGGATGCAGCTGCTCCGAATCTCACTGCATTTTAGTTATGATGCTTGTTGCACAGAGGTGCTGAGACCTCCTGTGTGAAAAGTAACCCCAGCCCAGGGGTCTGCACTGTCTGGCAGCCTGCTTTCCTTCATTCTTGTGTGTTGAGGAAGCACTCAATGTCTTTTAATAACAGTTGGAGACTCACTCAGAATTAAACACAGGAGTGGGTAAATGTGACCCCAGTGGCTTCCCTGTTCCAGGCTTGGCCAAAGATGGGTCTTGTTTAGCCACATGACTCATGGTGCCCTGGTGCCAGCTGTCCACTCTCCCCTTCCTTCTACAGATTATCTCTGGACATCACCGAGGCAGAGCTGCACTCACTCTTTGTCAGAACAAAATCTCTGCGGGAAAACATCCAGCAGGACCAGGAGCTGTGTCATCAGATGGAAGACTTCCTCCAGGTCAGTCCCTCTTAGCATCCAGCAGTCTCAGCAGGCCTGCCTGTTTGACTTGTGGAGGCAGCAAGCACCCAGTCATGCTTTTACCCCAAGTGAGTACAAGATCCTTGTGTCCCACTGCCCTTTTATGGCAGAGGATGCAGAGCGATGATGAGAAATGGCTTCTGATGATGGTGCCTGGGTCTTCTGATCACTCTTTCCTGTGCTGAAATGGCGACAGTCCAAGTCTCTCTCCCCGAGACTGCCTGGCACCTAGAGGTCTGATTCTGTAGCCTTCATATTTTTTGACCAAGAGAGAGTTTCACAGAACATCCAGACACTGGAGGACTTGGGCTGACGCTCCTTCTCATGTTTCTGTAGCAGAGTGAGACAGATTGTACTTGTCCTGATTTCTGCTTCGAGCAGCAGGGCGCACACAGCTTCGGTGCCCATCAGTACATGAGTATGTCATCAGCCCACAGGGTGTGGCAGGAGCCACTCTGAATAACATCAACAAAAACCAGTAGAGTGGATATGTTTGTGACAGCTCACGGTGACTCACTAATCACATAGTCTGACGTGCTTTTTTGTACCTTCCTTATTTAAAAAACAAAGTGATGCCTTCATGCTGTTGCATTGAGCCTTCTGTGAGACCCTTCAGCCAGGCCAGGGCTGCCATGGCAGGAGGCGAGGACAGATGCTTGGCCATCAAAGACTTCACTGCTTTGAAACTGAGGCCTCGTGCCTGCTAGGCAGGTGCTGTGTGTACCACCCATGTTGCATCTGCAATCCAGAACCTGCTGCCATTTCAGAGCACAGAAGTAACAAGCAGGGTCAGGTGCATGTAGCCAAGTAGAAATCCAGGAATAAGAACTGTGGCACATCAGAGCTTAGATTCTGTTTGTTTCCTTCAGCCTTGTTCTTCTTTTAACTATCAAGAGCTTACACTAAATCCTTTGTTCTGGAGATGCTAGGGCTTGAACCAATGGCTTTGTACATGCTATGCCCTCCAGACATAATCTTGTACCAGATCTTAACATAGAAGGCTCCAATATAAAGACCTGGTTGCCTTCTCCTTGCTGTTTTTCAGTGGCAACTTTGCTTTAAATCTTTTCTTTCTTCCTTCCTTCCTTCCTTCCTTTCCCTCCCTCCCTCCCTTCTTTCTTCCTTCCTTTCCCTCCCTCCCTCCCTCCCTCCCTCCCTCCTTTCTTCCTTCCTTCCCTCCCTCCCTCCTTTCTTCCCTCCCTCCCTCCCTCCCTACCTTCTTTCTTTCTTTGTTTCTTTCTTTCTTTCTTTCTTTCTTTCTTTCTTTCTTTCTTTCTTTCTGGTAGTGTTTGTTTTAACAGTGCTGAGACTGGGATATTGTTCATGCTGAACCAGGACCTTAAAGTTTCCACTCTAGCCTCAGCAGCCCTTATAACCTGTATAAACAGAAGGTGCCACACATGCAGGCATTTTCTAGAGTGAGATGGGGCTCCTGAGAGTGTGCTGGGATGGAGCCACTTTCCCTTGACACCAGTGGAAAGGTGATGCATCTCTTGCTATGAGGACCACAGAGCTGCTCAAGGCTTGTGGCTTTGTTTTCTCATTTGTTGGGTGACTGGGTTTGCTTGTGTGTGAGTGTATGCTGGGTAGGAACCCAGGGCCTCATACATTGCTAGGAAAGTCCTTCTAGACCTTATGCAAGGTCTTTGAACAGACAGGTGACAGAAACACTTTTCTTCCATCTTTATTTTGTCATTTCTGATCCCACTTTGGGTGAGATGTATGGCTCTTGACTTTAGCTTACAGCAGGCCAGCAAGTTAGTGATGAACGTTCAGGCTCATCTCAGAGCCACTAAAAACTGTCACAGCTGCTAAACTGTTGACTCCTTAGCCAGCCAACTTTGTTCTGGTTCTGTGCAGGATACTGTAGAATTTATAC
Organism: Arvicanthis niloticus; assembly: GCF_011762505.2. Lineage (NCBI taxonomy): Eukaryota > Metazoa > Chordata > Mammalia > Rodentia > Muridae > Arvicanthis > Arvicanthis niloticus. The sequence goes on along the minus strand of NC_047661.1, from coordinate 63,989,537 downwards.
CATCAAACTCCACTGTGGCTGTTTTTCAAGCCAATGTTTAGAGTGTTTGGTTGTCCCAGGTGCTGAGGGCAACGTGGGCTCTGTTAGGCTGTTTCTTCCTGGTGTCCATCCATGCATCCATCCATCCATCCACCCATCCATCCCCACGGGGTCTGCAGCTACATCATAGGAGGTGTGGGTTTAGGAGGCCTGCTCTTCCACAGCTGTTCTTAGCTGTTTGCCCTGCAGAAGAATGACAGGCCAAGCCTTATCTCTCTGTGAATACGCTCTTCTCTGTGAAGCTACATTAGGAGGGCTTTCACTGCCTCAGGCCATCAGCTCAGATGGTTTCTCTCTCTCTCTCTCTCTCTCTCTCTCTCTCTCTCTCTCTCTCTCTCTCTCCCTCCCTCCCTCCCTCCCTCCCTCCCTCTCTCTTTCTTTCCCTCTCTAGTTTCACATTCCTAAACAGTTTGTGTTTCCCACTACCCCTAAAATGTAACTGGTTAAGCAAAGGCTTGCTAAGGGGAAGGCAGTTGGACTGGCACACTTCCGCTGTGTAGCTGGCTGAATGCTTCCTCCTCCAAGGAGGGCAACCTGTTTCTTTCCTACACCTTAGGCCCAGTCCCTCACCCCAAAAGAACTTGTTCACAGATAGATTTTCCTTCTCACATAAGCCTAGTAAACATGGCAGTAATGAAAGACGTCCCATGCAGTAGCTCAAATATTCAGTCCCCTTTCTCTCCACACACTGCCACCTCATTATGGCTCAGAGGCTGTCACTAACCTGTATCAGGGAACTGTGCCTGTGACCCTTGGACATCATCAGCCCCACTCTGTATGACTTGGGAACGTGCTGGGGACACACAGTCTTCTATCATGCCCGGTACTTTGATGAAGTCGCACTGAAATCCTCGGCAGCCTTAGAAACTGACATGTCCCAGAGAAGGCAAGGAAAGTCAGTCAGGAAAGTAGCGACTGGGACGGGACCCACCTGAGTCTCCTAGGGAGTTCTGATACACCCCAACCCTACTGCACGTGGGGTACAGCTGCCCAGGGAGTACCCCAGTCCTCCATCCTGGGCAGTAGGAACAGTGACCTAATAGAGCCTATTTAGGATTAAGTGTGGATCCCCTCTCAGTAAAACGTCATGGGCAGCTTGTCAGGGCAAGTTAACTTCTGAGACCTTGGCCCAAAGAAGAGTCTGTTTTAAGAGGAGGAAAAACAAATACAGCAAAATTTCTTAATGACGACAAGCTGTTTTCCTTGGCATCTTTCCTAGTGGTCGTAAAGGTGACCTCTTGGTAAATGACATCCTATATGGGGGTTAAGGCTCCATGTTGACTTACTTAGAGACAGGGTCTCGATGGATAACCCAGCTGGCTTTGAGCTCCTCATCCCTCAGTCTCCATCTCCCAAATGCTGGGATTACAGGTGTGTACCACCCCTCCCTGGCTTCTTTAGTTCATCTTGTGGCCTCTGGGTCTCAGGTAGGAGGTCGCCTTGTTCTCTTGAGCTTTGGTCTGGGTTGATTCATTTTCCTTTTGGCTCCAAGTGGCCTTTTCAGCCTTCCCTTTCCAGAAACCTGAAATCGAACCCTGGAAGCTCATCCACCTCAGCCGACCTTGTTTACCACGTGTGGCCCTGTTTGTTTTCTTGTAGTTTGCTGTGGAAAAGCTGGCGGAGCTGGAACTCTGGAAACGGGAGCTGCAGGCCGAGGCTCACACCCTTATAGACTTTTTCTGTGAAGACAAAGAAACTATGAAACTGGATGAGTGCTTCCAGATATTCAGAGACTTCTGTACCAGATTCAACAAAGCAGTTAAGGTATGGCTGGTGGCACTGCCCTGTTCCCAGGGTCCTTGGGCTTTTCATTTTCCTGCTTACTGACCCAGTCCTTTGCCTGTGGCAGAAAGATGGTCATCGGTTCTTGGGTTTCAGGACCGTCTGGCCAGGTGGCATGCCAGGCTCTTGGCAGGGATGAGTGGGAGATGGCTGTGTTGTAGTATCAGGGCTCTCTCACAGTGGCCTCTGGCTTTACTGCCCATACAGCATGCAGAATACCCTAGAAGCACTAGTCAACACTGCTTATGATGATGGGACTTGGGAGTTTCCTGTACACTTGACTCTTTTTCTCAGCCCCTCCCTAGGAGGAAGTGTCAGCCTCTAGGGAGGTTTGAGTAGCCTAAAGAGAGGCCTTTCTCTTGCCTGTTTCCAGAGACACACACCACTGTGTTGTCAGCACCATGGGGACCAAGCTGGCCTTAGCAAGGAGGGTCTCTCAGATTGAGGGGGGCCCGCTGCCTTAACTAGTCTGGCAGTGGTCACTTACTTGAATCAGAAGCCAGAAAACTTCTCAGGTTGCTGGTCCTTGGTAAACGAAACATTTATCTGACAATGGGAGCATGACAGCCTCTCATCTCTGACAGCATCCCTCTCAGGTCTCAGTTTTGAGGGACCAACTACTCCCGATTCATCTGCTGACCATATTTTATTTACTTACCTGTCTACCCATTGATTCGCTGTGTAGGTTCATCCCAGGGTTTGCACTACTTCTTACAGAAGCTGTTCACATTTCTTTCAAGTCCAGAATTCTTTTGGGTTCCTCTCCACTCCTTTCTCTATCTAACTGAGAGAGGCGAGCTGAGCCTGCTGCCTGCCACGTTAGCAGGCTTCTGTCCAAGCAGTGAGCTCAGCTGTGGGAGGCCGTGGGGGGTGGCTGAAGCCAAACTGACTCTGAGGCTCTTGCTCTCCATCTGGATACTGCAGACCTGTGAGGCCACTGTGGATGCTCTTAGCCCTGTTGTCAAGAGAGACAGGGCCTGGACCACCACCACTATGTGAAGCCTTAAGATAACAATAATGAGAGTTTGGGGACCCTGGGGAGGCTGTGGCTAGAGTTGCAGGAGCCAAGACTCCCCAGGCAGAGCTCCACAGGAACTTGGAAAGGAAAACTCACTGGAAGAGGAAACTTATTGTCAAATAAAAACTGCTAACAATAACAGAGTTGAGGTGTGTGCATAACTACATGGTTACATGGGCTTAGGACCCCACCCCAAAAAACCTCATGAGTTATGACACAAATGTAGCCGTATCTGTATACTTATGCCTGCAGATTCAACCAACCACAAATTGAAAATAATGTTTAAAAATTATATCTGTGCTAAATGTCTATAGATTTTTTTTGTCTCACCTTAAACAATGCATATGTAATTCTTACACAGCATTAGCTATAAGTGATTTAGAGTCAATGAAAGACATATATGAGGATATGCATAGGATGTATGTAAATTCTATTCTATTTTGCATAAGAGACTTGAGAATCCTCAGATTTGGTATCCAAGTGGGGAACAGGAATAAGTCCCTTGAATATATGACGGACAACAACATAAGAGGTCACACAGAGAAGTGAAGGACACTTTGGAGTCTGCATTGGGTTCTGTGTCGTTGGGAAAGGGTGACTGCTTTCCAGTCTAGATGGCTGAAGGATCTGTAAAGCACACCCATTTCTCTTCTCTGATTGTACGAATGGGCCTGGGCATGAGGGACAGAGCCCTCAACTCTGCCTCAGGCAGAGCCACCAGGGCATTTTTGGTATTTTTTCATTTATTTTCATCCAGGAGCACTCCAAGAACACTCTGAAAGGCATCCATCTCTCAATGTCTTTAGTATGTGCTTATATACCCAAATCAGTGGTAAACAAAATGTCCTGTTTGTGAGTATATGTGTGTTAACTCACAGAGGAGAATGGATAGAGCCACACGACTGGCGTGCACAATTCTGGGTGCACTCTTATAGCATCTGTGGTCTCTACATCTCTATAATTGCCCAGGTGGCTTGGCTGGAGTTGAGACTGCATGGATATATGGAACCATAGCCCATGTGGGAAGCTGGACATTGGGCCGAGGGATCAAATGAGGATTGCAGACAGATTGTTGGAGCAAAGCCTAGCATGCTCCTTTGTCAGATCCCTAAGTTGCTTTAGGAAGTTTGCCCACTCTACACACACACACACACACACACAGAAGAAGGCAGCGTCTGTATGGGTTAGGACCCACTGCTGTCTGTGAAAGCACCTCTCATTAAATGTCAAAGTGAGTGGGCCTAGTATTGCACACAGGCTCTCTGTGTTTCACGCTGGCGCCTCTCCACTCTCTTAGGACAATCATGACCGGGAGGAGCAGGAGCGGAAGCAGCTACAGAGGCTGAAGGAGCTGGAGCAGAAGCGGCATTGCTGGACAACTGGGGAACTCGGGGGCTTTGGCAGGAGCAGCAGTGAGAACGATGTGCAGATGCTGGGTAAGAAGAGCACAGAAGACCTGCCCTCCTTCCTGAAGCCCAGGCCCAACAGCCCCTCTTACCGGCCCCCCAACACCCGCCGCTCCCGCCTCTCCCTGGGCATCTCTGCTGACCGTGAGCTTTTGACTTTCTTGGAGAGTACCACCAACAGTCCAGAGGACCCCAACAAATTCAACAGTTTGCCCCGGAGCAGTCCCCGGCAAACTCGGCCCACCATTGCCTGGATGGAACCCAGAGAACAACAGAACCATGGCCCTAACTTTACACATGAACCTCAGGCCTCAAAGAACCAGGAGAAAGCCCCTCACCCTGCTTGGCAAAATCGGCTTCCAACATCCTGGCTGGAGGAACCTGCTTCTCCTTTTCCACTAGCTGGGCGGAGCAGGCCAAGCCTCCGAAAAAGGAACAGTGAACCTGTGGGCTTGGGACCTACACAAAGCCCTCCACTCTTACCATTGGATCTGGGCATTAGGGAGCATGAGTTGGTCACAGGGCTGACCCAGTTTGACCTCCAGAGTCCCAAGAGTCTGGAGGAAGCATCCCAGCTGACTCTGAATGACTTCTGTCCCACAAAGTTGCACTCTCCAGGGGATAGGAGTTCACAGCCCTTTGATGCTGGTGGTGACAGCCTCCCACCCAAGGACACAGATCCTCAGGAGGTTCTCAGCCCAGCTGGGGAGGATGACAGGGCTATCTCTGATGAACCCAGCAGTGAGGCTCTCGTGTCCGTGGTTGTCACTGACACTGAAGACAGGGATCCTGGATCTCTGTTATATGTCTCAGATACCACAGACTGCTCATTGACTCTGGACTGCTCCGAGGGAACGGACTCCAGACCAGGAGGAGACAAGCAAGAGGAAGAGAAGGAAGGGGATTGCTCAGTGTTCTCTGTGGCTGGTGAGGCAGGAAGCAGCCAGATTTCCTCCAACACTGCTTCCAGTCCTCCTGGGGAGGTTCCTGCTCCAAAATCCAGTAAGAGTGAGCCCAGCTGCCAAGGCGGCCTTCCTAAGGACAGACCCAGCAGAGGGAAGGATGCCATGGCACCAAAGAGAAATTCCTTCAAAGAGGCATCAGTGGGGGCTTCGAAGCCTGTCAGTGTCCGCCGCAGCCAAGGGGTAGCACCCAAGCCTGTGCGAACCTTGAACTCCTCTGAGAACGAGCATATGCGCAAGGTGGTCCCCATCACCAAGTCCAGCAGGGGAGCAGGGCCCTGGAAGCGGCCGGAACTGACATCCAAGACTACCCCTCGGGAGACACCCAGCAGCACAGACACACAGCTATCACGGAGGAGCTCAGTGCGGGGAACTTCCGACACTTCGCCCAGGAGGCCCCAGGTGAGTGGATCTGGGGCAGAGGAGCCCAGGCTGCCCCGCTCAAGTGGCAGCATCAGTGGACGGCCAGGGAAAGACCCCCCGCTGCAGCCCAGAGCCTCATTCAGGAAGCCCAGCGCCAAGCCCCTCAGAAACATTCCCAGGCAGAAACCTGAAGAAAACAAGGTCAGCAGCCCCAACTCACGAGACCCTGAGAGTCCCAAGGAAGAGCCCAAGACTCCTCAGGCTCCGGGTGTCTCTCGAGCCCTTCCCCCCATCCCAAGTTTTGCTCGAAATACGGTGGCCTCATCATCTCGGAGCATGCGAACGGATACTCCACCCGCGGCCAGAGCCACTGGCCTCACCAGGACCGTCTCCCAGCGGCAGCTTAGGGTCAAAGGTGGCTCCGAGGATTCTGCCTCCAAGGACAGTGGCACTTTGAAGAGGGCCAGCAGCGCTCGGGCCTCCAAGAAGTGTCCGGAATCTGCTGGGGGTTCAAGTGCCAATGCAGAAACCCCACTGAAGGGCAGAGGGACTACGGAAAGATCCTCTCTCAGACTGAAGGACTCGGGGCAGGCCACCCTCGGGAGGATCCTCCATCCCCTGCAGAAATGATGAAGCCTGTTTGCATCTCTGCCTTGTGGGATTTTAGCTGCCGAGACTGGCTGCTGGGGGGAGGACACAGAGGCCAGTTTGGGGACTGGCTGCTGGGGGGAGGACACAGAGGCCAGTCTTAAACGTCTTGTTACACATCAAGAAACTCACTGGTGCCACCTGCTTAAGGTCACGTCACTAAAGGTACACGGAGAGCTATAGCCTGCTGTGCAGACTTCCACTTCAAAATCAAAACTGAGAGTATCCTTATTCTGCACAGGACTTTGTCAGGGGCTGGCACCTCCTGTCACTCATACTCAGGACCCTATCCCTAACTCCTGCCCCGAGACAAAGATCCAATAATAGTCTGGACATGTAAGATGACAATTCTTATGTAACAAGTAAAAAAAATTTTTTCTGGCCAGTTTTTATATATCAAAGACTTATTTTTTAATATTATAAAAATAAAAAGATGTTTTAGTTCCTTTTTCAGAGTGAAATGCCTCCCAGGGGTGGGGGGATTATCCTTAGTATGAAAATGTTTGTACCTTCATCCCCCAGCCCTGCCTCTGGGTTCCATCAGTGTGTATGTGTGAGAACACACACCATCCTGAGCCAACAGTGGCCTCTCGCAAGCTCTTAGGTGGCTGTAGGGTTGAGTCTCTTTCCTTGGGAACTTTTTGGCTAGCTTGGGTTCTCCTCAGATGACTCTGGGTGAGGATTTTATGTGACTAGGAGGGGTGTCAGATTATTTGTATGGGTAAAACTCTGATGTTACTGTGAGTTTAGGGGGGCCTCAGGGGTGTGAGGCCCGTGGGGAGAGCCCATGGCTATAGGGCAGTTTGCACTGAAGATAGGGCTGACTGTGTAGGGGCTGAATTGCCCACAGTCCATGTCCCGTTCTAGTGAGGAGACAGCAGGGGCTGCTCACCTGAGCATGTCCCTCCCGTCTGGGCAACGATGGCCACTCACTCTGGGTGGAGAGGGAAATGACCCTTTTTTTTGTGTGTGTGTGGGTCAGGCTTCCTTCTCTCCCTGTTATTCTATTTGGGTTTGCTTTTAGAGACTGGATCTCACTATGTAGTCTAGGCTGGCCTCTTACTTGCAATCCTCCTGCCTCAACTTCCTGAGTGCTAGGATGATAACAGGTACAAGGCACCAGGCCCAGGTTAGTAATGACTTCTTGGTGTCAGCCTCTCATCCTTGGTACAGTGCTTTTTTAAGTCCAACTCAGAGAAGCCCAGTCATGGTTGTTTGCTCATTTTAAACAGACTCTCATCCCCCAAGAAACACTGACTTCAGAAATCTTAACACGGGGCAGATTTGTACAGGAGATAGGCATCGCACAAACAGGCGTTTTTACCCAATGCTCGTTTCACTACTTCTTTATTATACCCAGGAAATGGGGGTGGGGGGAGCCTGAAATAAAAGCCCCTCCCTCTTCTCTCTGATTCACTTCTTAGTGAAATCTCACTTTATATCAGACACTGGTGAGTGGATGAGCTAGGTCAAAGTGTCACACTGTATGGTGACTGCAGATGCTGCTATGGTCTCTTTTTGGGAAGCCTCTCCATCTTTGTCTAGGAACTGAGCTGCTGCTGCTGAGATGCAGGAGTTGAGCAGTGCAGTGGCAGAGATAGGCTGCAGTCACCACCTCTTGTTCAAAACAGCCCTGAGCAGGAATGTCTGGGCAGCTAGGAAGCCCCTCAGCAATCTGTTACCCTCTAGAACCCTCCAGAACCCTCCAGAACCAGACAGATAAAACTGTTTCAAACAGAAAGCCTGTGAGTGGGTGGGAATGGATAAGAGAAGCCACGTGCTTATGGATTGGGGACGGTGAATGAGTAGCCCCAGGGGAGGGCCCAGGGACCCATCCTTCGCTGTATTCCAACACCATGTTGGAATCTACTCTCCGTAAGTGTCTGTCTCCCAGCCCATAGAAGTGAGCCAAGGCCTTCATGATGGTTTCCAGGAATCTAGCAACCCAGTCATCCCCTGTCTGCTCCTGATGTGGCTTCTAGGTCCCTCAGCAGAAGCTGAGGGGCCTCTGGAGAAGCCTGTGGGTATGGTGCTGTCAGACCACATTGGCTGTGTGCTGGGAAAAGCAGTAATATCCCCGGCCTTGTGAACACCTGCGTGAACAGGTGGTCACTCTGTTACTACCTTTTATATACTGTAAGTTTGGAAGAATAATCTATGAAGCAGAGAAATGTAAATAACGTTTCTATATGTGTTTGTGGAGGATGAACTGAATGCGTTTTAAGGTCCTTTTCTATGTGCTTTATGGAACAGGTAGTTTTAATAAAGTTTTTTGTAGGAATTATACCGATGCTATACCTTTGTACATGTGTCTTAGTTGTCCTGCCAGGAGAGTGTTTAATTTCTTTCCCAGAAAGATGAGGTGCAGGAAGAAAGTGGAAGTCTCATCCTCCAAAGGCTCAAGTGTCAGAATAAAGTTCGGTGCTGTGTCTTGGGATTGACTCCATACCAAGCACACATAACTAAGGGCTTGGGAGTGGGCTTCGCTGCAGGCCTGTAGGGATCCAGGGACAGGTTTATCTCACAAGCCATTATCGGAACACTTGAAGCTCCTTGGAGCTCTCATTACAGGCACGACCTGGCTTTGTGTGATGGGGCCTGGCAAGTCCAGATCTGTCCCCATGTGTCCTCTTTGAATTGGGACACTCATTGGGAAATCATGGTTCATTTGCTCAGCAGAGGGAGGGAGGGGTTGAACTTGAAATGTGCTGTGGGTGCATATTTGAAAAAGAACATTGTGGGTAGGTGTACCTCATACCTCAGCTTCGCATCACACCATAGTCCTAGCTACTCTGTCTGAGAGCAGCTAGAGGAATGTCCCCAGGCCTCAGCATCCAGGATTCTGCACATCCATGTGTTCAGGTGAGGGATCCTGGAATACCTCAGTAGAACTATTAGAGACCTTTCTGCAGTGTACAAATTCATGACCATCTGCTTTCAAATGTGAGGTATCCTTGCCCTGGGTCTGCTCCTCTGGCAAGGACTCCATTTTGTAAACTTAGAAAATTTTCTGTGAAACATCATTCTTAGTTTTTCATTATGCTTTTACTTATATTCAATTCCTGCTATGAATTTTTGTTTTGTTTCTTCTTCCTCTTCCTCCTCCTCCTCCTCCTCCTCCTCCTCCTCCTCCTCCTCCTCCTCCTCCTCCTCCTCCTCCTCCTCTTCTTCTTCTTCTTCTTCTTCTTCTTCTTCTTCTTCTTCTTCTTCTTCTTCTTCTTCTTCTTCTTCTTCCTCTTCTCTTTTTCTTCTTCCCCTTCCCCTTCTTCCTCTTCTTCCCCCATTCTTCTTCCCCCTCTCCTCTTTTTTCTTCTTCCTCTTTCCCTTCCCTTTCCCCTTCCCCTTCCTCTTCTTCTCTTCCTCTTCTTCCTCTTTTTCCTCTTCTTCCTCTTCTTCCTCTTCCTCTTCCTCCTCTTCTTCCTCCTCCTCCTCCTTCTCCTCCTCCTCCTTCTCTTTCTTGTAAATGTCCACAAACATAAGTACCAAACATATAATAAAATTTGAGTAAGAGACATTCTTCTGGTCATTCAGCAAGTGATTTTTAAAATACTGTGGGCCAGTGGCTCTGCAGACACCATACTTAGCATCCTCAGGGTAAGAATGTGTAGCTCAGACTAGCCACATGGCACAACTGAGCACATAACCCCGAGTAGCCTTTCCTGGGGGCTTCACCATCTCCAATCTTCCAGATTACGTATGCCATGCCTCACTTGGCCACCTCAGTGAAGACAAGAGTAACTAATAATTTTTTTTTTTTTTTAATCTTCCAGCTCAGAGCTCTGCAATGGAGCTTTTGAGTTTCTGTTTGGTACAAAAGCTGACGGTGCCCAAAGATCATCATGGCCTTCAAAGCCAGTCTGCCCATGTGTAGACCCATGGCTGTGCCATCTAGGAGCCTAGCATCCATGGCTGCCATCTTGTGGGGTGAAGGTGCTAAACCTTTCAATGAGGAAATTTGCTTGATGTCCCCAATGTTGGATTCATGTGGGGAGCTTGGAATCTGGTCCTAGGCTTTGTCTCTGGCCACCTCAGGCTCTTCCAAGGGCCAGATCATGCAGACAGTGTCTAACCTGCAAACAGATGTTCTTCTCAAAGTTTGTCTGGGTTTCAGTTGAGAAATTGGGAATGCATTTTCCCTCAGTAGTCATGTCTCACCCTAGAAGCAGTTTCCCAGAACAGTCCCTCTGCTACACATACAGTCTGAATGTGTAGCCCTCTGCCTCCACACACCCCATCTGATGGAGGCTAAAGCCAAGATGGCGGTGGTATTAGGAGCTGGGGCCTCTGGGAAATGCTTAGTGTGAGGGTGGAACTTTTGTGAATGAGGGTTAGTGCACTTACAGAAGAGCCTTCCACCATGTGAGGACCCAGCGAGAAGGTGTCATCATGAACCAGGAAGCAGCATCTCCTGTTTTCTTGATCTTGGACTTCATAGCCTTTAGAACCATGGGAAATCAATTCCTAAGCTTTCAATTCAATTTTGTAAGCTTTTTGGTGTATGGGAATTTGTTATAGTAACTGCACGGACTATGATGCCGTCTATAAGAGGGTGTTGGCTGTGATATTGTCACAAAAAAGGAACTCCATTTATAGCATCATTTCTAGGGCAAAGTGCAGCATTCCATGCCAGGGGTACCAGGAGCATTCCTCCAACCCCCATTTCCTAACAGCAATTGAGGCTAAGGCACGTGACCTTCTGGAACAAGTAATCAGTGATCTAACTTCTCCACTTGAAGTCAGCTCCTCAGGACAAATGCAAAGGCTAGCAGAAGTGTAAATACCTCCTAGGCCAGCCCCAGGAAACATGGGCAATTTCTCTATCTATGATTTCCTTTTGCCTGTTCTTGGTAAGACACACATTGGTCCCACAGACAGAAGATTGCTCCCTGTTTTTCATTTCCCAGAAAGGAGGCTAGATTCAGCTGTTTGCTGCCTGGACACCCTCGAGAAAGCAGCTAGCATGGAGGGAAGGTAGCCAGTGCTGCCAGCTGGTAGTTAGGCAAGTAGGCAGCCTTGGTGACAAACGGGATGTTCCATGAAGAAAATGAGCTCTCCTTGGAGCCTTCCAGATCTGGGCACCCAGCAGTACCAGTAGTGTGGAGGCCTCCTGTGACCAATGAAATCATGGGGTCAATGACTCCTGCTCCACCCCAGGCCTACTGAGTCAGAATCTTCCCAAGGAGCTCCTAGTTTTGAACTTTAAGCAAGTTCCTAGTGGCTCACTGCTCATCTGACCATTGAGGCAGGCAGGAAGGCTGACTGGCCTGTCTGCTTTTTTTAACTCTGTGTGTGCTGCTTGGGCATCACCTCCAGGACAGGGACATTCATTGATCAGTTGCTTCTTCTTAGAACCTGTATTGGACACTGCAGTGTCTCATTCCCCCAGGCAAATCATGCAATACTTGACCTCGATTTTGAATCTGGAACTTTCAGCCATGCAACATTCCTGAGGACAACTCCAGGGGGAACAGGAAGTGACATTTCACTTCAGCTTGCAGCAGCAGGCCTTCAGAAAGATCAGAGCTTCATGCTCAGGAGGCAGCACAGGCTGAACCTTGTCAAGCATGGGTGGTCTAGTGGCTGGGTTTGCTTCCAGCTCACTGCATCCCTGGGGCCAGGCATGATGACCCTAGGCATGACCAGTGATGACCTCACTTACAGGATGAAGGTGGGCACAACTCTTCAGGGTGCTGACTTTGCATCTTGGGAAGGGGCCATGTGCTCTCCACAATCGTTCAGGACTGAAAGAGAGGGCTATGGCTAGCCCTCAACCCTGAACAGAAGCACAGACTCATCTCTTCCCAAAGCTGTCCCATGTGATACTTCACCTACCATCACTCCCCTGCTGTAAATGGACCCTGCTGGTCTGAGAAGGCTGCTGACAGACATGGACAGTCTCAGTACTGTCAGGGACAGCCATTGTATGGGCAAGCACTGGAGATAAGCTTGAGCTCTTTGGATGAAAATGATGGAGCAGCTTCAGAAACTGCTCCAGCAAAAAGAACAGTACCTCCATTGAGCTGATGCTCACTGGTCAGGGCTATCTCCTTGTTTCCCAAGGCCTAAGTGCTTCCCAGCAGCTGATTCATCTCCAGGGAGGAGAGGAAAGCAGTGGGCTGCCTGCAGGGCAGGCTTCTTCACTCAGACTGCAGAACTGCCTTCCCACCCCCGCAGGACCTCCTACTCCCAAGTTCAAATTCAACTCTAATACAATAGAAGTTGAAGTTGCTAGACAAGCAGCTGGTTAACAGGCCCAGTTGCTCATGGCACTTTCCCAAGCCCCTGCTCTCCTCACTAGCTCGTAACATTGGAGTCTGGCTACAGCTTGTTTCCCCAAAGTGTATGGCTTTGCAAGTAAGTACTCATCACACTTCCGGTTCAGCCACTAAGCGGGGAAATTCCACTTGTCAACAGAGGAATTCTGGGAGCCAGACGGCCACCAACGCACTACCTTTGGCCACTTTCATAGAGCCATAGTCCCAGAGAAAGGCCAGCTGGCCTGTCCATGTCTGGGCACTGCCTTCAGCCTGGCACTCATGAGGTTGGGCATGGCAGAGAATGACATGGCCAGTCAGGTCTTGACCATCATGTCTAAGGATACATAGCTGAGGCCACTAAGATCATTCAAACTGGAAGAGTTATAAGAAGGGGTAGAATCGTGTTATTTTATGTCTTCCGAAGATGACGACTGTTTAGGTTAACACCAAAGCTGCCTGTCCTCTCCCTAGGTGAGAGAACTCTGTGTCCCTTCTACTGGAATATTCTAGCCCTGTAAGACTGCCTCTGACTCAACAGAAATAGCTGAAGGCTAATTTTGATGTACAAGAGACACATCCTGGGAAGGACAGCGGCACCTTCTCATGTGTTGAGAAGACGCTCCTGGTTGTGACTACAGGCACATGGAGCTCTCAGCAGCCTCCAGCTCCTGTGAGCACTGCCACTTGGTAGCTGCGTGGCCTTGGCAAACTCTTCTCCACTTGAGAACCACAGGTGTCTGCCCTCGGAGCAGCTCCACAGCACATGACTATCTTGAAGCAAGATTGTTTGTCACTGGTACCAGGTCAAAGCACAGATATGACATTCCCAGTGGGACAGTAGAGGGTAAGTGAGACAGGCTAGCTCCAGCTATGACCACAGGATGGAAAAGTTTGAGACCTCCATGTGGCAGGCAGAGGGGCCAGCAGACTCCATAAACTGCCCCATGACATCCTTGATGGCATCCCTATCTGCCTGAGACCTTGGGCTGGTCACTGACCTGAAATACGTTTTATTTTTGCTTTCTCCTCCAGTGGAGAATTCAAGGCAGAGTATCACACCTGACGGTACATAATAGCCAGGTTATGCTGCATTTATCAGATCTATAAAATACATTTGCTTCTAAAGCCCATGATCTCATCCTGGAGGTCAAAGTCTTCAGAAGATTTCCTCCTATCCAGATCTGGAGTCCCTCTCTCCTGGGCAATGTTTGTCCAACATTTATAAGGCGCCTTCTATATAGCAGTGAACACTGTGCTGGTACCAGGAAAGGCCAAAGTGACAAAGAGTGTCCAGAGCTCAAGTTCAAGTCAGCAAGTTTATTAGGATCATGAGGAATGTCTGAGGCCCTGAAAGTCATCCCAGGGTCACCTGCTTTCTCATGGCTCTGCTCTTGTGTGTCCTCTGCCAAAATTGAACTTGCGTGCTCTGCTGCAAACAGAGAGACAGAGGGAGAGAGACTTTAGGGTCACTGACAAAGAGGAAGGCCATAGGACACTGGGCAAGGACTCATGAGATTCTCCACTCGTTTTATACTGGTTAGGCCTATGCCAGTTGCATGTCTTCTTTAAACAGGTTTTCTCATTGTCCAGTGAAGGTCGGGCTCAGGGACCACCAAGCTCCCCCTGGTGTGGTTCTTGGGTGCTAATGGGCAGCTCTTGTAAGAGCATTAGAAATGTTGAGTGCATCCTCTTTACTTCTTCATGTTTCTTGTCACCATGGCAACTTTCACCTGCAGTGTAAAGATCACCCCCCTCTCCCAGCCTTTGCTCTGACCTTCTCTGTAGAGAACATGGGCATTGGAGCCAAATGCATCTGGTCAAATCTCAACTTTGCTGTTTACTAACGGGATTATTATCTAAATTTCTCGTGTGTAAAATAAGAATGGCCACACTTAACTCTTGAGCAATTAATAAACTCGGAAACATTCTGGAGCATAAAAGCTGCTGAGTTGGTGGTGACTTGGCTGTTCTGGAAGTCTGTCCTCTGACAATTTACTGAGTGCTTTGTGACTGGCTGGGGTTCAGCACCCTGATGAGGACACCCTGAAGAAAAGCTGTGGGGGTTCAATACCTTCTGCTACTCTTTTTCACAAATGAGAAACACTCCTAAGATAAAAGGACTCTGGCTTGGCATCTACTTCCAGAGAATTTCCAGAAGAAATTCCAAGGTCTAAGAGCAAATCTGAGCTTAGCAAACTACTACTTCTCGCATGTGGCTACCCACACATGATGCATGTTTTCAGTGACCCATCTTTAAAGTTCAGAGGCCACATCATAGAGACTTTACTTTCCTCCAGTGGCTTCAATGGGAGGAGGGGATCTATGCCTCAAGCCCGTGTTACATCTGCCCCACCCATGTAGAATACTCCCACCAGTATGTCCATGTGGTACTTGGCAAATTGCTTCAGCCACTGGCTAGTGCTTGAGTACAGGTGGTCCAGGGTGAGCTGACTAGCCTGGGTCCCCTGTTGATCAGCTGGGTTCCTGCCAATTCAGGGTGGGGCTGAGTTACTAATCCTATCTCTTATTTCCATTTAAGCTCCAGCAGTCCCCAGGTTGAGAATATGGCTGGTCCTTTGTCTCTGTCACTCAGAGTATTTTAGAGAAAAGAGAACTCATTTCAAAGGGGCTTTGATCTTGAATGATATGCGTCTGTCTTTGACCGCATGGCGTTTTTTCCAAGAACAAACTGGGAACGTTACTTTGTTACAGATTTAACGTGCAGACAAATAGCCTGTGAGGTAAAAAGACTGCTGACTTGTTTCCTTTTCATTCTGCTAGTTGCTAAATCGACCTTCTCCAGGGATTTCTTCCAGACAACTGCATCTCTGGTTAGCCACAAATAGAACTACTGACACATCTGTCTCATCCATGTCAGTAAAGGACTTAGAAAGGATGCACACTCAAGCCTGTGCTAGCTGGCGTTCTCAAGTACAGCAGCCTGGAGCTCCGTCAGCCGGTGCAGACTGCCCCTAAAAAGCTGACTTCTCTGCCCCTGATGTGGATAAAGTCAAAACTGGTATAAGGGGTAGCTAGGGAGATGGCTCAATGGGTAAAGTGCTTGCTGTACAAGCATGAAGACCAGAGTTCAGATCCCCAGTACCCATATACAAAGCCAAATGAGGTGAGACAGGTCTATGATCTCAGTTCTGGAGGGATAAAGACAGGTATCTCCCTGAGGCATACTGGCTAGTAGGTGTAACCAGATGATGAGCTCTAAATTCAGTGAAAGGTCCTGTCCCCAAAATAAGATGGGCAGGATAGAGGATGGTATAGACTTCTGACCTCCATATGATATGCATATACACAAGAACCTGCAGTACACACACATACACACCACCACAATACACCCCCCCCGCCACCCACACACACATACAAACTGTGTAGTTTGTGGTGTTAGAAGCATGGCTACTCTTTGGAGGGTAAGTAGTCACGTGTAAGGGACAGGTGGAAAGGGGCTTCTGTGAGCTGGGAATGTTCTGTGTTCTGATTCAATGGGCATTTATAGATTCTGAAAACATATTATTTTGGTATGTACAATTTCATCTATATTGTGATTTATTAATAACAACAACAACATGATAACATATTATTCATGAAAGACCTGGGGGGGGAGGGGTACTAGGAAGAGGGATCCGTTTGGAAACCTGCTCCTCTGAGGACTTATTGTTCGACTTCATCTGCTAGAAAAGGACTGTCATAAACTTTGGCCGGGGCCCACGCTGATACCTGTGCAATTCTCCTGTCAGCAGCTTTATGGACCTGCGGTCCCAGCAAACTGTTGACATCAGCATGGTGTGCCCACACAGGGCAAGGGCTCTGGATCTGCTGCAGTTAGAGCCAGTGAATACCGAACAGGCTGTGGGAAAGATGGTCCCTTCAATCCCTTCTTCTGCCTCAGTGCCATGGTGACATCATATCCTCCAACCCAGATTCCTCCCACTGAAGCCTGGGTCCTGCTCTCACCTGTCCAGAGAGGGTGAGCTCACCTGACTTTTGAGGCCGTTGTCCTGGAAAGAGAAAAACATTCAACAACACTGTTACAGCAGGACAGAGCCTTCCCACCCACTAGGAGACCTGGCCCTTAGACTGCACACAGGCACAGGACACTACTTCAGACCGGGTGCCCATGGGCTAAGACAAACACAGCCAAGCCCTTCAAAACAAACAAGAGGGAACACTGTCTTGAGAGTTTGGAAGAGGGAGTTTTGGCAGAGCCTGGGACAGGAAGGAATAGCAGAAGGCTAGAGCAAACCTCTCTTCTTCTCACGTCTGGCTGGAGCAGCTTTCCTGTCCTCTAAGCTTCAAGATTCTTAGCCGTCATGTGGGGAACTGAGTGAAGTCATTCCCAAGACCTCTCAAAAAGAGAGAGTAAAATTACCACTGCCCTGAGAAGCTCAGGTGTCTCGGGTTGACTGGTTGGAATTGTATGGCCTTGTTTTGGGTGGTACCATGACAGCAAAGGATAAAGCTGACTGCTGTGTACACTATGACCAGGTTGTGCAAAGCCCTTCCAAGCGGGTATTACTGCATTTTTACCCTTTACCTCTAATCTCCACTCCCATTCTTTCTCCAGCAGGCACCAGCTATAATGTATTTGATGCCTGTGTGCATTATGGGTGACATCTCTATGTCTCCATATAGGCAATAGCCTCCAAAGTAAATGTAGTACAGTTGGGGGTGTTTTTTAATTCATGTAGATGAGTCAGGTGTAATGGTGTGTTCCTATTATTCCAGCACTTAGAAGGCAGAGGCAGGAGGATCACAAGTTCAAGGCCAGCATAGACAACCTAGGAGTCTGGGTACAAAAAAAGAACCCTAGGAGATTTCCATAAACGGTAGGATGCTACGAAGTCCACTCTGCTCCTTCATTTTGCATGTCTCTATGATTTTTCTGTTTGCTGTGTGTACATCTGCTTCTTAACTCTTACTGACACTGAGTCCCTTTGAATGTGACTATCCCACTGTTTCCTACCCACCCTCCTGCAACTAGACATCTATCTTAAAGACTACACCATGACACACAGGGCCACAGTGAACATAACCACACTTTTCTCCAAGGACCTACAAGGGAGGTCCTCATTAAGCAAAGCTCTATTCATTGTCACTAAGCACTGCCAGATAGCCTGGGGTCAGTGGCGGCTGAAGCAGCTGTGTAGCTGGGATGGTAGAGTCAGGCAAAGGCCTTGCAGAACAAGAGCCATTGTTTGGCTGTTAGGTTCTTTGAGGAAGGTCCGAGTTTTAATTGGTTAGCCCTTATTTTAAGAGCCAGGGTCCCCTTAGGCCATGTAATGGTTTATAAACAGATGCGATTCAAGCTCCTGTTTCCCCAGCCACAGTCTCCCTCTCCTAGACTGAGAGCCCTTCTAGGGCTGGCCAGGTGCTTTCTCCAACCATAGTTATGTCACACCATGCCTCAGACAAAGCCAGTGCAGCCATGTATTAGGGAGTGTACTTGAGCTGGGAGGGACAAATCGTAAGAAGCAACCAGATCAGCAAGGACTAGTGTAGGGCAAGGATGGCTGAGAAGTGGCATTGAAGGGCTCTCTCAGAAGCTGGCTCAACTCAGGCAGGAGTGAGAATGGCGAGTCTCTGGTGTTATCCCAGGTCTGCCTCCAACCTGCAGGTACAACTAAGAAACACTCTGACCTAAGTCCTGCAGATAATCTAGATCCTTCCTCTCATCCCATCTCTCTGTTCTCTTGCACCGAGCATCATCGTCAAGCCAGACATGAGCCTACAGACTACAGGAGTTTTGTAGGGATCCCTGTACAGCAGGTGGGGGACAAGACAGCAAAACACACTGCAAGGAGGGTTAAGAGACAAAAAACAGCTGGGCTTGATGACACAGGACTTTAACCCCAGCACTCAGGAGGCAGCGGCAGGTGGATCTCTGTGAATTCCAGGCCAATCTAGTCTACAGAGTGAGTTCCAGGATATCCAGGGTTACACAGAGACTTTGTCTTGCAAAACAGGGGGTGGGGGGTGGAGAATAGTGCTAATTTGGGCAGAGAGGAGGTCATGTCACCTGCACACAGGGGCCTGCTCTGTGAGGGCTGAGCCTGTCAGGATGGTATCTCAGATGCTTCTGGACTACGAAGCCAAGACACAGGGTAGAGAGAAGGGAGGTGATGCTGCACCCAGAAAAGGTAAGAAGGAATACAAGGGTCAGAAGAATCACATGGGCTGTACCCTGGGACAGGAACTCACTGAGGGGGAGATGCAGAGTGACCACAAGTTAGCACATTTGGGGATGTTCCGAAGTCCTGATGAGCAGAGAGAACTGGCCCGGCCTGGGGCTCTGCCTCAGTGTGGTGAGTGGGAGGTGATGCTGTAGCCTGAGACTACTGAGGTGGGTGCACAGAAAGTTCTAGAGGCTGAGTTCAGATTTGAATGTGTGTGGGTCGGTGTCTGTAGACATCAGAGGGAAGATGGACTGGGTACTGGACCCCAGAGTCAGCTCTTCATGATCACTCATGGAAGGGTGCAGAAATGCATACCCTGGGGTGCTCTGAGAATTGACACATCTGAGGTGACTGATGGGACTGCTGAGAAACCGAGCCCTGTGAGTCAGAGAGGTGCCTTTCTGACCAAGTAGGGGTCTCCAGTCCCAGAAAACAGCTGTGGGCAATGCTGTCCAGAATTGTAAGGAGGTCCCTGGACAGGTGTCGGGTCTTGCTGGGAGGACAGAGGACATATCTTCACCTCATCTAGTGTCAGAGAAGGCCTTGTGGCTTCCCCCATACCTTCAGGGCAGAGGCTAAGACACGGCCTCAGGCAAGCTCTCTGTGAGCTTGACAGCGCAGGGCCCCTCTGCAACTCTGCACACTGGTCCTGGTAAAGCTGAAACTGTGAGTTCAGCCTGGCAGAAAAGAGTAGAAGTGGGAAGCCCCATCTGGACACCACCACGTGCAGGGCGCTCCAGCAATTACTTTCCTGCTGGCTTCAGCCTTCCTCAGCTGCAATCTCTTTCTTCTCCACCCTTCCCCAAACTGGCCTTTCAGGCTCTGTGGCCCAGGTGAGAGTGGTGAAGGTAGTGGTGCCTGCAGCTCTCTGGTCCTCCCCCTTCAGTCAGCCTGCTTTGTTTGTTTCGTTTGAATCTCTCCTGTGTCCCTGACCTGCAGGTTCGTGACCAGGTAGCTGAGTTGCAATCTGTAGCTTCTGCTGGCCCCACGTCTTTGGCCCTTCCCATCCCCACAGAGCCAGGAGCAGAATCCCCGAGGCTTCTTCATGGAAAGGCCCTGAAGTCTGTGGTCCCTGAAACCATATCTGACAAGGAAACACAGACTCTAGCCAGCTTCCTGGCAGGAGAACTCCTTCTGCTCAGGACTGGTGCCAAAAGGCTGAGAATGAGGCTCTGTTGGGAGAGTGCAGGCCGAGCATGTGCCAAGTCCTGTGTTTGACCCCCAGCACCACACCAGACAAACCAGGTGTGGTGATGCGTCCCTGTCCCTATAATCCCAGAACTCAGGGTGTGGGGGTAGGAAGATCAGAAATTCCAGGTCATTCCTAAGTTACATAGCAGCTTCAAGGCCAACCTGAGCTACACAAACTCGTTAAAAGGAAGAAAAGAAGAAAGCAAGGGAGGGAGGGGAAAAAGGAAGGAAGGAAGAAAAAGAAAAAGGAAGAGAGGGAAGAAGGGAGGGAAGAAAGAATGGAGGAGGGGAGGGAAGGAGGGCTCCAAAAGCCAGTCTCTGCTATTCCCTCAGCACGGTGGCACTTCAGCTTCTTCGGCCTCCTCCAGCACATGGGGGCCTTCCTGAAAGAGGTCTGAGTATGTCAGACACCTGTGGGAACAGGGATGGGGACATTTTCAAATCAGCTTGGTTACTGTGGGGCAAAAGCCCAGAAGCCACAAGTAGAGATGTCAAGAGCTTTGGGAGTCTATGTTGTTAAATAAAGCTGAGACAAATTCGGTTGGATTTTTTTTTCTTTTTTTTTCAAAAGCAGCCTACTCCTTGGTCCTCTGTGATCCTTGCCTTCTCCTCCCCCCTCCTTCCTCCCTCACTTCCTACCTTCCCTGGGAGGAAGGGAGGTCCTCAATGAGGAGCCTCCAAGGGATACAAGTCACAGCAAAAGTGCCTCAGGGGAAACTAGGAAGCCTCCTAAGCTCTGGGAGCTGCCTCTTCACCTGTTAGAGCACTGTGCTGCCAGGGGAAAGGCCAGCCATTTAGATGCCAAATGCTGGCCTATGTCACTGAGGGTGCAGGCCTGGGAAAGTGGGTTATTAAAAAGGAGGTTGTTGGCTAGAGGGGCAATTGGTGTCCATGGAGCCAGAAAGCTATGTGATCCCTTGGCTGACAAAACCTTTGACCTCATTCCTTAGAGGTCTAATATCTGAAGCTCAGCTCGACTTCTGTGTCTGCATCTGGGCCACTTTACAATGAGTAAGCCGGACTGTTGAATCCCCGGGTCTATCTGAAGCTCGATCAGAACAGGAAGAAAGAAGGACACGGAAGAAGCCGGAAAAGGAGGCGAGACAGCAAAGCCATTTTGAATTCTCAGGGAGGCTTTAATGAAATATATATGTATGTTCAGTTTGTATTTCGAATGGAGGCTAGCACCAGTTTACACTACACAAAATCAAGTCACCTGCACTGAAGACCACACCTCCAAATCAAACTGACCCTGAGGGCACCACCATCTTATGTTCACTGGTATGCATATGTCTTGGCCTCTTTGCACAAACACACAGATCACATGTGTAGACCCTTTGGCACAGTGTTCACCCTTCTGGCTCGGCCACAGATTTCTCACCAGGGCCTTGTGGATGGTCAAGGAGAACATGAAGTCCTACCAGGCTCTACAGCAAAAGAGTAACTCAGCAGTTCTCCCTGCCTGGAGGCAGATGACGTAACCTCTCTGTGTGCCAAAGGCAGGGGAGATGAGTCACAACCACCCTCCTTGTTTGTCTACTCTGTCACTACTTGGTCTGTTTCAGTCAAAGTCCAGAGGGTTGGCTATTGTCTCAAGTTTGGCAAAGTCATGGAAAGGACACTCAGTGGAGCTCATCAACCAACAGCTGACCTGTACTGAGGTCCTCGTGTGTGTCAGCTACAGTCTCAAGTCATTTTCTTGCCTTGTTAGTGGGTGTGTGGGCAGGGGAAGAAGATTAATCACGCATGTGTTTTGAGGCTGAAATGAGCCCAGTGAGTCAATAGGCCCTTACAGGGGTGACCCAGGACACTAGCCATGAACATGACACTAATCATGGGACATGGTATACAACATCTCTTTGCCTGGGCATCCCTGTGCAACAAGAACATTGGGCCAGGTCACCTTGACCCTTCTTCTATAGAGAGAGAGCAAGAAAAACAAACAAACAAACAAACAAAAACCTTTATCTGTTGACCACAGGAACTCTAAGCAGAAGAGGAGCCCAGGCACCAAACCAACTCTCCAAGTGGCTGCATGCCCCTCTACCCTCTCTCTGTCTTGCCGGAAGCCCTGAGTGGGAGGCAGAATTGGTAGCTTAGGCAGTGAAATGCCAGCTTGGAGAACTAGGAGCAAGGGGACAGAAGGCCCTGTAAAAGAGGGTGTCACATGCTTTGAGGGTTCTGGGGAGCCAGAGTCCCTCAGGCTGATGAGGGTCCCAGGCTGTTTGCCACATTCTAACTCCACCAAAGCAATGCCCTTGGCATGGCTTCACCACCATCCAAGGAGCAGATCTGGTTTTGCTGAGTGCTCTCAGCAGGACCGGCCCAAAGGGGAGCCAAGTTCAGCCACACACACACACACACACACACACACACACACACACACATACACACAAAAATCTTGCTTGGCCAAAAGGACCCACATTTAGGTCTTGAGAACTGGAGATAGGAGGAAGGAGTGAAGAGTCTCCACCTTCCCTCCCGGAACGTGCAGTGACTAATATGACTTTTTTTTCTTTTCATAATTAATAGGGTCACATGCTGCTTAGGAAGAGGGCCCCAGGCCTGGGGTCTGGCACCATGACCTTTGTAGACTTCAACAAATGTAAGACTGTGTGGTTAAACCCCAGTTACGTTCCCCTCCTGAGCCCCACAGAGTAATGCCCAGCTGAGGAGGTGATAGTGCCCCATGCCCTTTCACTTTAGGGGAAAAAGGAAGTCACCCCGGGAACTTTGGCTCCTATCTGACTCATGTTCATTCATAACCCAGCGGGATGTGGGGCAGTGAGTAAGCCATCAGTGAGCCAAGGCGAGCCAATCAAACAAGCTCACGGATCACTCTCCTGTGACACCAGGCCTTCAGCTGTGGGGCCCGTGACTTTGTAAGGAGTTGGGCTGTAAGCCACAAAGGCACCTTGAGGGAGTGGCCCGCTTCAGGGTTTTGATAAGGATTAGCTAATACTAAGGTCAATAATAAGCCAGGCTATGATTGTGTGCTGGTCATGTGACAGGCACTGTGACCAGCCTGAGGGATTTAATTGCAGTGAAAGAAGCCATAGCATGAACAGCTTGTCAAGTCTCTGGGCAGGCACTTGGTCCCCTGGCTGAGGAGACTCAGGAGGCCAGGGAAGTGAAGAGCTGGCGGCAGCCATGGCTGTCTGGAAAGCAGGCACGTTGCTTGCCTTTCTCTTTCAGAGAGCATAGAGGCCTTTTTGGAATTATGGAAAGGACTAGTGAGTTCTCAGATTTACAACAGTAAGATTTAAGCGTCAGTAAAGAAACTTCTCCCTGGGTTTATAGAGAGAACCAGAAGGATCATTTTGTAGTTAAAAGAGATTCTTGAGGAATTTTGACCTGAGATCCTAGACCTGGTGATGCCCTATTGCTGGTGACAACTGTTCTCCAAGCAGTCCTAAAAATATCTGTATCAGTCACTCATTGTTACATTCATGGGGAAGATGAGAAAAAAGGAATCTTTAGTAGAGTTGGCATGGCCTTCTCTCCAACTTTGTTTCTTAGTGTTACAGCCTAGAGCTGCACCCTTACTCGGCACCAGTGCCACCATCGAGGTCCACCCCGGCCATGCTTAGACCTCCAGGCCAACTCTCTCACCATGCTTAGACCTCCAGACCAACTCTCCAGCCATGCTTAGACATCCAGACCAACTCTGACTTTCTTATTTTTATTTTCTTGTTTGTTTTCTGAGGTAGGATCTTGTTATATAGCCCAGGCTGACCTTAAACTCAAAATCCTCCTGCCTCAGCTTGAGGGTGCTGGAATATTGAACATGTGCCACCCCACATAGAGCCCGACTCTTGCTTTTAAAGGCTCAGTATAACTTCCTACAGGTTTGGGGGTTTGGCTCATTTTCAAGAGCGACCATTTCAAGTTTGAGCCCAAGGAAGGTCAAGCTGTACAGCATCCTGTTTCTGACAATGACAGCAGCCATCACCGCCTTTGGAGCATTCCACAGTCAACGTGGCCCCTCCTTAGTGGCAGGTATACAACATGGCCAGCGGGAACCTCAAAGGAGCTGGAGAAGTGCCTGGGAGGTGTGCAGTTCCACAAGTCTAACTGTGCTGTGGTTTGAGTGTGTCCTGCAAAGTTCACACTCTGGAAAAGCAGTTCTCAGTGTGACCCAGCAGAGTTAGAGGCAGACCTTTTCAAAGAGACCAGGTCTTGGGCTGTGCCCTCAGAAATAGAAATAGTCCTTCTATGAGTCTGAGGTGGTCATCTCTGGAGGGGTTTCCCTGGTGAAAAGATGAATCCATCCCTTTCCCCAACTCTCAATTCTCCCTTCTGTGTTCAGCCTT
Organism: Arvicanthis niloticus; assembly: GCF_011762505.2. Lineage (NCBI taxonomy): Eukaryota > Metazoa > Chordata > Mammalia > Rodentia > Muridae > Arvicanthis > Arvicanthis niloticus. The sequence goes on along the minus strand of NC_047661.1, from coordinate 63,965,373 downwards.
GGAATGGAGCATTGAGAAGTTCCTTGCCTGGTGCCAAACTTGTAAGCTTGGCTTCCCAGCCTTCAGAACTGTAGAAAATAAGTCTCTGTTTGTATCTGCTCTCCTGTCTGTGGCAGTCTGTTTCAGTGACACCAAGCACAGAAACTGATGGCCAGTTTTCCTTTTTTTCCTGTTCTGAGTCGTCAGGCCCTTCCATGAGTCTTAGCTAAGAGTGGCAAAGTGCTCTACCATCTGAAGATACATAGATACACATACTGGGGACTTAGCATGCATGACGCCCTGGGCCTGATGCTTAGTATTGCATACATGAAGGCACATGCCTGAAATCTCAGCATTTGGTAGGTGGAGGCTCAGGATATGAAGTTCGGTGCCATCCTAGGCTACATAGTAAGTCTGAGAGCAGTCTAGCTACATGAGACCCTGACTCAGCAAAAAAAGAATCAAGTATTGTTGTGGATTGCCTTGGTGCTGTTTGTATGTTGATGCTAATTCTGCTTCCTCAAGAGAGGCTGCCCTGAGGAAGAGTGGATCCTGTACTCAGGTGATTTCAGGTGAGCCTTCTCCCCGGTTAAACTGGTCAAATAAAGGTTAGAGCCTGTGACTGGACAGTAGAAGAAAAGGGTGGGACTGGGAGTTTTAGAGAAGGCAAAGAGGAAAGAAGAGAGAGAAGAAGAGGGAGGAGGAAGAGGTGGAAGGAGATTAGAGCACAAGGATGTGGCCTGGAGGAGCCACAAGAGTAGCAAGGGATCTCATGGGGGGTGGGGGAATAGAGTAGTGTAGTGGTGAATCTGCCCAATCTAGGCATGCAGCGTATAAATATTATAACTAAGTTGTGTGTTCTTTGCATGGGCTTATTGGGGTTGGAGATTTACCCCCAACAAATTGGTACCCATCATATCAATTAGAACACAACTAACCTGAGATAAAAGTTCACTGCCCCTCACCCCACCCCTGAATGCACGGCTGGGCAGCGACCTTACGTCTTTATATATGTATGTGTATATTAATACATATTTGAACTTGTGCTGTAGCTCAGCAGCACAGTGCTTGCTTAGCATGTCCAAGATTCTGAGTTCAACCTAACATTGAAAACACACACACGCACATGCACACACACACACACACACACATGATGCATAGACACATATACATAGGCATACAAAGACACACAGACACACAGAGACACTTAGATACAGACACACACAGAGAGACACATAGACACACACATGGTTGCACACACATATGCAGAGAGAGAGAGCGGAAGAGAGGGAGAGGAGAGAAAGAGAAAAGGGGAGAGAGAAAATAATGTTTAACAAGAAAAAAAAAAAAAAGCCTTAAATCTCACTACCCTTTCCCCTCTTATACACTCCCCAATCTCTAGGGACCACTATTCTACATTTAGTTGACATTTTTGGCGTTCACATGTGAGAAAGCATGCGATCCTTGTCTTTGATGTCTGTTGTATCTTACTGACCGTAGCATCCTATGGTTGCATCCATTTTGCTGCAAATGCCTGGGTTGCGTTCGTCTTTACAGCTTACTAACCCTCTGTGATATCCTCACACTACTTTTTCTTCAGTTGATAGACACTGAGGAAGTTTTAAGGCGATTCTCCATGGAGCCCTTGAACATACCATCCCTGACTTGTCGAGGCTCATTCATTCACTGTTTAAACTCTTAATTTTATTTATCACACCATTAGCCTGCATTATGTCCTGGGTTAATGAATTCTTTCTTTACCATTTTAAATTTAACAGCATCTCTTGGACCTTCTTCTAGACCCAAGGTCCCCCTCTCTTGTCTGGCCTGGCTGATTCTCATCTAAATACATCTAAATGTCACCCGTCTGGTCTCCTTCAATGTGACTCTTTGTGTCAATAAGATGTCAAGGCAGCCCCCTATTGTGGCATTTGAGTGAGCCTCTGATTAATAAGACACTCATGTCAGAATCGGTGATTTGTTGAGAACCAGCTGGGTATAGAGTTTTAATAAAAACCCTTCTATTCTCTGGGTTCCTTGAGGTAATCAGAAGGGCGTGCTCCAACAGGGCTATTCTTTCTCAGGAAAGCCTGGGTCACTTCTGCAGCCATTTTGCTCCATCTGGAAGGCACACTCTGGGATGTGGTGTCTTCTAAGGTCTGGCCTGTTCGGATGAAGAAGCAGGTGCTGTGGCATCCTTTTGCCTCTGGGCAGGGTCTTGGTCTGCCTTCTCCTCAGAGCCTGAGTCCTTGTCAGCCAGCTGAGCTGACCTCCACCTGCCAGTAGGGTGATGACGTCTAGATGGACATTTTTAGGGAATGATAGATTCTCCTGTGAGGCCTGACTGTAGGCAGTCTCAAAGGTAGGGCTCTAGACTTGAAATGTGGAGTGTGTGTGTGTGTGTGTGTGTGTGTGTGTGTGTGTACATAGGCTCATGGATGCCAGAGATCAAAACTAAGTGTCTTAATCACTTTCCACCTTTGTTTCTAAAATAGGGTTTGCCACCCTATTTTAAGAATAAGTCTGGAGCTCACCAATTCTATTAGACTCTCTGGCCAAACCCCAGGGACTCTCTGGGCTCCACCTCCCAAGGGCTGGGATTGTCAGGTGTTAAACTCTGTCTATTTGTTTGCTTGTTTATGTTAAGTGGGGGTGAAGTCAAACATGGTCCTTGTGTTTTCCCAAAAAAACCACTTTACCAACTGAGCTATCTCTCTCCAGCCCTAGGAATTTGTTTTCTGGTTCCTCTACATCATCAAACTTTTATACTCCTACCAAAACACAAATGCAAACAAACAAACAAACAAACAAACAAACAAAAACCCTAACAGACTAACATAAAGGTGGCAAATTCTAGGGCTGTGGGTTGAATTGCATCACCTCAAAATGTATACTTTCAAGACCTTCAATTGTGACCCAATTTGGAAATGGGTCACTACTGACGCAGTTAGTTGAGATCACGCTGGAAGAAGGTAGCTCCCACATGCAACATGACTCTCAGTCTTATAAAAAGGGAAATTTAGACAAAGTCTTCCACATGGGAAGATGGGCAGAGCTTGGCCACACATCTACAAGTCAAGGGCTTTCCATGATCACTAGCAAACACCAGAAACTGGGAGCAGTAGACCCTCCCTCCCAACCACTGAGGTCTCTCTCGCTCTCTCTCTCTCTCTCTCTCTCTCTCTCTCTCTCTCTCTCTCTCGGCTACAGGGAAGTATTACACTTTGCCCTCTTGTTTTGGAGTCTGGATTTGGCTAAATTGCCCAGTTTGTCCTGAAATTCCTGGATTCCAACAATCCTCCTGCCTGGGCTTCCTGAGTAGCAGAGGAGGCAGGTCACACTACCACACTTATGTTTGCTGTGAGCATGTGTTGAAGATGGAAGCCAGCACCTCACCAATGCAGAGAAAGCTCTCTGCCACATTCCCAGTCCTGCACTCTTCCTGTTTAAACCACAGAGTCCATACTACTTACCACAGTCTTAGCAAACAGCTTTACTGAACCATTTTCTTAACTTCAAACTTTTCAGAGCTGCTGTGTGCTATGGACTCCATGTATGGAGTGTACTCTATAAATTGGCTCCCAGGATGCGTTTTCATAAAACGCTCAAAGCAGCACATTCTGAGTTCTTTGGACATATCTGTTAGGAAGAAGGGGTGTGGTTTCAAAGCCACAGCCTGGGCTCTGTGATCCAGTGTTTGTTTGGTGTGTGAGGTTCTAGGTTCCATCTGAAGGGATGCTGGACTATATATAGTTAGGCCATCTCATGAAAAAATTTCTAAGAAAACTCCAAGTGTAAAACTGGACTCTAGACCAGCCCCAAATCCCTACACAACGTGACCTTGAGTTAAAGGTTAACTGCTATGCATTTAAGTGTTATCTTGCCGCTTTTGCAAACAGCTAAACAGCTTCTGTAAGCAACACTTGCTTTCTGTATACTCCACAACTGCAACTGTTTGCCCTGAAAAAACACAAACTGGAGGTTGAGGCTGCTTTCTTCTAAACTGCGCGGGACAGTCACATCAACATTAAATAAAGACTCCATTTGACTTCTTCAGGCCTCTTGGGAGTTTTTCTCTTCAGGTACTCCATAACACATTCCTCCACCAGGGATCACACTCAGAAATTACATAAGTCCGGGCTCCTAAGTCACCTAACTGCACAGCCAGGACAGGTGGGATCTGCAGAGCCCGGCACAGGACCTGAAGTTCTTTTCCATTTTACTGTGTCGACAGGAATGGCACCAGAGCCAAGGTGCAGAGGAACCGAGGTCTCTTTTCAGTACTTCCACGGACTGCTGGATGTATGCATTAGGGACACTGAGTGAGCATCAGCACTCTTTGCCAGTCTAGCTTGAATTCCACATCTGCAGCATAAGCCAGACTCTTTTCTGCCACACCTCAGACCAGCATGAAGCAGGAAATCCTGGGACATTAATTCACACATATCTGAGCTGTCTGGCCAGCCTCCCCACAATCCCTCCATGCACTGGCAACCTGACTCAGTTCCTGACTGACTGTAGACCACCAGGAAGGGGCTGGGCAGCAGCACGGAAAATAGCAGCTGTGCTCCTGAAATACAGAATTCCCTGTAGGGTAGGGAATGTCGATTCCTAATCCCTACTTCATGTTAGATCTGGCAGATAAGGGGGTGGGCTGTAGGGTAGAGGCTCACTACCATGTTATGGAGAGCTGGCCTGTGAATCATGGGTGCACCTGGACCCTGGGCATCCTCCCAAAAATCCTGTAACTGATTATCAGCAACTCCCACCCAGGGGGACATGGACGACCATATCAGGCCCTCTTTTAAGTTGACTATCTAAGGCAGTGGTTGATCTTAGCCTTCCTAATGCTGTGACCCTTTAAGACAGTTGGTTCCTTGTGTTGTAGTGATCCCCAACCATAGAATTAGTTTCATTGCTACTTCATAACTGTAATTTTGCTGCTGTTGTGAATCTTTTCTTTTTGTCTTTTTCTCTTCTTTTCTTTTTTTTCTTTTCTTCTTTTCTTTTCTTTCTTTCTTTCTTTCTTTTTCTTTCTTTTTTTTTGAAACACGGTTTCTGCGTGTAGCCCTGGCTGTCCTGGAACTCGCTTTAGACCAGGATGACCTCAGACTTAGAGATCTGCCTGTCTCTGCCTCCTGAGTGTTGAGATTAAAGGCATTTGCTGCCACAGCCCAGCCAGAATGTTTCTTACTGAAAGCTGGGCAAAACATCAATCAATCAGCCATGGTACAGTGCCTCAGAGTTGTCAGCTTCAGCCCTGCTTGCCATCCCTCCTCAAGAGTGTTTGAGTCTTTTGGAGGTGGGATGGGCCCATTGAAAAAACATCCCAGCAGGGGCCGGAAGCCCAGATAGCCAGACTCCTGCCCCCTCCCAGGGCCCCCTTTGATTTCACCTTCCATTTCTTCTCTAGTAAGGGACTCAACAATTTCTCCATCGCTTCAGCAACAGTGAAATGAACGAGTTGTGGGGTACATTTTCTTCCTTGGTAATTGATGTGAGAAGGTCTATCTTATTGTGGGCAGTACCGTCCCTGGGCTAGTGGTTCTAGGTCAAGTAAACCCTTTTTTCCCAGGATGTGGCATACTGGCCGAGTACTTGCACAGTGTATGAGAGGCCTTGGCTTCTGGCTCCACTGCCCAAATAAAGAAAAAGAACAAATAACAGAACATAGGACTCTTCCAGGAACATTCACCTACTTCATCTCATTTAGTCCTCAAAACAGACCTGAGTGGCTGAAGGGTAAGCTACCCTCTGAGCTTCACCCACTTCAGGAGCTGAATGTAAACACAGCTTCTCTCTGGCTGTACCTCCCAGCTAGGAAGTTGACTGCAACACTCCACCCTTCCCCACCACCCCCTAGCCACCCACCCCCCAAGTGGATTATCTGACCCAGGAGGCTGATTTGCAACCCCGAGAGTGGATTATCTGAGTCCCTAAAAAAAAAAAAAAAAAAAGTTGACAGAGGAAAGGGGAGGTTTGCATGCAAACAAATAGCAAGTGAGTCTCTACCTGGCACCTGAAGTGACCTGTCCTGGGTAGGTTTGAATTGCAGGAGGAGGGGCTGATGGCCTATCCAGTTTCCCTTGGCCCAGTGTGGTGATCTGGGTTTGGATGTAGCTGGTGGCCACTGGCCATGTTCTGTGTGGCTGAGGATCGCTTCTCTCTGTAACTTGTGTCCACAGTGGATCTCCATGGTGGAGGCAGCTCATCCTACAACATGTTTTATTCAGCATGGTGTTGTCCGGAGAAATGGGCTAGACATGTCTGGACAATGTGGAGAGGTCTTGGTCAACAGACAACCGAGTTAGTCAGCTCTTGTAGGCTTAGGAGTGAGCACACAAAATCCAGTGGGCCTGGGCTGGGCTATAGTCAGTGACAGAGTACTTGCCGAGCAAGCACAGAGTCATGGGTTCCATTCCTAGCACTGGAAAAAAACAAACACAAAAAACAAACAACAACAACAAAAACAAAATCCATGGGCCAGAAGCTCATAAAAAGCCATCCTCCTGCTGTCATCCTAGAATTCAGTTTGTTCTCATGATTATTGTTCACCTGGGGACTAAAGTGTGACAAAGTATCAGTATTTTGTGATGACTCATTCAGAAAACAGAGTGAATGGTTCTGGTATGTGCCCAGAACACCAACACTATGGTTCTGACATCTTCTGGCCATCCAGCCCACCTGTGGGCCTGATCCTGTAGCATCGTATTTGGAGTTGTTTCAATTAGTGTCTCTATACAAAGATCCTGTAAACACAACCAGTAATTATCTGTAGGTCTGTGAACCACCTGGGCCTTGTTGCTCTTTATAATACCCAAAGAAATAGACAAGTGGGCGTGACAACATCCCAGCAAAATCTTATCTGTGGACACCAAAATTTGCATTTCTTATTATTTTCATGTGGGAAAACAATATTGATTTGATTGTGTATTGATGTACATGTGTGTATTTGTATAGGCCAGAGGTCATCAGGTGTCTTTCTCAATCACTTTCCACACTATTATTTATTTATATCTATCTATCTATCTATCTATCTATCTATCTATCTATCTATCTATCTATCTATCTATCTATCTATCTTGAAATTGAGCCTAGAGCTCACTGATTCAGTAACCTGGCTGGCCGGTGAGACCAGGGATCTTTCTGTCTGGCTCTCAAGTGTTGGGATTACAGGTTTTTTAGATGGATGTTAGAGATCTAAATTCGGGCTTGCAAGGCAAGCATTTTATCAACCGAGCCATCTCCCCAGCCCTCGATCTTTTGATTTTTTTTTTTCAGCCAATAAAAAGTGTGAACATGGGGCTGGAGAGATGGCCCAGTGGTTAAGAGCACCGACTGCTCTTCCAGAGGACCTGGGTTTAATTCCCAGCACTCACATGGCAGCTCACAACTGTCTGTAACACCAGTTCCAGGGGATCTGACATCCTCTCATGGAGGCAAAACATCAACACACACAAATAAAAATAAATTTTAAAAAAAGTGTGAAAATATTCTTAGCCTATGGGACATTGACAAGCAGGTGGAAAGCAAGCTTGGACTCCCTGGGCTGTGCTTCTCCAACCCTTGGGTGAGGTCTCTTATGGTTCCACCACTTCTGTGTTTATGTAAAACAGAAGCCAGGTGAGGGAGGTGTGGACTGCTTCGCCTCTAACTCCCACCTCCAGGGCCGAGGATGTGAAAAAAGTCAAACCCCAGAAATCTGGAGCCAGCAGGTGCACACAGAGCCTGTCCTGTGGACTGCTCCCCTTGGAATCAGGTGTGGGATCCCATGCCAAGACCAAACTCAGCCACAGGCCCTCACCCATTAATTATCCTGTCCTGGTTCTCTCTGTACTTAGGAAAGGCCTGTGGAGAGCCGGCACTTACAATCCTTAATCTTCAACTGTTATTTAACACAGCAAAACAGCTGCAGCAGGGCTGGGACTGCCCCTGTTTGACACTCTCACACTGTGGGACCCGGAGTAAGTTTCCTGTCTGTCTCCTTTGAATTCCTTCAACATCCAGGCAGTCAGAACCAGCTGCAAACATGTAGGGAAAGTGTTGAGCTTTAGAATAGGCTGCTGTCACCATGTGTGAGTGTTACATACCCCACATTTGTGAAGAGGTAGGCTCTGAGCAGGACAGGGGATTGCAAAGCCAGAGAAGATTCAGGCCTGATCCTAGCATCCTTCGGTCTCCTAGAGATTAAGAGATGTTTCAGTTACCTATGGCTATATGACAAAACACCTCCAATTGTAGTGGTTTAAGCCAGCAACAGGGTTCATTTGCTAGAAACTCTGCAAGTAGAGCAGCGAGGCACATGTGCAGGACTCATCTCTGCCCCACATCGGCTAGGCTGGGGTGTTTCCATGGGAGTTGGAAGAGCTGGTTGGCCTCATTCACATGCCTGGCACCTCAGTGGGAGTGGATGAAATAACTGAGGGAGAGTTGAGCCCTCTCCCTTCCTGCCCCCACCCCATAGAGCAGTAAGGTTTGTTTACAAGGCAGCTGACTTTCATGAGGACAAACTGGGATCTGGAAGGCCAGGCTTATAAGCAGTGTGACCTCCACCACAGGCTACCAAAGAGAATACAGGCCCCACCCAGGTTGGAGGGGACCAGAGTCTGCATTTCTCAATGGAAGACAGCAGCCCCAATGGGAGGGACTGTGGGCAGCCTTCAGAGGAGCCAGCTAGGGAGGGGGACAGGACAGCTCAGAACCCATCCTTGAGCCTGGATCCTTCTCTGCTCCCTGAGGGCAGTGCTACAAGACTTATAAGATGAGAAACAGACAAACAAAATCCAACCGCTGTCTCTGCTGTTTGGGCAACGAAGCCCCAGCTCCCAATGGACTTGCCTCAGTCCCAGGTTAGCTTGTCCGGTGTTTCTCAGAGCCGACTTCCTTTCCAGCCCAGTTTGTACACACAGCAGAATGCCCATCATGATGGGAATGTATCTTAACAGATGAGGGTGATATACATGATGAAATTGTGTTTGCCCATTGCAAAAAGAGATAAGCAGGAAGGATGGTTGGTGTTGAAACAGAAATGGATGCCTCCCACCAGAAATGCCTAGGTGACCACGGGGAGACAGAGGCATGGGATTCTGGGAAATCAACCCAATGGAACTTCACACTGCTACTCAGAGAAGGTTCATCATGAAAGCCTTGTGAGGATGTGAGAGAAATGCAGAACATGACAGCCAGCAAATGCAGCCAAGACACCTGGGAGCAGACTGTGGAAGGTCTTTCCACAGCTCCTGCCAAAGATTCATTTATAAATAATACAACATATATACCTTATCCACAACCCTTATGATTATAAAGTGACAACTGTTGTGTTTTATAAAAAGTCCAGGATATGTTTTGTAAAGTGTGGTATGGTGAAGTGGGAGGGGCCTCAGCAGGCCCATGCTGAGGCAACCCTTTCCACTGAGGGACCAGCCATACAGTGGGTATAGTGTAGAGTAGAGTTTATTTAGGGCATGGGGAGGGGAATTAAGAAAGGAGTAGAGACAGAGAAAGACATACACACACACACACACACACATACACACACACACACACACACACACACACACACGGGGGGGCGAGAGGGAGAGGGAGAGAGAGAGGGAGAGAGAGAGAGAGAGAGAGAGATTGAGAGAGAGAAGAGGCCAGCAAAGAACATGTAGAGAGAGGGGGAGGGGAGGGAGAAGGGGAGAGAGTGAGAAAGGGGTCAGGGAGAAAAGACAGTCAGAGAGAAAAAGGGCAGCGAGAACAAGGAGGGGCCAAACCAAACAGCCGCTTTTATAGCAAGCCAGGCCTACCTGGCTGTTGCTAGGCAACTGTTGGGCAGCATGTAGAAGGAATGCTAACAACAACTGTAATAATGGAATCACAGTAGCACACAAAAGTTTTGCGTTTTCACGGGATAAGTGACTTACAGCTCTTTCTTTAACATTATTTCGGTGAATTTCTTTTTTAATGTCTGAAAAAGGCTTTGACGAGATAATATATTTCTGACTTAGAAGAATTGCTCAAACTCAGCAATTGTTTGTCTGTTTCTCATAAGTCTTGTTGTAGCACTGCCCCCAGGGAGCAGAGAAGGATCCAGGCTCAAGGATGGGTTCTGAGCTGTCCTGTCCCCCTCCCTAGCTGGCTCCTCTGAAGGCTGCCCACAGTCCCTCCCATTTGGGCTGCTGTCTTCCATTGAGAAATGCAGACTCTGGTCCCCTCCAACCTGGGTGGGGCCTGTATTCTCTTTGGTACCTGGCGGGCCTGATTAGCCCGCTGAACCATTATCCTTGGGAATTCATCTCAGCCAGCTAGTCTCAAGCTCTTGTCCTGGGTGTCTCCACATGCCTGCTGCTATTTATTTACCTGTTCACTTACTTATTTTTTGATGATACCAGGAATTGAACCTATATTCTTCATGCATGTTAGGTAAGTGCTTCACCACTGAACCACACACTGCCCCTGCCTTTTATTTTTAGCTTTTGATTTTGATACACAATCTCCCCAAGCTGCCCAGGCTGGCCTTGAACACACTCTGTAACTCAGACAGAGCTTAAGCTTGAGAGTCTCAGCCTCCTGAGTAGCTGGGATTGTAGGCTTGGACAAGCTAGGCTTGTACCACCACGGCTTGGGGTAAAGTACAGGTTGATCATGTGTGGATGTCCCTGGGTTCTGTCCCGACCACTGTCGTAAACATCTTGCCACAGTCCTTTTGTTTTCTTCTTCTGAGTCATCAGACACATCTCCAGTTATGATTTGCTGGGTCACATGACATATTTTCCTTTTGGCTTTTGCTCTGAATTGCAAACTCATTTTCAGAAGTCGCTTCTATAGCCCCGTGCCTCTGTGGGAGGCCAGTGCCTCACACCACCCATGCCTGCTGCTGACAGGACTGTTTGACCTGCTTCTTCGGTCTCCAGGTCACCAAGAAAACAAGAAGCGGGCTGTCCATCTTTAACATGGTGCCATCCTAGAATGGAAAAGAAAGAAAACATACACTAATCTAGCATGTGGTTGGGATTCCTGCAAGAAGAATTCTTTCTGAGACATGGGTTCAAATTCTATCTTCCCATGCTTTGGTTCGACCTCATCTCCACATCCCAAATGGCACCAGCAAACCCCTATTTCTCCAAGTAATGGAACAGTGACAAGTTTTGGAGATGAGGACTTCATATCTGTGGGTAGCCACCTAGTAAACCTAGGCCTCAGTTTAACCATCCAAAAAATGGGGATAATCAGACTTTCTTTTGTGTAGGGACTGAGACTGTTGTTTGAAGAGTCTAATAGAACTGTAATAAATAGAAGCTGTTATTGTTAGTTGTAACTTGTTCAGCCACTGTGTTTCCTATGGTGAGGAGTCTCTGTTCATTCCTTCCTCTGTAAAGTTAGGGTCTGGTCATTTCTTTCTCACAGATTTGAATGATTTCTACATATGCTTTATTTTTAGAGTCAGTCTTTCATCACGCAATATAGCTTTAAATACTTTTAAATGATTTATTTATAGAGCATTTTGTTTACAGGTATGTCTGTATACCACATGTGTGCAATGGCCGCTGAGGTGAGCAGAAGGTATCAGGTTCCCTGGATCCAGAGCTACAGTTAGTTGTGAGCCACCATGGGGGTGCTGGAACAGCAGCTGTGTCCTCTGTCAGGGTGGCAAGTTTTCTTAATCCCAGAGCCCCAGCTGAACATATTTGAAGTTTGTCATTTTTATAAGAAATTTTGAGGGGCTGGTGAGATGGCTCAGTGGTTAAGAGCACAGTCTGCTCTTCAGGAGGTCATGAGTTCAAATCCCAGCAACCACATGATGGCTCACAACCATTCTTAATGAGATCTGATGCCCTAATATGGGTGTCCAAAGACAGACACAGTATACTTTGGGCCGGATTGAGTAGGGGTGGGGGGGTGGGGGAGCCGAGCAACCTGGGCCAGAGCAAGAGGGAGAAGGGAAGGAGAAAAAAAAAGAAATTTTGAAAATTTTATGTCTAAAATTGTAGGTTTTTTTTCCTTTAAAATTTATATAAACTAAAGCATCATCACAATCTAGGCCTTCATATATATATATATATGTGTGTGTGTGTGTGTGTGTGTGTGTGTGTGTGTGTGGTGTGTGTGTGTGTATATATATGTTAATATATATTAAACTTGCATTTTATTTTTATCATCAGTGTTCTGGAATGTTTTCCAGATGGCTGGTGCTGTGGCAGCCATTTTGACATCTTGTCAAGTATCTACTATTTTTATCATGACTTAATTTTTTTTTTTTTTTGAAATTAATTCTTGTGCTTGGGAGTTTGGCTTAGTGGCAAAGACTTTGGTCAACATGCACAAAGCCCTGGGTTCCCTCCCTACCACTGCACACACCACAGATTCATTTTTTAGCCTGCTAGTGTAAGGTGTGCATCTCACTCAGTGAGTTCTACAGTTGTGTGAGCCTGCTAGAGATGCTATAACAAAGCAGCACAAACTAGTTGATTCAAACAAGGAAAACCTATCCTCTGGGGACTGAAGAGAGCAGAAATCTGAACTGCGGTCTGTGGCAAGGCCCTCGTTGGTGGCCTCTTCCAACTTCTGGTGGCTCTAGGTGTCCTTGGCTTGTGGCCCTATCACTCTGATCTCTGCCTGTGGTCATGTTACATCCTTTTCTCTGTGCCTCTCAAAAGTCCCTTTGCTTCTTTTACAAGGGTATTTGTGGTGACACTCAGGGTCTGTTTGAATTCTCCAGGTTAACCCATCTCCAAATCCCTAATGACATCCCATTGCGGGCAAAAATCTGTTTACCAAGTAAGGTAACAGAAGAACTGAATCTCCTTGGGCAACCGTGTTTGGACCCACCGTGGACACTTTGAAAACAGGAGCATCTCAGATCTTACCCTTCAGGGCAGAGAACAATGTGTGTCCATCTGATATTCACACAAGGAGCCAACACATGGAGGTGTGGATGGCGGGTTCCCTGGGGTGAGATGCAATCTTGAGCTGACTTAGACCCTCAGAACCACTGAGGGGAGGCTTCTGGTCCACACAATCAACACAAGGCCACACGCAGGATCTTCCGTGTGGTGGCAGACATGACCAGTTACCATGGTTTTCTGCCTCCCGGCTGTGGCTGAGAGATGAAGTTCCACAGATATGTAAATGAGAAGCCTGGGGAGCGATTTCTAGGAAAAGCCCCTTGATTAGACAGAGATAGCTAACTCAGCAGTCTGGCCGGCCCTTCCTCTCCTTTCTTTTCTCCTGTGCAGATGGATGTGTTGGTGGGTGTTGGCTGTCTGTCCCTTATCTAGTTTTCAGCCCTCTGCTTCAGTCTTTTAATCAGTGGGTTTTGGCTCCAACATCTCTTCTTCCGAGCTGCCTTCTCTGGCTGACGTCATATCTGAAGTTGCCTCCCAGTTCTTGGCTTACCTCTTCCTGTTGCCTGGCTTAAACCTGAGTCCATGCTGTGCCTGACAATGCACGCTGGCTGTCTTCTCTCTTCCTGGCTTCCCTTGGTGCTGTCCAGAGTCCTTGCTGGAGAAAAGAACACAAGCCCATGAGTGATTCTTGGGCTGCCTAGCAGACTGCTTTTGCTAGTGGCATCCTTGGTCTGTGATGGGCACTAAGTATGGGCTGCAAAGGGTGAGCTTGTGAAGACGCTGGTTAGGCACCTCAGAGGAGATGGTGCTGTTGAAATGTTCTTTGAGGTAAACCCAGGAAGCCCAAGTGCAAATCCTGACTGTCCTCATTGGTCTCCAGGGGGATGAAGGTGTGGAGTCTCCTGTATCCTTTTCCTTCAGAGTGTAGGATGCCCTGCTGGTGTCCACGCCTGGGCTGAGGAGCTCCAGTGGGCTGCTCACCATGAGCTACACACCTGTCATCCTGCACTGTGTGACCTCAGGCTCCTTTAACTCGGTGTGTGTGGAGGGTGTCAGAGCCTGGCTTGGCCCCATGCTGGGCAGCTATGGGTGGAACCAAGCCAAGCTGCACTTCCCGAGCTCACACTGTTCCTTCCTGATGGCTGACAGTACTTGCTTTGGTCTTCTATCTCATTCCACGATTTCAACTGCCAGCCAGGCCTTCCTTCCACAGACCCTTCTAGATGACTCTGGTCACCTGAGAGCTTTTTTTTTTTTTTTTTTTTTTTTTTTTTTTTTTTGGTCATGCTACCCTAAGTCTTGTGTCACTGTCGTTGACTTGTCTACTGTTTACTCAGCCTCTGGTGACAGGTTTCTTTGTGCAGATCACTGTCTTAACTGCTGACTCTCAGGAAAGACATAGGTTACATATTAACTACTGGACAGATGTTTCCAGACCTTTAGTGACTGACGAGTGTCCTAATGACAGTCACGAAGTGAGATGACACACACAAAGCTGCTTTCGGCCACCATGCTGTGAGGCATTATCTCCAACCAGCACGTGACAGCCACAGAGCAGAGGCTTGCACAAGGTGCAGCCCAATAGCCCTGCAGTGGGTCAATACTCCTGTGGTGTGGTCTGCTGCTGTGGGCATTCCTCTGGCCCCGGGGGCCTGACTGCTAGAGGCTGCAGGGCAGAGAAATTCTTACCTGCTAGGAAGGTGAGACTGAGTGGTTTGGAGATGGATGGACATTTGAACTGCAATGACATTAGCCAGAGTCACAGACAGTTGTGGGTGGTCATCAGCGGAGCCAGGGCTACCCCTCTCTTCCTTCCTGTGGGTAGGTCAGCACAGTGCTAGCCTTCAACTATGAATTCAGACCTACCCTTAACAGGGATCAAGCAGTGGGCTCCACTTGTGCCCACAAACAAATATGCAATCAGATCTCCACTTGACGTTGCTCCTTACCCCATGATCCAAACAACCACGAAGGCCCTCTTGTCCGACTCTGCTCCGGAGCCAGGGCCTGCCAGATATGGCCAAATATAGTTAGCTCATGAGTGACTCACAAGCAAGAGGCTGACCCTTGGCATGAGGGGGTGTGCTGAATCAACATGGATGGTCCCTGTTGGGTGGCAGTGTATGTCATTGGAACACAACCCCCTGAGAGGGGCCTGCCACCTCTGGCATTCAGTTAAACAAAGCCTTGGAGCAGCCTGACCAGCCTGAGGCTGACCTGAATGCATGCTGCTGGTTTTATGATGATATATTTATTTTAAATCCCAGCTCAGCTCACAGTGCCCCCCAGAAGGCTTTACCCTGCTCCTTCTACGTGCACGACTGTGTGCTTAGGAAATGCAATTTACTCTGGAGGGTTAGTATAACATCACTAAGGGAACAGCTCTGGGGGCCTGGGGGAGACCACACACAAAGATGCAGTCCAGCCCAGATCACCGGCAGTTTCAACCATGAGAGACCACCCCCCCCCCACACACACACACCCCAGCTCAGTGATGTGGGGAACTGACTTTGAGGTTTTAGGGCTCAGGATGCCTCTGCGTGTGGCTTTGTAGGCAAATCCATGTTTGTAATGGTTAGTAATGATTTTCAACCTGACAGGGTCTGGATCACCTAGGAGATGAGGCCATGAACTAGTTCTGTCTTAGATCTGGTTAGTGGAGGTAGGAAGGTCCGTTCTTAAGGCTGGGGTCCCAGGCTGAACAAAAAGAAGAGGGATCGTTAGCGTCCACCCTCACCTCTCTCTCTGCCTCCTAATGTAGATGTCATGTGGCTGCTGCCTCAAATCCCACCTCCTAGGACTTCCCACCATGAAGGATATGTTGGTTTGAGTGAAAATGGCCCCAGTAGGGAGCAGCACTTCTAGGAGACATGACCTTGTTAGAGGAAATCTGTCACCAAGGGTGGGCTTTGAGGTTTCAGACACTCAAGCTAGGCCCAGTATCACTCTCGGTCTTGTTGCTATCTGCCCACCTAGATGTAGAACTCTCAGCTCCTCTCCAGCACCGTGTCTGCCTGCATGCCACCATGCTTCTGCCATGGACAATGGACTGAACCTCTGAATTGGAAGCCAGCCCTGATTAAATACTTTCCTTTATTAGAGCTGCCACTGTCATGGTGTCTCTTCACAGCAATAGAAGCTTTAACTAAGACAGTGGACTCTTACTGTGAGCCTTCTCTGTCTGAGTTGGTTTTGTTGGTATTTCGTCACAGCAATATGGGAAGCATCTAATACAGTCACATTACAGTAGGGTGGCACTTCCTTTGGGGTCCAAGCCTCAGCCACGTTCACACATCTATATAACATTCTTGGTAGGTCAGCAAAGGGCTTTTGTGTCTAGCAAAGTGAGTTTGTGGTGTGAAGGTTTCTATGGCAAAGCTGAAGCAGTGGTGTGTGTGTGTGTGTGTGTGACTGTGAGTGTCTGTGCATGTGAGTGTGTGTGCTTGTGAGAGTGTGTGTAAGCAGAGAAAGCATCTATATCACCCACCGACCTACTTCTCCCAGCAAATCTCCTATCCTTCAAAGTAGCATTAGCTGAGGACCGAGTGTTCCAGACTCTAGCCTGCAGGGGACATTTCAGAGCTAACCCATAACAGTGAGGGGATGGACTTTTGTCCAGAAGCTTTGTTAGTACAGCCTCAGGAAGCCACATACATCCCTGCCTCTGAGTAGGTGGTAACGAAGGCTCAGTCAGGTCGAATCTCATGGTAGAAACGCTTTAGTCCTCCACGTGGGCCTCTTCCAAGGCCCTGTAATTTGTGTTTGCTTCCTGCATAGAGTAAAGTAGGTCTCCACACCTAGATTCCACGCTTGCCTCCAGCATACCCTCAATGCTCCACCCGGGTCCACATCTGCCTTGGCAGGGCCCAGCAGCCTTGCAGGGTTCTGGGGATGCTTGGTGTTCCCGGTCCCTTGGGAAGCACCACAGTGCAGGAGCCAGGCCATTGCTCTTTATTTGAGGTGCAGAAGCTAAGTAAGAGGCCCTCTTGGGGTCTCTCCTGCCCATCACCTCACAGATAACTCCACAGAATCACTTCAGAGTCTCAGCAAGTAGAAGCTAAAATGTCCAGTGTACAGCCATGGTGTGTGTAGAGGCCATGGCTCTCCTCTGCCTGCTCAGATTCTGGACAGTCCTCCTCTCTGGCTTCCCTCCTCCACCTAAGCTATCTTTATTCTCAGAATTCAGATTGGCAGAGATGCCAAATGCCTGATTGCCTTTCCCCTACCCCAGGCACACAGGCACACCCTTATCCTCCCTTGGTTCTCCCTGGGTCTTCCTGCCTCCAGGTCAACCCTCAGATACACAGCACTGCTGCAGACACTTGCATTTCATCTATGTGAGGTACTGGAGAATCCTGGGTGAATGGTACCCGAGCCCTGGAGACAGGCAGTCACTCTATGAAGAGTCGGACTATCCTATGTATAATAGCCACATTGTATGGAAATACTCCGGAAGGGCTGGTGAATGCAAGCCCAGGTGAGCTGGCTTCTCCAGCAGGGCAATTAATTCCTCTTTGGATGGTGGATGGGAAAGTTTTATGAAGCAGGTGGCATTAAAACAATTTAATAGTTAGAACTGGCTGCTCCACCCTCTGGGAAGAGCAGATATGCAGTGCCCTGTGTGTATGAAGCTATGAGATGCTCCAGGGACCCAGCAAAGCGACTCAGATGGCTGGCATGCTGGAAAGACTCGGGACAGCTGCTCTCCGCCACTCAGGAACAAAGGATTTTCATGTTTTATGAGCAGGCCTGTTATGTCGGAGTATTCCCACTGGCCCTTTGCCCTGAGGTGGTGTGTGAGAGCTGGACTAGTGTCCCACACTCCTTCCCTCTGGAAATACATTTCCTTCTTTTCTAGAAGGGCCTCTAGCCACTCGGCTTGCCTCTCCTGACTCTGTCGCAACTAACACCTGCCTGCCTGAAAGAGACATTGTTTCCCACCAGAGCCTCCCACACACACGGGTGGGTGGAGTGGTGGGTTTCCCATCAGGGGACTCTCCCACCCTGCCTCATGCCTCCCACTGGGAGCATTGACATACTTGCCCTGTGCAGGGAGACAAGGGGCCCCTGGACTCCAGAACTTGGGGTGACTGGTTAATGAAGCAGTGGGTGTGGCCCCTCGCACAAAGTAAACAACTCCCTGGGCATTGCAAAGTCAGGCACAATTTCTTAAAGAGGTAATTATCTCAAAGAAAGCTATCCTCAGAGTTCGTCCATCCCTTGGGGGACAAAATGTCCACAGTGGGAAAAAATGTGGAAGATTTCGGCTTGTTTGTTTCTCTTAGGGCACTGGATTCACCCGCAATGTTAATTATGGAAAACAACGTACTCATAGGGAGAGCTCACAGGACAAAGGATTAAAGGGAGAGTCCTGAGCAGGGAAGGGCGAGGCCCAGGCCTGTCAGTGGGATGAGGGACAGGAAGCCAGTAGCTTTCTGCACACGCTGCACTGGGCTGGGCTGCTGCAGCAAGGCCTGACTTTATTAAGAGTGAAGACAGCCCAGATGGGCAGAGCACTGAGATGAGCTTCCAAATTCAGTCAAACCTCTAACCTGTCATCTTCATGGGGGCATAAAAGCCCAGAGGAAAGGTAGGTCAGAGCTCAGTGAGAGAGGGAGAGAGAGAGAGAGAGAGAGAGAGAGAGAGAGAGAGAGAGAGAGAGAGAGAGAGATCGTGCATGTATGGTATATGCATGTATGTGTACCTTCATGTGCATGTATGTGCACGCATCTGTGTGTGTGTGTGTGTGCGTGCGCGCCCATGCCTGCAAGTGTGGTGGTGGAAGGGGAGACACAGAGACGGCAGGGCAGTTAATAATAGGAGTTTGGCCCTTGGGTACCTGGGAATTCCTGGCTGCTCAAGGCCACCTTGCGCTTCATCAATGTTTCTTGCTACCCCAGCCCTGCCCTAGAACCAATATCTTCTTGCTAGGTTGGGCAAGTGTTCCGCGCACCTCTCGAGTCCCCTTCGCCCTCGAAAAAGGACACGAGAGACAGTATTTGGGTAGTTACTGCAAAACGAGGCTTTACTCTGTATCAGCAAACGTGGCAAGGAGCTGGGAAATTAGAAGAAGCAGCTTCAAACTTTTAAGCACTAACATTTTTATCAAACAAACCCGAAACTGCCTGCTCCCACACCCCCTTAGTTAAAGATGAACCAGAAGAGCTTCCCGAGGCCCTAAACCGGCCACCGAGCTAACAGTGAAGTAAACATAATTAGCCACTGGCCCAAAGCTAACAAGAGCTAAAGGTAAGCTTGGGAGAGATAATTCAGTTAGCTATTGTCTGTCTCAGACACCCTCTGTGGCCTGAGGAAGTGAAGTGTGGCTTTTACACCCAAGGCTCACATCATCCTAGGCAAAACACAACCTTCAGGTCTGCTCCAGTGAAAAACTCAACAGAAGCCATTCGTGGCCCCACTCCTAGCCTTTTTCTCCCTTCTTGCAAGGTGAACTACCATTCCTTTGCACATTGATTTCCGTAGCCTTTCTTTCTGGTCTCTGGTTGTCTGAGAAGGAGCTGGGGGACCAGGTACTTAACCTTAAGCTGCCTCACCCAAGGACAGCTGGTGATTTTTCAGTCTCAAGTACCTGTGAGTAGTGCCACCCTCACAGCAGAGAGGGACAAATGTTTCTAGCCTCATGTTTCTTGCCCGGAGGCTTAAAGAACAACAAATACATCAGCACCAGGCTGCTGCCGCCAAGCCACAGAGCCACCCTGCGTATGCCCCCAGCGTTGTCTGTGGGCCCCTGTCAGACCCTCTGCACTGACATGCAGCAGGCTGGTGTGGCCTAGCTCTGGCTCAGGCCTGAGACCCTTTGTTCCCACTTCCTTTTCTGGTTGCTCCTCTCGTCTCTCGCTCATCTTGTCATGTATAACCTGCTGGCTTCCCAGCTTCTTTTGGTATGGAGGTAAAAATGTATCCTTAGCCACTCACAGGTGGTTTCTGAACCTCAAGTAGGCTAAAGATATTTTATCCTCAAAGCCCCTTAAATATGGCCTCTGATAGAACAAGAAGAGGCTGAGGGGGAGTTGGACACTGGGTGGACCTCAGAGTGTGGGGCCCAGTGCCCAGGTCCTCCAACACAGACAAGTCTCCGTTGCAGTGTGGCCCCATGCTAGGAATCATCTGCTCTTTCGGGGCCCACTTCACACCCTATACTTGGCTCTGAGTTGGGAGAAGTTTACCTGTTTTTTCTGAAAACTTTTGCACGGATCTGGAGGAACCCTCAAGACACTTGGATAGCATGGGTCACATCCTTCGCTGGTGGCCTGTTTGTCCTACCAGCAACCTGCCCACTTGAGTAATTCTCAGTCACGAGAAAGAACTCCTTCCCATGAGACCACCTGAGGCCTAGTTATTTTTTTCTCTCTCTCTTTCTCATTTAATTTTTGAAAATAGATTATCCTGAGAACATTGTATGGGGGATAGGCAGGGACTAGTCATAGACCTATTAGAAGAAAAAACTTTTCTTGTGGGGCAGTGGTGACAGACACCTTCAATCCCAACATTATAGTCTCAGGCAGGTGGATCTCAGAGTTCGAAGCCAGTCTGGTCCACAATGTGAGTTCTAGGACAACCTGAGAAACCTGCCTCTCAAAAACAAACAAACAAACAAACAAACAAACAAACAAACAAACAAACAAACAGTCAAACAAGCAAACAACAGTAACAACAAAACCCAACCAACTAACCAAACAAGAAAAAAGCTTAAGGACTCTGGTACCACGTGTAATCAGATTGCCCAGATCTTCGCCCACTGGCTCGCGCATGCGCCTGAGTCTGTGGGTGGGAGCAGAGGACAAGAGCAGGAAGACGGGCGTGCACTTCCTGTCTGTGTGTGTCTCTGCTCTGCCCACCGCTCAGCTTTACTGGTGGGATATACAGAACACATCTGGTGCATCACACTGCCAGGTGACCTGGCATTTTGCACTGTTTTTCTCCTGATATCTGGGGAAAATTCAGAAGCTTCTGCTGAGATTCAGAATGGGGACAATCAGCTGAGGTACATATTTTACATACCAAAGTGGACTTGGCCTCCAGGTTCTCCCAGCATCCCTCAGTCCCTACCTGTTTGTTACAGGGCATGGCTGGCACACCCTGCCCTCCTCCATCAATTCCCTCCTCCACAGGCTCTTTCAAATATAATCCAGACATTTTGCTCTCTCTTTCAGTCTCACTCACTCTTCATCTCCTTTTCCCTTTCCCTCTTTCTTTCCCTTTCTCCCCCTCCCTCCCTCTCTCCCTCCCTCCCTCTCTCCCCCCCCCCCCCATTTTCTCTCTCCCTGCATACTCAGGCCTTTTCTCTCTTTCTCTTCCCCCTCCCCTCTGTCTTCCCATGGTTCCTTGGGACCAGTGAACCTGCCTGAGAGTGGCTTCCCAATAAACCTAGATTTATACTTTGTTTGGCTTGAATTGGCTCATTTCAGTAGTGAAGAATAACTTATCAGTTTCATGTGTGGTCCAATATAAAACTGCCCACATTACTCTCTAAATGCTAGTGAGTGTCCTGCTCCCAGGTGCTCTGAAAATTGAAAGGAGACAGTGGCTGAGGTTTCCTGAGCAAGCACCAGACAGGCCTAGAGTCCCTCAGCCTGTGCCTACTCTTCGGATCAGAGGAGATCAAGGTCTTTGTTTCCATGTGAGCAGGTAACTTATTCTGGAGCCTTAATGTTCCATGGGGTCTTCCAGGATCCCTGAACAGGGGTACTCACAGTTCCAGCTAGCAGCATTTATAGTATTATATTATAGGGTATTTTGTTATCTTGGTAGACTGTGCACCTGTGTCCCAGTGTGCCAGACCAGTGTCAGTCCGGGTCCTGAGAGCACCTTCCCTGCTGGCCACGTAATGAAGATCAGATGTCATAATACACATAAGAAGGCTGTGTAAATATTATGGGATATGCTAACACAAATTGTTTCCCTCTCTGTCATCACGGGGTTCTGGGGCAGCAGATCTGCTGAGGTAGAGCGTGCCCAAACAGCAGTGGAAGCACAGAGATCCTTTTCGACCACCTATAGCTGGAGAAAACTCATTTTTTTAAAAAAATAATACATAGTTCAACGTTAAAGGAGAATGTTTTAAAAGTATTTCCCATGTCACATTCACAGGAAGATTGTAAGTCCAAGACGAAGGGCTCACGCCCTACAACAGTTTGTTTTCTCTGGGGCAGACGGTCCTCAAACTCAGAAGTAATTCTTGAGGAACCGTTTGTGTTTGGAGGATGGACAACAGGAGCCTGGCCATATGCTTCTGCTGAGCCCAGCTGGCAGCTCTGGATGCTCTACAGAACACAAGAGTTCAGCGTAGCAGCTCAACGGGAGAGCAGTCCCTAGCTTGAGTTCTGCCCTGTGTTCCAGACCAGATCACAACTCAAGATCCAAGGATTGGCAAGACAAATGTTTTGGATTGTGTCTCAACTTTGAAGAAATGACTCAGAAATACCAGTGGCCACAGACAAGAAAAAAAAAAAAAACCACCGAAGCCCCTCTCTCCAGCCAAAGGCCAAGAAAGTGATACCTTAACCAGACAGAAAAATGTTTAAATAACAGCCATCCTAGGCTAATCTTAAACCATAGCCTTGTGGAAACCCACACCAGCATAGGCTGAGTCAATAGTCAAGACTCCTGCCCTCACACAGCTGCAGGGAGGTATCCCCAACGCCTACAATGTCACACGCAAAACACGCCCACGCATAAGTGGAGATCACCTGTGGCATGTAAACTTCTACCCATATGCCTGGCAGTAAAGAAGATGGAATTGCCTTTCCTCTTTGTGGGCATCCCAGAAAGCTTTCCAAAACACCACGGCATCCACTGCTGCCTAGGGGTAGCACTGCTCTCAGCTCAGTATCTGTGGAAACAGAACCCCATCCCGTTCTGCAGGAGTGAGGATCATCTTAAGTTGGCCTCACTGAAACTCTCCTGGAGGTTTGATTTTTTTTTTTTTTTTTTTTAAATTTCCACCCAAGAGTGAATGAGGTCACATTCTCTCATATTCCCTGCTAAAGAAATCCAGTCAAAAGCACAAAACCCAGAGTCTCATAACAATGAAGAAATGTCCAGGCTCAATGGGAACGGATCCAGTTAACTATCACCTTACCTGCCAGGGACTCCAACACACATCCCAAACAAGACAGGACCAAAAAAAATTTTTTTATTATTATTATTTTTTTATTTAGCTGGCCATGAACATAAGCTGTCTTATTTTTCCCCCTGGATGTTAGATACATTACTTTTTTTTGTTTTGTTTTTTGAAAGTCCAGGTACTTCCTGGCTTTCACGCAGCTTAACATACTACCCACTCTCCTGCATTAAGATGTAAGGGTCCATAAGTTGCACTTTGTGCAGTCCTGGATTTGTGTCCCTCTCCTCTGCCTCTCAGCCTCTTCTGCCTCTGGCTGTGTTTCTCGGGCTCCATTAATGGTACAGTAGTTACTTAACTTTTCTCACTGCTGTTATAAAATGTCTAACAAAAAAACAGACTTGAGGAAGGAAGGGTTTATGCTGACTCAAGGTTGGATACAGAATATCAGGGTGGGGAAGAATGGAGGCAGGGGCCCACAAAGACAGGGATGCCTGCAGTCCAGTCCAGGAGCTGAGGGGGAGGAGGCATCATGCTTCTCCTTTTGTCTCAGTCCAGGAGCCCCAACTGTGAGACAATACCATCCATATTAAGGGTGCATCTTCCCTCTTCTGGAAACTTCTCTGGAAACACCATGGCAGGCATATCCAGAAATACTTTGCCCTGGTGGTTTTAAATCAAATCAAGTTTGCATTGAAGATTGACCAACAGAAAAGATTTCCCAAAGAGTTAAACCACTTGGTATATAAACCTGGGAGAACTCAAGGACTTAAAAGAGGTACCCTTTTACACTTAAGCTGGTAAACGCACCCTAAGGAAATCAATAACAAAGTATCCTAGAGCAAATGGTTTAAAAGCTATACAAAGAGATACAGTGTTTTCCAGACACAACAGGGCTGATACACAGATGAGCTCCAGAGACTACGGCAGCTCTCACAAGGCCTGGGACAGGATAAAATCTCATCCTTGGGAAGGGAAAGGCGACACAAGTCCCACTCCTAACCAAGAGGCTACTTTCAGTGGATATCAGTGGGGGAAGGGAATATCAGTTTTCTTTACTGCAATCTCATTGGGTACTTAAACAGGCTCAGGAGTAGTTGGCCAACACAAAATGCACTCCATTTTGCTCTCTCTCTCTCTCTCTCTCTCTCTCTCTCTCTCTCTCTCTCTCTCTCTCTCTCTGTGTGTGTGTGTGCATGCGCACACACATGCACACACTTTTTAATTTTATTTTGGTATTTTCTTCTCTTAATGATTTTCTTTCTTTCTTTTTTTTTGGTTTGTTTATCTGTTTTGATTTTTTGGTTTTTTTGTATTTTTGTTGTGTTTTCTGACTATATTTTTTGAGAGAAAGAGAAAGTTAGATGGGCAGGGAGGAGCTGGGCAGAGAAAAATTGTGATCAAAAAACATTGTGTGAACATCTTTAATAAAAATATACTAGAAATAAAGCATACTGATGATGAAACAAATGTTCATGTAACCCACTGGAAAATAAAAGGAGAAAACAGACCAAAAATGGGAAATTTTGATATACTTAGGCCCTAACATATCAATTGTTACATTAAATGTAAAAGACAGAAATATATTATTTAAAGGATAGAAATTGCCAGGATGGATAAATACACATCATCTAACTATATGTTTTCACTTCAAGTATAAAAATAGAGGCAGACTGAAAGAAAAAGAATGAAACTATAAATACAATCTAAATATTAATTTTAAAAAGGAGAAGAAACGTTTGTTAATATCAGATAGCACAGATCTCAGAGCCTAAAATGAAAAGCACCTTATAGAATAACAAAAAGTCTCCCCCAAGAAGTCAAGAAGTCAGCCCCCCCCCCCCAACCAGTGTGCTCTCATCAAACAGCAGAGGTACACATGTGTGAAGCAATGGCTGGAGAGCCTGAAAAGAGAAATATACAACTTCACAACCAGAGCCATAGATCACGACATCCCTCAGGCACTGATGGAGAAATGCACAACTTCCCAATCAGGGCCATAGACCTCAGCATCCCTTAGTTACTGGAGAAACAACCAGATACAATACCAAGGGGACTGTAGAACTCAGCATCATCAATGCAGAAGGTCTCTTCATAGAACACCACACCCCAAAACAACAAAATTTACCTGCTTTTCCAGACACCATAGAACACACACCAACACTGATCACTTTCGAGACTATAAAAAACAAAGCCTTCAACAAATGTAAAGGAGTTTGTATCATACAGTGCAAGCTCTGACCAGAAGGCAAGAAGAAGAAGCCAAGAATAGGAAGATGACAATGAGCCTGTTCTAAAGTAAGCAGCAGACTTCTAGATAGTCTGTGAGGCAAAGATGAAGTCCCGGAGGGCATAGACGCACATGGAAACAAATGGAAACACAGAGCAAGCACAGTGTTTGCGGCTGAGAGGGGACTTACTTCAAACGCTGAGTGCATTTGTTAGAGAAATGACAGTTCCAAAGCAGTGATTAAGGTGCCCCTTTGAAAACTTAGAACAAAAGCCCAAAATACCACCCCCGCAAAAGAAAACAACACAAGAACTAGGCCACTAAAGTAAAATCAAAAATTCTGAGAGTGAAAACAGAAATGTCTGAGTTCAAATAAAGAAAATTCAAGATGAAAAACAGAGGTGGGTCTTTGAAGAGGCCCGGAGTCGACAAAAGACTGGCAAGATGAAAATGGAGGAGGTGGAGAGGCCAATATCGAGAATGAAAGGAGAGCTGGAGCTACAGACTCTGCAGGCTGCAGAGGTTAGCAAGGGAGGTCAGGTCAGAGCAGGAGAAGGGGATGTAAAGGACGGAAGGGCGATAAGAGGAAGTGAGAACGGAGTAGGGGATGGAGGGAAAGGAAGCTGAAGGGAGGAGAGAGAAAAAGAGAAGTAAAAGAAAAGGGAGAAAGCTGCGGAGAGAAGGGAGAGACGGAGACGGAAGTACAGCGGAAGTGAGGACAGGCTGAGGTACAGCGCTGCGGTATGGGGGGGTGGTGAGCCCCGCTCGCTACCCACTCTGTTTCGAGCTGTGCTGGAGTTGCTAGGCAGTGGCAGGACAAAGGAGAGAAATGAACTGTGTACGATTATGGGCAAAGGTGCAACTGTCTGTACCAACTGTGAAGACACAGTTGTCTAAATAAAAATTCCCAAGAAATCTACCAAAAACCCGGAGTTCATCCTGAAAAGCTTCAGGGCATAGGCTGTAGAACAGGTTGGTTCTCCCTAATCTGAAAATTCAAAACCAGAACTGTTTGAGTACTGATATGAAGCCTCAAGCAGGAAATTCTACACCACAAAGACTGTTTCATGTACAAAATTACTAAAAATATTGTGGATGGTTCACATGTAACATGGGTCCTATCCTCAGGATGTCTTATTAATACATATAAATACTCCAAAATCGGGGGGGGTGGGGGCGGGGGAGGGAGATAACGTAAACTACAAAATGCTTCTGGTTTTAAGATTTAAGAGTTAAGATAAAGGATACCTAATCTGATTTCTATCTGCTGTTCGTAAACACGTGACCACGAAGATTAAAGACA